>NC_081833.1:17449015-17752045 GCF_030867095.1 Alligator mississippiensis | reverse complement strand
TTTTGCTAAAAACTTCACTAGTTTCCCGCCTAGGCGATAAACTCGAATCTGGAGAGAGTTGAGGCCAGACGTTCGGCAGGAGCCAACATTTAAACAGCTCTTAAAAACTGGCAAGCTTTAAACTTGAGCAGCTCTGTTGCCTTCATACACCGAAGGAGCAGGGTATTTCCACAGCAGCCAACTAAGCCAGCGGCCCTCAATCTTTCTTGCTCATGGGCAGCCCCCTTAGAAAATGCTAATTTCACTCAAGTTTTTGACTAGGAAAAAAAAAATAAAATCATTTTCTTCTTGCTGCAAAGCACCGAGAGCCCCGACAGCGCAGACTGATTTGAACTGAGCTCCTGCACGACAGCCCATCTCATGCTTCGCGCTGCAGAGCTGACAAGGCGACTGTCTGGCACCTCACAGCCCCCGAAAGCGGCACCCCTGGGTGCTGCACACCCCGCTGGGGCATCTAACGGGAGTAAAACGTTTCCTTCAGGAATCAGGACCGAAAGTTAGCGGGTCCCAAAAAGACCGGTCCTGTTTTGATCCGCTCGCACACGGCTCTGGCAGAGATGACTTCTTGCTGCCGTTTAATCCGTTAATTATCAATAGCTGTGACTAACGAAAGCGCCCTCCTAACAGCCGCACCGCGGCAGCAGGGCTGGGAGCCCCCCCCCCCCGCAAGTGCCGGTGAAATGCTTCATCACTCCGCTCCTAGAGGCGAGAACTCGCCCAGCGCCGAGCACTCGTGTCGCCGGCGGGGTGCGGCCTACACCCGCTCACAGCCAGCGCCCGCCCACCACCCGCGGCCGCACCCCACACTGTCAAGTGTAATGGCGGCCAACGGTCCTATTTAAAAGCTCTCAGCCCTGACGGGCGTCCGCCACACCCAATCGACTGCCGCTGCACGCAGCACCTATCCACCAATGAACGCCGGCGTAGAAAGAAGCGCCCGCCCCTTTCCTGGTCCCGCCCCGCTGGCCCGGGGGGCGTGGCCCGGGCGAGGGAGCGCCTGCGCCGTGTCCCGGACGGTCAGTGCGAGCGGCCAGAGGAGCGCGGAGCGCCAGCTAGCGGCGGCAGGGGGAGCGGGCAGAGGCGGAGCCAGCCCAGCCCCGCCCAGCTCCGGGCTCGGGCAGGGGATCGAGACGCGCCGAAGGCGGTAGCACTGAGCCGCCCGCCCGCCCCCGGCGCTGTACGTGCCCCGAGCCGGCATGAAGGAGCCCCGGCGCCGCCTTCTCCTTCCCTCCCACCCCCAGCCGCAAAACAGCTGGAGACACCGCTCCTCAGCGCCCCGGATGCTTATTATCTTTTACACGTTGTTATTCACTAATTATCCTACGTTTACATATTGTTGCTTATTAACGTCCATGTTGTTGCTTACCGTTGTAATTATTTCTTATTCTAACTACTATTATGACATTAATAAGATGATTTTTAAAATCTGTGGGGCTTGCAAAATGCTTTTTTTTGCATGTCCAGCTTCTTTTAAAAAAGTGAATGGGAGCTAGAAACGCTGGGCTGGGCGTAAGCTAATCGTCATTATTGCAGTACTGCTATATAATAATTATATATTATTATAATTATTGTGACTGGTTATATAGTAGTATTATTTTTGAAAGACGGTGTGTTTTCTACACTTGATGGAGGTGAACAATTTTTTTTTTCATCTCCCCTTTTCTTCAGTTAACTCTGAATCTG
The DNA here is from genome assembly GCF_030867095.1 of Alligator mississippiensis. Taxonomy (NCBI): domain Eukaryota; kingdom Metazoa; phylum Chordata; order Crocodylia; family Alligatoridae; genus Alligator; species Alligator mississippiensis. The sequence goes on along the minus strand of NC_081833.1, from coordinate 17,750,362 downwards.
GGTCACCCACTGCAATTTGCCCTCCATAAATGTCTTGGTTGTGTTGGGGGTGAGTTTCTTGGGGAGGTAAAAATCCTTTTAAAAATAAATAAATACATCTGTGGCTGCTTTTTTGGGGCTGGGGAGAAGCCCAAAGTTGTACGCGGGGCCCCTGCTCTTCCATCCCGCCTACGAGCCTGAAGTTTGCTGCTGATTCCCAGTTCCTTATTCCTGCTTCCTTTTTCAAAACTAATCGAGACCCAATCAAAGCTTGTTATTAATGAATTACACAAATACAGAGAAATTCATTGCATGTTTGCTAATTAATATGTAAAATAATATTCTGCATCAAGTACAGAGCCCTAAATGGAGGTCAGATTAGGATGGGATTATGATCAAAATACTTGTTGGGCCACCCCAAACTGCCTGTTGACACGACAGGGGACTGTCCCGAAGCACCTTGACCGCAGTCTTGCCCGGCCTCAAGTGCGGTTTGGCCGTGCTAGGCTGCCAACTGACAACCGCCCAGCCACTATACTAAATATATGGGTTTGAGTTAGGAACTGGTTTTTGGGCTGGGATTATAGCCAGAAATCCTTGGGCCACCCCATGACAGACCTCTGTGCCACCAGGGACCCTGCTGGACATCTCTCACCAGTCTTGTCCGACCCAAAACGCGGCTTGCCCATGATAGACTGTGAATTGACAGCATGCCAGCTCCTGTACTGAGTATATGGACCCAAATAAGGGACTGGATTTAGGGCTGGGATCATAGCTAGAAATCCTTCTTGGGCCAGCCAAAGCCATGCCCCTGTGGCACATGGGGACTCTCCTGATTATCCCTGCAGAGTCCTGTCTGTCCCAGGAAATGGTTTGGCTGTGCCAGGCTGCCAACTGATAGTCCCCCCAGATGCCACTAACTATATGGGCCTGAATAAAGAACTGGATTTGGGCTGGGATTACAGATAGAAATCCTTGTTGGGCCACCCCACACTATCACTCTGTGGTACCAGTGGACTTCCCTGGACATCCCTGACCACAGCTTGCCTGGCCCAACTTGTGGCTTGGCGCTGCCAGGATGCCATCTGACAGCTCCCCACAGCCACAGTACTAAGTATATGGGTTTGAGTAAGGAAATGGATCTTGGGCTGGGATTATGGTTGGAAATCTGTTTTGGGCCACCTCAGCATGTCCCTGTTGCACCAGGGGACTCTCCTGGTCATCTCTGACCAGTCATAGTATCGTAGTACTTAGGGTCGGAAAGGACCTAAACAGATCATCAGGTCCAACTCCCCCCCTCCTGCAGGAATGGGTGCCAGGATCATAACACCCCAGCCAAATCTCTGTCTAGCCTCCTCTTGAAGACCCCCAAAGTAGGAGAGAGCACCACCTCCCTTGGGAGCCCATTGCAGAGCCTGGCAGCCTTAACTGTAAAGTAATGTCTCCTGACGTCCAGCCTGAACTTTTTCTCTAACAATTTGAGGCTGTTATTCCTAGTAACCCCAGGTGGTGCCCAGGGGAACAGAGCTTCCCCCAATTCTCTCTGGTCCCCCCTCGTGAGTTTGTAAATGGCCACCAGATCCCGTCTCAGCCTTCTCTTGTGGAGGCTGAATAGGTTCAGGCCTTTTAGCCTCTCTTCATATGGCCTGCCCTGCAAAAAGTAGAGATGCTGGGGATTGAACCCAGGGCCTCATACATGCAAAACATGCACTCTACCACTGAGCTACATCTCCTTACTGCAGCTTTAGATGTCCCCTTGCTCTCCTGCCCAACTGAAGTCAAGGTTTGGCTGTGTCAGGCCATGAACTGACAGCCCCCTGCAAATACTGTCCTAAGTATATGGGTTTGAATAAGGAACTGGGTTTGGGGCTGGGTTGACGACAGGAAATCCTCTTTGGGGCACCCTACACCATGCCTCTGTGGCACCGGATACTATCCCACACCCCTCTGACCAGAGTCTTGCCTGGCCCAAAGTGCATTTTTTGCATGCCAAGCTGCCAACTGACAGCCCCCCATGCCCACTGTACTAAGCACATGGACCCAAATAAGGACCTGGTTTTGGACTGAGGTTATGGCTGGAAATACTGTTTGGGCCAGTTTCCCCATCCCCAGTGTACTAAGTATACAGGCTCAAGTAAGGAATTTCTTGTGGGCTGGGATTAGAGATGAAAAGGCTTCTTGGGCTGCCCCACGCCATGCCTCTATGGCACCGAAGGACTCTCTGGGACACCACTGACCAGTCTGGCCTGGACCAGAGCGTGGTTTCTTCATGCCAGGCTGCCAACTGACAGCCCCCCATTCCCAAGGTACTAACTATACACGCTTGACTAAGGACCCGGCATTTGGGCTGAGATTACAGACTGAATTGATGACCAGTGTCTTGCCTGGCCCAGATGGTGTGGGGTGGCCCAAAATGGATTTCCAGCCATAATCCCAGCTGTTACCAGATTTGCCTATCACTTTGGGGTGTGCTCATTTATTAGGGGTACATTTCTAGGGTCTTTGCAATTCTATCAACGTGCTGCTTGTGTTACCTGTGTTTCTATGTGGATCTGTATCTCTCCCTTTTGCGAGTCCTCACCCCCAATGCAGCTCTCTTGCAGGACTCTGTTTCAATGGGGCTGGGTTCCTCCAGCCACTAAATCAGTCAAACACACACACACACACACACATTAACATCAGCATGTTTATCAGCATGTACAATCTTTATCAGCATGTACAGGCTGACACCTTCATACGCCAGGAATAGGTTCGTAAGGATAACAATACAATGCAGTCAGACACAAGCACACAGGTAAACAGAATGCCTCTGAATCCGGCTGGGTGTCCAGCTGACACCCTCATGGGCCAGCATGCAGTTCATTAGAGCACGTCTGAGCCAAACTGGGTCAATCAGCCTATACAAGCTGATCCCCTTACGTGTCTCAAACTCAGCACATCCCAATCTTTTTTCCCTAACTGTCTTAGTAGTGGTAGCTTCTTGATAAGTGGACCCCACAGTATTTCTGGGCTTCACAGGGATCTTTGGCTTTGGTAAAAGAAACATTGCTGCAGAGCAAGTGGGGAAGGGAAGTAGAGAAGGAAAAATATACCCGGTTACCACTAGTTTGACTATAAAAGTTATTTATTGTGAAGCATATGAAATGTATAATGGTACTAGTAGTGATAGACATGCAAGGAAAACCAAACCAAACAATTACAATATTACTCTGGTTTAACTGAGTATTTGGGGAAATTTAGCTCAAGCTTAACTAATACAATTTAGGTTCAGAAAGCTATGCCTAGAGACAGAGAAAGAGGGAGAAAGAGAGAGCGAAAGCTGGGATCTCACCGTTACAAGGCACTCGGGTGATTTGTTGACAAGCACGTTTCCCAGCACGATCCTTGAAGGGAGATGATCTGTTTCTCCCAGCTTCTTGAGAACAATAGTGGGTAGTGTCAGAGAGATTTTTTCTCTCTTGAAGCACTCTGTTTGCTGCTTAGTCCAGCCTCTTCAAAGCATTCTTGTAATTGTGTAAATCAAGAGGGTCCCAAGACATAAGTGACAGGGAAAATCCTGTTATATAAACAGTTTCAATTTAAGTGAATTACCTTTTTCAGTGGCAAGGGGTTATCTGGTTTGTAACATCTCAAGAAACTGATTAACAACCAGGAAAAACATCAAGTTTTAAGGAGTAACCAGGCACCTAGGAGCCAGCTTGAAATTATTATGAATATAGAAGATATACTGGAAGGGATACCACATTGTCAGATGGCCTAGCTATGCTTGCACTGTGAAGTCATCATCAGTGTTTTGTATTCTAGCTGTTGTGAATAAGCCTCAGCTTAGCATGACTTTCAGATTTTACTGTAGTCTTTTAACAGACTTAAGGCGATTCCTTGGAGTGTCCATAAACTTTGTGGGGAGGACTTTCGCCAATCATCCTGGGAAAAGTACGACCGCATTTCTGGTCAGGGCTCCAACGGGCTGGATGCTGTGATGAACCATTAACCATTGTTCAAATGTCGCCCATACCCACTCTGACTCAATCTCTTGCCTCAGCATTCCCTAACCCAGCAACCAAGTTTTAGTCAATCAAGTTTAAATAGGCCTCCCATACTGGGACCAGGGAATGTACGGTCTGAGATGCCTATTAAACTTTTCTTCTGCTTAGTTCTGGTTCGATGAGGTGTGTGTGTGGGTGGAGGGGGTGGAAATAGAAAAAGTCCTTTGTAAGTCCAGCAAGCTGGGTGCCAGGGCTCCCTCAGGAACACAGGGCTGACAGGTAACAGAGCTCCAAACCCAATTCCTTATTCAAGCCCAAATACTTAGTAGAGTGCCTGGGGGGACCTGTCAGATGGATGCCTGGCATGAACAAACGCACTTTAGGCCAGGCAAGACCATAGTCAGAGAAGTCTGGGAGTGTCCTCTGGTGCCACAGAGGCACGGTTTGGGGTGGGCCGAGAAGGATTTCCAGTCATAATCCCTGCCCAAAACCAGTTCCTTATTTGAGCTATAATATTTAGCACAGTGGCTGGGGTGCTGTTAGTTGGCACCCTGGCACGGCCAAATGGCATTTTGGGCTGGGCAAGTCTCTGGTCAGAGATGTACAGGAGAGTACCCCAGTGGCACAGAGGTATGCCATGGGGTGGCCCAAGAAGTATTTCTAGCTATAATCCCAGCCCCAAAGCCAGTTCCTTATTCAAGTTTATACACTTAGTACAGTGGGAATGGGGTACTGTCAGTTGGCAGCCTGGTACGGCCAAGCCACGTTTTTGGGCCAAGCAAGACTCTGGTCAGACATGTCCAGGAGAGTCCCCCGGAGACACATAGGCATGGTGTCAGGTGTCCTATGAAGGATTTCAATCTGTAATCTCAGCCCAAATGCTAGTTCCTTATTCAAGCCTATATAGTTAGTACCATGGAAATGTGGGGTGGTCAATTGGCAGCCCGGCACGGCCAAACCGTGCTTGGGGCTGGACAAGTCTCTGGTCAGATATCTCCAGGAGAGTCCCCTGGTGGCACAGAGTCATGGTGTGGGGTGGGCCAAAAATAATTTAATCATAATCTTAGCCCAAAAGCCAGTTTCTTATTCAAGCCATTATGCTCAGTACAGTAGGCATGAGGGGGCTGCCAGTTAGCAGCCTGGAACGGGAGTCCAAAAGACAGTTCCTTATTCAAGATGTTATACTTTGGACCGTGGGCATGGGGGCTGTCAGTGGCAGCCTGGCATGGCCAAACCATGGTTTGGGCTGGGTATGACTGTGGTCAGGGTTCTTTGGGACAGTCCCCCAGTGGCATCGACAGGAAGTTTGGGGTGGCCTAAGAAGTATTTTGCCCCATAATCCCACCCTCATCTGACCTTCATTTAGGGCTCTGTACTTAATGTGGGATATTATTTTACATATTAATTAGTACATATGCATAGCTAATGAAATTCTCTTCAGGATGTGTAATTCATTAATAAGAAGCTTTTATTGGGTCTAGATTAGCTTTGAAAAGGGAACTGGGAATAAGCAGCCAACTTCAGCCTCATTCCCATGTTGGCATGGCTGTCATGATGAGTCTTCATTTATTTTTAACTTCAGCTGTAAACAGGTCGTAGTGGCACCAAATCCATCTTTAAATAAAAAAAAAAACATCATCTGGGTAGATGACTTTAATTTCTTCCAGCCAGTGATTAGAAAGGATAAAAACTCTCATTTGTCAAAATTTGCCTCTCTATTAGCTGGCGTTCGGGGCTGTTTATTCTGGATTTGATCTTTTATTATTATGATTATTATTGTGACAATTAGTGGTATTATTAGTATTATTATTTCCTTTCTCCTCCCCACCCACCCTGAGTTATTTCAGCTCTGCCCAGAGAGCACATAACAGGGCAATGGCACCCTCCCCTCCTTCCCTTGCAACCACATAACCGGCCTTCCTAATGGCTAAAGGCAGATAAGGGGATTGCTGCTGGGTCCTGCTCAGTCATCAGAGCCAAGATAAGCTCGTGACTGGTCTGTCTGTCCCCCATACTCTCCCCCCACTCCCCCTGAGAGCAGAGGGGGGCTCTTCTCCCTGCCCTCCATGCAGCTACAGCCAGGTAGCTCTTTCCCTCTGTGAACTGGGTGCTGGGAGTGGTGCTCCAGTGGTGCAGAAAATGCCATCCCCTGCCTTTGTAGCATGACTTGAAAACAAAAGTCCCATGGAAGCCAGTGATGGCGAACCTTTATGGGATTTTATTTTCTTTTTTCCAGTCCTCTTCCTTTTACAACAAGGTGTCTATGAAACATTTTCTCTTAACTTTTTAATCCTGAGCCATTTTGGTTCTCGCCAGCCTCAAGGCATTCATGTTTACAAAATCAAATTGAGATGCGCAGAATTGAGACATGTTTCCCTGTAGATTTTCCGAAGAGCATCTTTTGTTAAGTCCACTGACTGTGTCTGTCTTGGTGCAGTTGATGTTTATTGAGCTGGTCCCTGAGTGAATCATGATTAATTCGTAACTGGTAACACAGTAGCTTAGCAGCCAGGCCTGCAGTAGTCCCCTGTCCCCCGCCTCAAGACAGACACAGTTGCACAAGGACCCATGTCGCAAGTTTTGCCTGTCAGCAGCTGGAGGTGCAGGGCCCTGGAGCCCATAAGCCCTACACCAATCTCCTCAACAGCTGGCAGGCTTCGTCGCCTCAGCAGGGGCTACCATCTCTGCAGCTTTCACCCTGCTGTGCCTTAACACACACCGTGTCACCCACAACACGAGTTTTGCTTGTCCGTATCTTGAGGTGCAGTTTCCCCAAAACCCCTGCACTTATCTCCTTGACACTTGGCAGGCCTTGTGGCCTCAGTAGGGGCCACCACCTATGCAGTTTTCAGCCCGCTGCACCTTAACACACATGGTCATCTATGTCACGAGTTTTGCCTGTCAGCATGAGGTGCACCGATCTTGAAACTTGGAAGGCTTCATGGCTTGTCAGGGTTACCACCCCTGAAGTTTCCCCCCCCCCGTAGCGTAACACATACACGTGACATGAGTTTTGCTTTGAAGAATTTGGGGTGCAGTTCCCACCGAGCCCCTGCACCAATCTTCTTGTAACTTGGCAGGCTTCATGCTCTTAACAGGGGCTACCACCCCTGAATGTTTCATCCAAATCAGACAAAAACAACAAAGCTGTAGATATTTCATTGATTCCCCATTATACCCTATGGCCGGATCGCGGAAGCGGCTCCGAAGCTTCCTACTCACACAGGTCTACTAATGACTGTAATGGACTACAGAACCCAGATCTACTCTAAGCAGGATTACCTCCATCATCGCATCCACAGCTGCCCCATTCAGGCCATGGAAAGCTGTCTGTCCACCAGGCATGGTAGGATTGGTGCTGGGACAGTTGGCTGTGCTGACCTCAGAGAATGGGAGAGCTTTGCATCTCCCTGGGTGATTATAGGATCATATTTCTGAAGACAGATGTACTTTTGGGGCATCCAGAAGCAAAGACACACATTTTAATGGGATAGAACCTGGGTCAAACCTATTTCAAAGGAAGTGTAGAGAGAGTGTCTGATCTTATGGGGAAGGGATGTTGAACTTCAGCACAAAGACTTCCTAAATGAACTCTGTACAATGGAGAACAGCAAAGGAGAAGAGAAGGTGGTAGGTACCCAGCAAAATCAGTGACATTTAGGAGGCAGCAGTGCAGTACTTGGAGGTACCAAGTAGTTATTTCATCTTAGTGAGCAATTTTAATTCATTTTCAGCAAAATCTTAAAAACTTGAAGACCTGAACTTCTTCAACTGTGACATCACAAACCTGAAGGATTACAGAGAAAGGATTTTTCAGCTGCTTCAGGTCACCTACCTAGATGGATTTGATCAGGAAGATAACAAGGCCCCCAACTTGAAAGATGAAGATGATGAGGGTAACTTCTCTAAACATGCAGTCATTAGTTATGCCATTCAGTCAGTATCTAAATATAAAATTGAGACTAAAGTGACTGCGAAACTTCTGGAGCACAAATCAACTACTTTTTCAAGTGAAGGCCAGTATCGAATACTGCTTCTATTGAGTAATGCGGGGTGGCAATGCACTTGCAAAGAATGTAGTCGTGGATGCTGTGCACAGTTAAAGGAGAGTTGTGCTTAGGAAAACATGAGTACACATCTTTGCACTGAGATATAACTATATAAAAACAGTTATTTTATTGCTAGTACCAAAAGCTTCTTTTTTTTTTTTTTTGTGCCCATCATCTCATATTTGATTCTGTGGCACATTCAGTTCTGTGTTTTCTCTTCCTATAGAAGGAGGAAAAAGTGGGATGCTACTTCGTCCTGTCTTTTTTTTAAAGATTTCTGGAGAAGGTTTTGTAGCTGAATTGAGTCAGATTTCAGAAGCTCATTTAAGATGAGTTTACAAACAAGCCTTTGTGGTTTAAGCAAAGCTGTAAGGAATTAATTTATCTGCCTTTCAGAAGGGGATGAGGAGGATGAAGATGAAGCTTGTCCACCAGGAGAGTACAAAGAAGTTGAAGATGAAGATGATGGAGGTTCAGATTTGGGGGAGGGTGAAGAGGAGGAAGAAGTTGGCCTTTCATACCTGATGACGGACGAGATCCAGGTAGGACTTACCCTAGTCTACTTTAAGGCTCAGGATTTTCTTGACACTGTCTAGCTATAAACATGTAATAATTTAAACTTGTAGAAGCAGAGTCATGTAAATCCACTATCATATATGAGCAATAGAGTACTTTAGAAAGAGACCTTTTACTATCAAAAAAGTGTGTTACAGTAGGGGAACCACCACTCTTTGGTATTCTCCCTTATCTTGCTCAAAATGAAATGCTTCAAGATTCATTACTTCGCTGCCTTGTAGAATTAGTGGCATTCTGTACCAGATCACCAAGTCAGATTTTGAGGAGAACGTGGCTGAAAGAAACCCACCTGCCCTACCAGGATGCTCACAAGTGCCTGGGGCGCTTTGGCCTTGACAGCCATGCCCTCACCATCCAGATCTGCAGATTGTCAGGTATGGGGCTGGGGCTTCCAGGCAGCAGGGAGAGGGTGAGTATGGAGGAGCTAGGGCCTGAGGGTGCAGGGGGATGATCAGGATGTAAGGGCTGAGGCAAAGGGGAGACAGGCTGGGAATCCACGAGTGGGGGCTGGCCACCAAGGAAAAAGTCAGGGAGAGGCTGGAACTGTGCCCCTGAGAGTGGTGTGGGTTTGGCCTTGCCGGAGAGAGCTGGGGCAGGGGGCAGAGACTTCCCCTTGGAGGGAGCACATTGCCCTTCCCCTGCGTGGGAGCACAGGACCTTGAGCTGCTGTTAGTGGAGGGAGGTGGGTGGGAAGCTGGATCCTGGCATTTTGGGGAAGGAGAAGGGATTGGACACTCCTTTCACCCCACTTATCTCAGGGCCCTTTTCTTTCCTACCCAGGGGGGCAGAAAGCCCGTGTGATGTTTGCTGAGCTGACCTGCAGGGAGCCTGATGGACCCAGGGGATGGGAATGGGGCTGTGTTGGGTTCGCTGCTCTGGGAAGGAAGCGAATTAGAGCAGAGCAGGCGTGAGGACCAGGACTTGTAGGTTGTGCCCTGCTCTGGCTCTTTGAAAGGAGTGATGTCCAGCATGCCATAGTGAGGGGCATGGTTTGGGAGGACTCCTGGGTCCTGTTTCTAGCTGAGGGAAGGAGGGCGGGGTGGTGGAAGTGGGGGGGAGGACGGTTCTCTGGCTCAGGATTCCTGGCTTCTTTTTGGGATCTGTCACTTCCCCAGAATGAACCCACAAATAATCTGTACATTGAGTCAATTGATACCTTGGGTGATGCTATCAGCACGTACATGGAGGTGAGTGGAAGCAGCACGGTGGGAGGTGTCCACTGCCCTGATCAGAGGAGGATGGAGTTGGGGAAGTACTAGGCCCATGGATCGGATTCAAGGGTGGATGGCGATACTGGGATGGGGTGGCCTCATGGGTCCAATCTGTCAGGCAGAGGAAGGTAGTAATAGGTCCATGGGTCAGATCCAGCCCGGCATGGATGGCGTTCCAGTCTGGGGCTGTAGGGAAGCAGAAGGGTTACTTGGCTGGGGGTGGACCCGTGGGTCCCATGGGAGGGTTGGTTTACTACAGGCAGTGCCCTCCTGCCAGGGTTGCCGTTGGGTCCCAGTCGTGCCCTTCATTGCCCAGCCCTGTTCTGGTAGTGGCTGATGGGGAAAACATGGGGTCTTTCCATTCTCCTTCAGTATGGAAATAGCCTCTGCTTTCCTTCCCACCACCCTCATGCTTTGCCTCCTTTCTCCTCTTCACAGCGGTTATCAACGTGAGCCAGGATGCGCGACTGATCATGGAGACCAGCTGCCAGCTGTGGGTGGTGGAGGAGCAGTCCAACAACCAGATTAACGGCGACTTCAATTACAAGTGGGAGGTGCTGGAGGCCTCGGGTAAGGTCATCATTAACTGGCCCCGGGAGTGATCTTGCTCTGGGGAGGCTCCTCAAGGACCTGCCCATCCCCTCGCAGAGACCTGCCTCCACAGCTTCACATGCACCCATACCCAAAGGACTCTGTGCAGAGGGGCCAGGGCCGCAGGCATGGTTGTGGGTTGAACTTTGAAGATGTGGGGTGGGGGCCTAATGCAAGACATGTTTATTTTTAGAGCTGTTCTTCTATACCTGCTCCTTTCCCAGGAGAGAGAGACTTAATTTATATGAATGGGAGGGAGGAGGTTGTACTGGAATGGTCTATTTTAGGCAGGAGTGAGGGCTATCTTTGTCCCATTGCTGGGTTCCCTGCCCCCCCAGTCTGGAGAATGGTTTGAGCCTTGTTTTGTTTCCACCCAAGAGGATTATATTAAAATATAATAAAGGAAAAGTGGCTCATGGTGGTTTTTATTCTGAATGGGTAGGAGTGGGGCTTCACAGTATTGGCAGGAGGGACACATCTGAGATTTCAGTGAACAGACAGACTGGGCTGAGGCATGGGGATGGAGAGAGCTTCCCCGTAAGACACATAGCTTGTCCCATCATAGACAATGATGGTTGAAAGGGACCTCAAGATGTCATCTGGTCAAGTCCAACCCCCTGCTTAGAACAGGTCCAGCCACAACTATATCATCCCAGCCAAAGCGTTCTTCGCCAAGGCCTTAACCTCCAAGGATGTAGATCCCACAGCCTCTCCGGTTGAGCAGTAGTGTGGGAGTACTCAGCAGTATTCCTGCCCAGAGCAGGACTCAATGATTTTTTGAGGTCCCTTCCAGCCCTTATATCTTTTCTAGAAAATCATACAGATTAAATGACTAGTCAGTACAGATAAGGATTACAATTTATAAAAAATGCACCTTTATCTCAAGGCACAACCAAGTTATAAATATCTGAAAGCAATTTAATCTTTTAAAATTTTTACATCTTAAAGTTTTTAAAAATCTCTGAAAGGTGACCATCCGGTTAGGGAAAGGACCTTCTTACCTAGGTTTCAAATTTAAGTTTTTAAAGAACTCTTTATATTAGTTCATCTACACATGAGCTGTTCAGCAAGAATCATAGTTCAAGGCTGAAGAGCAGAAGTTCTGAGCTGAACCCAGATTTTTATACTTGGTGGTTTGACCACAATACCAAAAAGGTTACTAAATAAGGTAATAAAATGTAAACGTGTTCCTAACAGGTGCTACTGTAATTAATATTCACATGCCCATTCTTTTTCCCCTATATAAGCTGTATCTTAAATTAGCCTCATCTAACTACTAAATGTACTTTAAGTGACCTTACAGAGACCTCTAACCTGCTCTTTTTCTATTCTGTCTTTCTTGAATTTTCTAAAATGGCTTGCACCGTGTGACGTCCTCTGGCCTGATCATTTCCTTTGCCTCTTTGCTTGCCTCTTTTTTTGTCAAATGGATGCAAACAAATGCTATGCAATTTAAGGCCTATCATAGTCCACATCAGGGGTCCGCAACATTTTTGGGCAGGGTCCCAAAAACATCTGCAACCTCAACATATAAGATGCTGGCATGCGAGGGGCAGACGGCAGGGGAGCCGTGAGGGTTCAGATCCTTGTTGTGGCAGTGCAGCCCTGGTTCCTTCTCCGCGGCATGTGTGCAAAACAAAATGCTTTTGCTTGCCACACTGGCACATAAGCTGGGGGTTGCCTGCCCCGGTCTACATACTATCCAGGGTATGTGGGGTAGGGCCTGCCATACAGCTGCCTGAGTTCACCTCAGAGCTGGTCACTGATACAAATGGGGTGAGCCAGGGGCTTGCTCAGTGTAGCTGAAATACCTTTCCTGGGAAGTCCATGCCTCTGGGAAACAGCATTACACCAGCCTCACATTTGTCTGACTTGGTTCTCATGGTTCACTTAGAAGGTGAAGTTTAAATAATCTTGGGTACCAGTGCAAACCCTGGGTTGGATCCTGTGCAGCTGAAGACACCAGGAGCTCTGCTGTTGCTTTCCCAGACTAAAAGCAGACAACCAGTTGAGTACATCCCTGATTAGACTGGGATATAACTTGCATCAAAATAGACAAGGCATGATCATTCACACACTAGGCTTAAATGGTAATTGGGTTGAATTAGTCGTGACTGTTCTTGGAGGAAGTGTTAATTTAATTAATTTACAGATAGTCCATGTGAGACAATGGGCTTGTTGGTCTGTAAATTCTGTGGTTTGCTACTAGATAAAAATGACTGCTTTTCACCTCAGTAGGCAAAACTGGTCTGTTAGTGTCTTCTGTGTGCTGAGCACAACTGGCTCCTTCCTTCGTAGTCTGCTCCTGCTCAGGAGAAAAGACAGTTCCACTTTTTCCTTGTTCCCATCCAGTCCCATGCTCCCTAGCCCTTGTCTTCTCCATTCTGTCCTCAGAGAGAGCCACTGGGACAGCCCACTGGTTGCACATGGAAGAGGCCACTAGATGTCGGTGGTGTCATACAAATTCCTTCTCTGCCCGGAGTGCAGCTGCCTGCTCTGTGCCTGTCTTTACATAAGAGAAAACTGGTTCAGGTGAGCATTGCTGTAGGTGCTAGGCTGATGCACGGCTCAGTAGGCCTGTGCAAAGCAGCTAGCATTTGCTTCAGATTTGGATTCGGCCGATTTGGGGGACAGTGATTCTATTCAGTGATTCAAATCACCATCCCGATTCGATTCGGCCAAATTGCCGAATCTCCGAATCTGCCAGGCCAAGTCCACCCACAGCCCTCTCCCAGCATGGCAATGGATGCCCCAGCTCCTGACACTTGTAAAAAGAAAAAAAGCCCTAGCTCAGCAGGTGCTGCCGGGCAGGGGGTGATCCCCGCTGCCCCCCACTGCCCCATGCTGCATGGGGGGCTCTGCACAAGCCCCCCAACCCCCCCCCTCAGTCCCCCAGCCCCCCCCCCCACAGGTGCCCCACATGGGCCAGCTGCAGCCCTTTAAGAAAAAAAATAAACTGAAAACACCCCAGGACTCACTGCACAGGGGGGGCGGAGGGGGGCAATCCCTGCTGCCCTCCACTGCCCTGTGCCATGTGGGGGGCTCTGCACAAGCCCCCAAAGCCCTGAGGCCACTACAGGAGCGGCAGCATGGGGCAGTGGGGTGACAGCGCGGATCGCCCCTGCCCAGCAGCACCCCATGAGCACTGGGGCTTTTCTTTAAAGTATTGAGCTGGGGGGGCGGGGCGAGGGCAGCCATGCTGGGGCTGGGGGAGCAGGTGGTACTGGGGAAGCAGGAAGGTTGTGGGTGCTGGCAGAGGTCCTCCCATGGTCCCCTCCCCCAGCCCCCGCCTTCCCCGCCCCTAGTACTTACCGGTTCGGAGTCAGCTATAGCTCCCTGCTGCTGCCACTGGGAACTGCCCAAATCATCAACGCTCTCCGAATCTTTTCCGAAGATTCAGAGAGCTTTGAATTGATTCAGACCTTTACATTGCCCTCCTGATTTGATTCAGATTCAGAGATTTGGCCATCAAATTGGGCCAAATCTCCTCCGAATTGAATCACCACCCGAAACTTCACACAGCCTTACTGCTCAGCTGGGTGGTCACAACACAGAGGAAAGAGCACAGGCAAGGCAGGATGCTGCTAGGTCTATTTTAGGGGTGTCTGTTCCAGGGTTTTAGTTAAGGCCACTTGATTTGCCCCGAGAAGGTTTCTGGAGAGTTAATATTATGAGGGAAAAGGGCCATGCTGGCTGCCCGAGACAGCAATAGAGTCAAAGCTCCCCACCCCGCCACCCCAGCCACCATATGCCTTAAATGTGCATCTCCTCCCAGGTTATTTAAGGGAAAAGTTCTGGCCGGGAAGATCCTCTTGTGCCGAAGACAGGCCAAGCACTAGTGCTGTTGTAGTAACTCTCTCTGTACCCCTATGCCCAGGAGATCCATCTGGGCCCTTGCAGTTGAGCCGTCTGGGACATGGATGGTGCCTGGGATCCACAGGTGCAAGGTGATAAATGGCTTCTAATGACCACGGAGGGATTAACATCCCCAGGGCCCTGCAGAGCATTCCCTGCAGAGGGAAGGCATTTTTGGTGCAGGCTGGGCCTAGCACATACTTATTCATTAGAGATGTCACAGCAGGGGGCTGATGGTCTCTGACTTCCCCAGGCCGGTCCCCAGGCAGCCCTTGTCCTGGTAACATCTGAATTCCTTTGTGCTTGCACTTCCTGAACTCATTAATACTCTCGCTCCTCCTGCCAAGATCAGCTGGGAGCCACTGGCACCTGTGGGCAGGGAGCAGGGGCAGATTTGCATGAAGGGGCTGATCTCAGCTCTGAGCGGTTAAGAGAGACTCTGAGGGTCTGAGCCAGAGACCTGCTTGCCTGAGGAAGCCAAGCTGCTCTGGATTCCCACCATGGCCTGGGCGCCGCTCCTCCTCGTGCTGCTCACACACTGCTCAGGTACTCCGAAGGGGAGGGTCAGCCACATCCTGGGTTTTATGAATCACCTGGTTCTCTTTCCCCAGGGTGTTTTTTTCAGTTTTTTGTCCTTTGTTTCTGTCCTGTCTGTCACAAAACCAGAGGCTCAGCGAGGATAAGAGATTAATTCCTCTCATTCTTCCAGGTTCCCTCTCACAGCCCACACTGACTCAACCGCCCTCAAAGTCCGTGACCCTTGGCAACACTGTCAGTCTCTCTTGTACGCTGAGCAGTGAGCACAGTAATTACTATGTCCACTGGTACCAACAAAAACAGGGCCAGGCCCCACAATTTCTCTGGCACAGCGAAGGGATCAAAGGGAATGGAGTCCCAGATCGATTCAGCATTTCCAACTCCAGCGCCATACGCTATTTAACCATCACCAATGTCCCTGGAGAAGATGAGGCCATTTACTGGTGTGGTGCAGATTACAAGATTGGAGGTACTTATGGGTATGTCACTGTGACACAGTCAGATGACGAACTGAGACAAAAACCTCCCTTGGGTTCGACAGGGCTCTGCGCTCCATGAAGCATGCCAGCAAGCTCTGCTAGCCCCTAGAGTAGCTACTCTCAGTCTAACAAGCCCTTCCTTGTCCTGCTGTGTCATTGTATTCTTTGATAGGCAGAGCAGCTTTTCACTCTTTCCCTGCCTAGCAGCTCTCTGCCCTTGACTGTCAACATATATTCATCCTCTTCTCTTTTTGTAGAAAAGACTAAGGGTTCAGAGACACCTTTCCACACCCACTATTAACAAACTAAGGATGGGAATGGGTTATACACAAACCCAGGACAGATACAGGAAACATCTCCAAAATGTGTGGTTGCAACCTTCTCCCCTCTGATTCCTTGACAGATGTGTGCTGCTCCCTTCAGAGGGAATCCCTTTCTTCAAACAAAGAGCTAAACCCACACACCCATTGATGAGGAAGGGCAATCCCAGCTCCGGATTAAGGACTATGCAGAGTGTCGTCCCTAATCACACATAATCCCATTTGTATCTAGCCTTTGTCCCACACCTCTGCTCAGAGGTTAATAAAAGGGAAAGGAATTCTTGTTTGGAAAGAAATGAGTGACCTCTCCTCTTTTACTGTCCTCCTCGTGCTGTCTGCTGGGTCCCATCTTGTCCTGCTCTCTCATCACATCCTTTTACAAGGGGCAAAACAACTTTTCAGTGTTTCTCCTTAGCAGTTCTCTGCTGTACATGGTGGAGACTCATTCATCCCCTCCTCTGTTGCTTGCCAAGGTCTGTATGATTGGGAGCCCCTCTGCTCACCCAGCATTCAGAAGCTCAGGGTGGCATCTCGGGTAAAGGACCAATCTCCATCAGGTGTCATTTCAACTCAAAACTTATTTCTATTGAGACCCCTTGGGTGCATGTGCCCTTCTTTGCAGTATAAGAGCTTTCTGTAGACAAAGCATTGGACCCCATGGACGTCCTGATGAGGATGGGAAATCAGAACAATGAATACATAGCTATGTGGAGTGTCATCTCGGATCACGTGTGCTTCCATCCTGACACTCTGTGAGCAAATTCTGTCTTCCAAGTTCAGTTGGAGGGAAGGAAAATCAGTGGATGATGGCACTGCAGGGTGCTGGACTTTCAGATAGTTTCTAAACTAAACAAAAGTTGAAGCACTCACTGGTGCCCTGTGAAATACACCTTTGTGAGATGTTTGTCATGGTGGACAGTGGGCTTTGGCCAAATTTGGGGACTTGTTTGGGGGTTCTCTACAAAGGCACAAGAGAGAGGCAGATAGCAGAAGCAGACACATACTGTGGATAAATATGATTCCTCCTGACTAGCTGGTGTTTCACATAACCTACATCACCGTGATACATTAACAACTATGTGGGATCATTTTGTGATGTTTTTAGTAAGTGGGGGGAGGTACAGGCAGCAGCAGCCAGGGAGCAGATTTGCATGAAGGAACAGATCTCAGGTCCTGGAGTTAGAGAAAGAGTTGGAGGGTCCCAGCAGGAAACTTATTTGGCTCAGGAAGCCGACCTAGTCTGGATTCCCACCATAACCCCTCTCCTCCTTGTGCTGCTCATGTACTGCTCGGGTAACTCATAAAAGGCCATGTGCTGCAGATTACTTTTGCAGAACTTCCTGGGATGAACAGAGAAATGGGGAGCCCACTGTATGAGAAGAGAGTAAAGGAACTGCCTTGTTCTACCTTGTGAGAAGCAGACTGAGAATGGAGATGACTGCTGTCTAATTACATCAGAGAGAGCAAAGAGCCATGCAAAAGAAAGGACAGTGCCAGCTCCGGAAGACGTGAGTAAATAGGAGGAGTCGCACATATTAATAGGCTGAAGCTGAGAAGAAGGATTGTAACCATCAGAGCAGGAGGCTTTGGAGCAGGTTCCCAGTGGGAGGGAACAACTAGTTTTAAGAAGCAGATTGACAGATTTGAGCATGGGATGATATGTGGGATTGCCTGTGCTGGCAAGGCTGTGAGCATGAATCAGGAGGTCCCATTCAATCCTGTGTTCCCCTGTCCTCTCCATTCCATCTTCAGGGAAAGACAACACACCAGTCACACATGGAAGAGGCCACTAGATGTCATTGGTGTCACACAAATTCCTTTCTGCCTGGCGTGCAGCTGCCCGCTCTGTGCCTGTCTTTACATAGGAGAAAACTGGTTTAGGTGGGCAGTGCTGTAGGCGCTAGGGTGAGGGTGATGTGCTGTTCAGCCGGGAAGGGGCTGGGGAGACGGGGGTGGTCATCACAGGGAGCACAGAGAAGGCAGGATGCTGCTAGGTCTATTCTGGGGGGTCTGTTCCAGTGTTTTAGCTGAATCCACTTGATCTGTCCCAAAAAGATTTCTGGTGGCAGGAGAATGAATATTTTGATAGGAAAGGGTCCTGCTGGCTCCCCAAAGACAGCAATAGAGTTAAAGCTCCCTCTGCATGTACCTTAAATGTGGAGCTCCTTATAGGGCACCCACCAGGGTTGTTGTAGTGTTGATGATGAATACAGCAACAGCTTGGCCAGGCCTACACATAAAATCTTTGTGATCAAATTAAAATAACAGTGCATCTTGCATAAAACTGCAAGTGACAGCTGGGACCATACCAAATAGAGCAACCCCAGTTGTTCTTATTCTCTGTGCTAGATTATGTCAAATCAAGAAAATGGTCAACAGAGAACTGCCACACTCATCACATGTATGTGTGTCTCAGAAGCCAGTAAAGGCAAGAAAGCTACATAGACATACAAAAAACCAGAGCTCTTTGTTCCAAAATGATGCCTTTCATTACATCAACTGGAAAATCACAAGAAAATTGTCCTTTTCTGCAAACTTTCGGGATCAAAGTCCCTTTGTCAGGCTCTGGGAAAAGTATAGATGGTACAAGATGGTAAGAAGTATAGGTAGGAAATAAACTTCATTTTTGCACAGAGGAAGCTAGAGATGGAAGACTGTCCCTCTGGGTCCATGACAGTGTCTTTGTGAGCTGTGCCAAGTAGCTCTTTGATGTGTTGATCAGGTAGAATTCCTTCCCTGGACATGTCAGATGGCAAGTAGGGAAGTAAAAAAAAAACTTCCTTGTTGTTCTGCAATGAAGTTTAAAATCCAAAAAAGAAAGCTATGTATGCATTTCAGTTGACCTAGCAGCTAAAGGGAACAAAAATCTAAATATGCATCTTAAAAGAAACTTGTAAAAGATACAGAAAAAAATGTCCTGTATGTGACAAATGCTTCTCCCAAAAAACATCCTAAGTTATACGGTGTTAAAAATGTCTGAACCATTCAGTGTAAGTCTGGAGTTTGAAAAACAAACCATCACCTGTACAAGCTACTGCAAATGTGCCCAATTGATATACAGATACCCCAAGACAGGTTTGGTGACACCTCTAAGTATCCTGTCCAACTGCTCAGGTGCATCATCTGTAAATTGACCCACAATTATATATATATATATATATATATATATATATATATATATATGTCATCACAGGTGTCATCACATATGTACTCAGGTCTGAGAGGATTGGTAGAATCCAGGGCTGTGAAGTCTGAAATGGAAAACAAAATCCAGTTCATCCCAAAGACCAGAGCAAATAACACCCCTGTTAGCCCAATTTGAATGAGCCATCTCAAGTCCTCTTCCTTCAAAGATGGCATTTCCTAAATTCCTTCTTGCACCAGCATGTCTCCCTTGCTCTCACCACTGCAAAGGGCTGGGGCACATCCCCTTTCTGGGATCATGTTGGGGTCCATGATGGAGCTTTGCCCCTGGGATTTTTTCCTACCAGGAATAGGTGTGAGTTTGGCCATTTGTTTATTATTTTTTATTTATTAATTTATTAGATGTAAATGGCTCCTCTCCCAAAAAAAGACTTCAGGTAACTTACATAAAGAGGAAAAATCCTTCTTTGCTCCACAGGACAGTGCAGGGCTGGGACCAGTGCTCTATGCAATGCAGTTTTGCGAGTCAACAAAGCAATGGGTCTTGTCTTTTCTTGCTCTGTCATTACACCCTTTGCTGAGAGGCAACACAGCTGCTTCCCTTTATCAGTTCTCTGCTCTACATTGTGGACACTTGTTCATTCCCTCCTCGCTTGCTTGCCAAGGTCAGTAAGTTGGGAACCCCTCAGCTCTTCCAGCATTCACAACCCCAGGATGGCTTTGAGTCATACACAAGTGCCTCCCAGGTGAAGGAATAATCTCCATTAGATGCTGTGCCAGACCAAGGGTTGCTTCCATTCAGATCCCCATAGATGCATGTACCCTTCTCTTCAGAGTGAGAGAGCTTTCTATAAGCTAATACCTGGAGCCCATTAACGAGGGCATAACATCAGAGCAACAGATCCATGGGGAGGCATGAAGTTTCATGTCAGATCAGACATGCTTCTGTTCTGACTCGCTCTCTGAACCAATTCTCTGTCCACAATTTATTTAAACGGAGGTAAAATGGGTGGGCATGGGGTGCTTCAGGGCACTGGAATGGCAAATTGTTTCTAAGCCAAGAAAAAAACAGTTAAAACACACAGTGGTGCCCTGAGCTGTACACCTGTGCAACACACCTGTGTGAGAGCTTGTCCTGATGGAGAATGGGCTTTGGTTGGCCAAGTTTTTGGGAGCCTGTGCTTGAATTCAGTGCAAAGGCACAGGAAAGAAGCAGGTAGATCTTATTCTATGGGTAGTCTTTGGAGAGCGGATAGACTACGGATAATTTATGCATCTGGTTAACCAGCTGTTGCATTATATGTCCTACACTGTCATAAAACCAGAGTTTTTTCCTATTTTCACAGTCACATGGAGGCATTTGTGGTATTTTTAGGAGCAAGAGGGGGAAGGACGGGCAGCAGCAGCCAGGGAACAGGGGCAGATTTGCATGAAGGGGCTGATCTTAGCGGTAGGGATTTAACAGATGAGAAGAGGGTCCCAGCCACAGACCTGCTTGCCTGGGGAAGCCGAGCTAGTCTGGATTCCCACCATGGCCTGGGCCCCGCTCCTCCTCGTGCTGCTCATGTACTGCTCTGGTAATCCATAAAACACTTCTGCAAATTTCTGCATTGCTTTGCTTAATTAATTTTAATTGTTTCACGCCTTTATTCTATTGTAATGTGCTGCATAATAGAGGTTTAATTATGATAATAGATTAATGACTGTCATCTTTCCAGGTTCCTTCTCGCAGCCCACCCTGACACAGGCACCCTCAGAGTCTGTGTCCCTGCGAAACACCGTGAAACTCTCCTGCACGCTGAACAGTCAGTACAGTAGTTACAATGTTGGTTGGTACCAACAGAGACCTGACCAGGCCCCGCGATTTCTATGGTACGGTTCAGGCAACAAAGGAGACGGAGTCTCAGATCGATTCACTGTCTCCAGCTCTGGCGCCATTCGCTATCTAACCATCACCAATGCCCAAGCAGACGATGAAGCCACATACTGGTGTGCTGCAGATTATGGCAGTGGTAGCAATTTTGGGTTTCACAGTGCCACAGTCAAATGGGGAACTGAGACAAAAACCTCCCCTGCCCTCCCGGAGGCTGTGCTCACATCAGAGCTGGGCTCCGGGCAGAGCTTCGAGTGTCCACAAAGGAGCTGTATCTGGATCCTGGCATGCAGCTTCTCACCCCTAACAGGGCCCATCACGACCTAGTCTGTTGTTACACTCCCTACATATGGGCAGAGCTGCTTATTATCTTTGCGTCTCACAAGATGTCTGTCAGGGCCTTATGAATAGGTGTCCTCTGCCAACTTGCCTGCAGAAATCTGAAGGCTCAGAAATACTTGTATCAACAAGCCACAGATGGATCTGTGTTACACAGACACAGCTCAGATTCAAGAGTAATCTCTGCTTGGACCAAACCTTACCAAAACCTTCTCCACCCTTATTCCCTGAAACATGAGTTGCCTTGATGCAAAATGTAAGATCTGCTTGTGTGCCAAGAGCTGGAACGCAGAGACTCATCAATGAGCATGAAGAATCCCAGCATGAGACTACTGGGTATAAAGAAGGTCATTGCTCATCCATCTTGCTTCCACACTAGGTGAGGTGAAGCTGAAGGGACTGGTGGTTTGGACAAAGATGCCCTGTGCTGCTGAAGGCAATGCTGACTGTCGCTAATGAAGAGTTTCCTGCAGTCCTGGCACTGGCTTATTGTGGTGCTCTCTATCCATCACATAGGGGTGGAGGCAGATGTAATATTTGAAGCATTTCACTGTGCAGCTGCACTCTAAAATACTTAAGAAATGGGGTGTTTCTGCTGGGAACAGAGGTAGAACCCCTGTTGTGCTTTAAAATGTCTCAGGCGCCCTGCAGTGGCTTGCCCTCTGCACTGGGATGCAGCCATGGGATGGAGCGACCTCCAGCTCTGTCCAATGCAGGGAATGGGGGAAGAAGCAGAGTGACCTGTCCATGTGGCTCTGCCACCCCTGGTGTCCTGGGGACAGTGGCTCTGTGCAGCCTCCTCAGTGGCTGAGGGGGATCATAGAGCTGATGACTGTGAGCAGTCTCCTATCTGCTTTGCCTCAACTGTCTTGGAAAACCCCCATTGCCAGATCTAGGAGACCATGGGACCAGTGGCCAGGAGGCATCACTATATGTGACTGGGGTATCTCTATGTGCAAGCTCCTCTTAAACACAGCATAGGCCTGAGTGCCCCAGGGCTGGGGATTTATAGATACAAAGTGTGTGCACAAAAGCAGAGGCAAAAATGCAGGCAGACTTGAGGCATCCACTTATGGAAGGAAGGCAGGCAGCCGTGTGCAATTGGAGCCCCCCATGTGCCAGAAATGGAACAAGTCCAGAGCAGACTTCCTGGGATGATCAGGGAAATGTGGAGTTTGCTGAACGGAGGAGAGTGAAGGTACTGGCTTGTTCATCCTAGTTAGAGGCAGGCTGAGAAGGGAGCTGACTGCTCTCTGGAAATACATCTGAGAGGGAAAAGAGCCATGCAAGTGAAAGGGCAATGCCACTGGGCTCAGCTGTGGCGGCAGGACATGGCGGTGGTGCAGCTGGAGCCACGTTTGTAGGAGCTAAGCTCTGTTAGCCCCAGCCTTCCACCGTCTATGATGATGGGAAAGGGTCCTGCTGGTTGCCCCAGTGACACCAATGGAGTTAAACCTCCCTCTCCACATCCCTTAAATGTGCAGCTCCTTCCAGGTGCCCTGAGGGCATGCTTCAGAGCCTGTCCGTGCACCTGGTTGTGAATCACCACCTTCCACAGAAGATATACTATAGATAAAGTATGCATCTAGCTAGCCTATGTCACTGATACATGAGCTTGTCCTGTTTTTACAGACATCTTGAATTGTTTGTGTATATTTAGGAGTCAGAGTGGCAGGGACTGGCTGCAGCAGCCAGTGAGCAGGATCAGGAATACTTGTATCAACAAGCTACAAATGGGTTTGTGATACAGAGAGACACAGCTCAGATTCAAGAGTAATCTCTGCTTGGACTAAACCTTACCAAAACCTTCTTCGCTCTTATTCCCTGAGACAGGAGTTCCCTTGATGCAAAACTTAAGAACTGCTTGTGTGCCAAGATCTGGAACTCCAGGGCCCATCAATGAGCACAAAAAAATCCCAGCATGAGACTACTTGGTATAAGGAGGATCATTGCTCATCCATCATGCTTCCACCCCAGGTGATGTAAAATGGAAGGGACTGGTGGTTTAGACAGAGATGTCCTGTGCTGCCAAAGTCAATGCTGTCTTTAATTTTGCTGACTTTAATGCTGTCATTAATGAAGAGTTTCTTGCCATCCTGGCTTTGTCTTATAGACAGTGCTCTCTAGCCATCACATTGTGGGTGCAGGCAGATGTAGCTTTTGAAGCATTTCCCAGTACCGGTGTACACTGAAGGCCTTCAAAATCAGGGTGTTTCTGATGTGAACAGAGGTATGACGCCTGTTGTGCCTCCCAGCTAGAGAGTTTAAAGTCACTCAGTCTCCCTGCAGTGACTTGCTCTCTGGACCATGATGCAATTGTGGGATGCAGCGACCTCCAGCTCTGCCCGATGCAGGGAGTGGGGGGAGAAGCGGAGCGGACTGCCAGTGTGGCTCTGCCACCCCCATCTTCTGGGGGCTGTGGCTTCACGCAACCTCCTCAGTAGCTGAGGGAGAGATCAGAGCTGGTATCTGTGAGCAGTCTCCTATCCGCTTTGTCTCCACTCTCTTGGAAAACCCCCAATGCCAGATCCAGGTCACCCTGGAACCAGGGGAGAAGAGGTATTGCTATATGTGTCTGCAAGTGATGTGGTAGCTATATGAACATGCTGTATGTAAATGCTACATATACATGCAAGTGATGTGATAGCTCCCCTTCACACATAGCATAGGCCTGAGTCCCCAGCATTGGGAATGTATAGCTGAAAAGCAGGCACATAAAAGCAGAGGCAACAGTGCAGGCAGATGAGAGACATCCATTTATGGAAGGAAGTCAGTTGTGTGTGATTGGAGCCCCCCATGTGCCAGAAGTGGAACAAGAACAGCAGAGACTTCCTGGGGTGAACCAGCTTGTTCATCCTAGTGAGAGGCAGGCTGAGAAGAGCTGACTGCTCTCTGTAAATACTGCTGAGAGGGAGAAGAGCCACACAAGAGAAAAGACAATGTCAGCCCCAGAAGAAGTGGGTAAATAGGGGTCACACATACAAATAAGCTGAAGCTCAGAAGGAGGATTGTAGCCATCAGAGCAGGAGGCTCTGGAAAAGGTTCCCAGGGGGAGGGAACAACTAGTTTTAAAATACAAATTGACGGATTTGAGCATGGGATCATACAGAGGGATTGCCTGCACTGGCAAGGATATAGCCATGAACAAAGAGGTCCCTTCCAGTCCCATGTTTCCTTGTCCTCTCCAGTCCATCGTCTGAGAAAGCCACGGGGTCAACACACCACTTACACCCAACAGAGGCCATAAGATATCATTGGTGTCATACAAATTTCTTCTCTGCCCAGAGAGCAGGTGCTGTCTGTTAAATAAAAAAAACACCTGGGCATTGCACAGGCATGGGGGTGATGCGCTGCTCAGCTGGGTGGTCATCACAGGGAGGGGAGAGCACAGAGAAGGGAGGATGCTACTAGGTCTATTTTGGGGGTGTATGTTCCAGGATTTTGACTGAAGTCATTCGATCTACCACAAGAAGATTTCTGGAGGCAGTAAAGTGAATATTATGATGGGAAAGGGCCCTGCTGGCTGCTCCAGAGACAGCAAAAGACTTAAACATCCCCCTCCACATACCTTAAATGTGGAGCTCTTTCCAGGTGACCTGAGGGAAAGGGGCTGGGGCTGGAAGTCCTCTTTGTGCTAAGGACAGGGCAGCCACCAGGTTTGTTATAATAATTCTTGCTGCAGCCTTGGGGCCTGAAGATCCCTCTGATTCCTGGAGATCAAGTCATCTGGGACATGGATGGTACCTAGGATCCTGCAGGGACCATCCTCTCTTATGTGCAACGTGATAAATAGCTTCTAAAAACCACCCCCAGACCCTTATTGAGGATTGTATTGCCAAAGGAAGACCTTTCAGGTATGGGCTGAGCATGGAATATGCTGGAGCAGATGAAATCATGTCACAGGAGTGGAGGGATCCCCAGGGCCTTGCAGAGGATTTCACTGCACATATCCAGTCTGGTCGTGTCTCCTCTTGAAGACCCCCAGGGTAGGGGAGAGCACCTCCTCCCTTGGGAGCCCTTTCCAGATTCTGGCATCTCTCACCATGAAGTTCTTTCTAATGTCCAACCTAAATCTGCTCTTCATCACTTGTGGCCCTTGTTCCTAATTACTCCAGAGGGTGCCCTAGTAAACAGAACATCTCCTATTCCCTGCTGTGCTTCCCTGACAAAATTATAGGCAGCCACAAGATCACCTCTCAGCCTTCTCTGGTGAAGGCTGATGAGATTCTGCTCTCTCAGTCTCTCCTTGTAGGGCCTTGCCTACAAATGGGACACTTGTGTTACAGGTCGGCTTAGGGCTGTGCAAGGCTTCAGACCATGCTTCAGATCTGGAGAAGCTTTGGACGCTTTGGCATCTGAAGCACATGTCTGGATTGAAGCGTTGGCTTCATTAGGCTTTCCAACGGGGTTTCGAGCTTCCAAAGCGCTTCGGAAAAGCTTCGGAGCCACTTCGGAGATCTGGCCATAGGATATAATGGAGAATCAATGAAATATCAATAACTTTGTTGTTTTTTGTCTGATTTGGATGAAATGTGCAGGGATGGTAGCCTCTGCTGAGAGTATGAAGCCTGCCAAATTTCAAGAAGATCAGTGCAGGAGTTTGGGGGGAACTGCACCCCAAATTCTTGAAAGCAAAACTCATGTCGTGTATGTGTTGCACCACAGAGGGATGAAAACTGCAGGGGTGGTGGCCCCTGGCGAGGCCACAAAGCCTGGCAAGGTTCAAGAAGGTCGACGCAGAGGTTTGGGGGGAACTTCATCTCAAGCTGCATGCCAGCCAAACTCATGACATGGGTGACACTGTGTGTGTGAAGGCGCAGCAGGGTGAAAGCTGCAGGCCTGCTAGCCTCTGCTGTGGCCACAAACTCTGCCAGCCGTCAAGGAGATCGGTGCAGGGGGGTTCTGGCTTCTGGGGCCCTGTGCCCCTAGCTGCTGACAGGCAAAACTCATGACATGGGTGCTTGTGGGACTGACTGTGTCTGTTGTGGGGCAGTTGATTGCATGACTAATCAATCCCTCTCCTTAGTCTGTGGTTTTGTAGGTGTTAATGATTGCTAATTAACTAATTATCTAGGAGCTAGGTACTGTGTATTGAGCTGGTCCCTGAGTGAATCATGATTGATTGGTAACTGGTAACAAAGTAGCTTAGGAGCCAGGACAGCAGTAGTTTCCCCCACCCCCCACCCTGTGCCACAAGAAAGGCACAATTGCACAAGCACTTATGGCACGAGTTTTGCCTGGGACACGGGAGGACACTCTTTTATCAAGACTTGCTCTAAATAGTGGAACTGAACAGTTCATATATTGATTTTTATTTATTTTATTAAAACAAGGAATGATCACATAAAATAAGGAGAAGATCACAATCCTGAGAAAATTATCTTTATTTAATGAAACTAAAAGGCTCAGGGACATCAGTTCCCTAAAAGGCGCAGCTCAAGGACCAGGAGTTGCTGGCAGGCCCAGACAGGGAACACATTTGCAAGAAGGAGCTGATCTTCTCTTTGGAGGTCTAGGAGGCTCTGAGTTTCCACCAAAGACCAGTTTGCCTCTGGAAACACAGATTGGGTGTGCTGCCTTGGTCTTGAGCCAGTCTTCTTCTGGCTGCTTGTTAGCAGGGAGAGGGTTTCTGTTGTTGGATTTAGTGCCAGTGACTTTTCCAAGATCTTGGGCTTGTTCCTGATTGCCCTGTCTCAGCAGGATGTGTCACCTTTCGGCTCCCTGCTCTGAGAATGCAGAGGCTTCTTGCTTTCTAGGGTTTTCCTATTTTACACTGACCCTGAGTGTAAAGGCAATGTCTCCTCGCCTTCTCCTCCCTCAGAACACAAAGTCCATCTGGTAGACTCTCATAGCTTCAGTATTCCTCCAGATAATTACTCGGGGTTGTGCCTCATTCAGATATTCAGCTTCTACCCAAGTAGAAGCTTCATTGTCTCCACAGGCCCCCTCATCTATTTCCCAAACACGGTGGTCCAGCCTCTCTTCCACCACCTCCTCCTTTAGGAGTGCCTGCCTTAGCCTCTTCTCCAGCCAGATGGTTCTTCGCCATTTCTTCTCTCTAAGCCTATGCTCTGCCCTCCGCAGCCTGTGGCGGCACCTCTCTCCACTGGTCGTTCTGCTTCGTTTCCCCTGAGCCATTCTCATGTGGTTTCTCTCGTGACAACACTACTGTCAAGGAGCTTCTCGCTTTGATGGGAAGTCCTTGGCTTCAGAGAGGGGCTCAGCGCTTGAGCCCTTTTATAAGGGGGCTGCTGGCCAGCCAGGTCCCGTGTCATCACTCACCTGGGGCCAACCAGACTTGGCTTGTCCATATATGGCCATCAGACTGGTCCCCATCCAGTCAAAGTGCCCATATAGGGAAACACACGGCTATTATGACTGTGGGCATTGCCCTTACATGGGCACGGGACTCCTGAGTGGTTTTTATGGCCATGTTTGGTCATGTACGTGTGTTTTCTTATATGGCCAAAGATGGACAAAAGCAGTGCGACTAGGACATGGGAGCCAGTGGAGACAGTGGGTCTGGTGCTCTGGAGAACTATCAGATCACCTCCTTTCACTGGAGGAGTCCTGCATTCAGTCTCCTGGTTTGGAGAAGGGAGGGGAGTCAGTGGATCCCCTGAGATGCCCTCTTCTGTGCAGTCATCACCCCTCTTCTTTCTGATTCAGCAAGCTTTCTGTGGCAATGTTCAGTGCTGACTTCCCACATGCAAACCTGCTGCCACTTGAATGATCCACGTCATAAAGAACTGAAATGACTTCCCTGTTGTCACCAAGTGCGGTTCACTTAAGCGCTCATCTCTTGCTTGCATTTGAGCTCTTCCTTTACTCCTGTATCACGCAGAGGTCTGTCCTTACTGGAAGCACAGAACGTCCCCCTCACACAACCCACCTTAGCAAATCCACACTGTTACCCTCTGCTTGTCTCTGTCTCCCTAGAAATGCCATGTTGGGCTATTCCCGGGGCTCAGCCTGATCCGGATATCTGATTTGAGAATTTGGCCAAGTGTCTCTTGGAAGAACAAATGCTAAAAGGGATTGTGAGGGAAAAGCCTCGAGTGAGGTCACTGCAGAGGGCTGTGTGAGGTGGCTTTACTCAGCTGGGATGCTTTGTGATGTACGTAAGTGAGCTCCTGTTTTACTCAGCTGGCCTGAAGACCCAGGTGTCTATGAAGTCACTGGCCCTGTGCCTTGACTTAGTGGTCTGGTGTCAGAGCCCAGCATAGGCCTTTGTGAGGTAACTGCCAGGCTGATCTCATAACAGACGGACTTGTGAGGTGTCGTACTAAGGACTGACGGACGGACTGATTTCCTCAGCACTCTCGTAAATAGATTCAAGTATAAGTCTCAGTAAAACAGCTCACATCCCACTGACATATAGGTGCAGCAAGAGGAGGCAGTGACGGCTAAATGCCAGCTCTCCCCTTGACTTGAGATAGACCAAAGATTTGGAGCTCCATGCTCAGTCTGAAGTCCGTTTGTGCCCATAGAGGCGGGTGATTTAGGAAAAGAACAGCTCATGGTCCCAGGCACGATCCAGGAAGGAAGGGATGTCCCCACAAGATGAGAGGGAGGATGAAATGAATATGGCCAAGTTGGATTTTAGTGTAATTCTTCTGGGAGTTGGTGTTTCCTTTCAAGCCCCAGCTCCTGGACTCCTGTGATTGTGGCAGAAGCTCAGCTGTCAATGAGGAATGAGGGCTGTGCCCCACATTTCTGGAGCAAAGCAGGAAAACCCAAAGATGAGAAAACCAAAGCCAAGGAGATTTACTATTAAAAGTGCTTGTTGCAGCCACAGTCCTGCTTCTGGAACGGTGAAAGAAGGGTGTGGGATGCACCTGGGCTTTTCCCACTGTCTCACCTGGATTAACTGGAGAGGACTGGAGAGGGGTTGTCCAAATATGGACAGTCGATGGTCAGCATACCTGATGGCCATATATGGACATTTGGATGGCCATAGGACAATTTGATGGCCATATATGGATAGACCCTATGTGATTGGTCAGCTGCAGTCGGCAGCTCCTCTATAAAGAGGGCCAGCTGAAGCTCAGGGTTAGTGACCAGAGTGGGAAGCTGCTCCCAGACATGGGGTGCTCCCACTGCTGCGAGCTTGGTGGCCATCAGGAGCTTGTCCGATCATGGCAAGAGGCTGTTCGAGGCAAAACAGAAGTGGAAGCTGTTGAAAATGGTGGCAGGCAGAATGCATCGTGGGAGGCCATCGCTGGGGGCTGTCCCAGAAGGCTTCTTCCATCTTGGCTCTGCAGCAACCGAACAGAGGTGTTGACAGTATGGGGGAAGAGGACAACTCTGGGGATCCCGTGTTGTCTCCTCCTCTTCCTCCTCCAGGAGATCAGTGACTCTACAGCACTGCGGCTTGTCCTCAGAAACATGGAGATCCAGTGTCTCCACAGTGCTGCTGCTCCTTCCCTGAAACAGGGAGATCCAGCATCTCTATAGCATGGCTGCTCCTTCCCTGAAACAGGGAGATCCAGTGACTCTCCAGCACTGCTGCTACTTTATCTGAAATGAGACGATCCTGCATTTCTGATTAGACACCAGGACATTCGTGCTGTCTGCTGCTTCCCTGAAATGAGGCAATCTGGTATTCCCAAAGCACTGCTGCTTGTGGCAAGAAACCAGGACATTCGTTGTTTCCTGCTCATCCTCCTAGAATGGCTCGTATAGCCATTTTGCTGGCCAGTACATTGACTTCTGCTGCTGCTGGTCTGCCCTCTGCCTCTATGCCCTGGGTCATCCTCCATAACTCTGTAGTTCTGTAATTAAGATAATTAAGTTTAAAGAAATAATAAATAAAAGGTAGATAAGTGCAAATCCAGGTGTGTCTTTGACTCTTTGTGGTCGTCTCTACTTGGATTCATGGCTGGTGCTTGGACATGCTGTGATTTCACACTTCCCCGTCACTTTGAGTTTGGACC
Organism: Alligator mississippiensis; assembly: GCF_030867095.1. NCBI lineage: Eukaryota > Metazoa > Chordata > Crocodylia > Alligatoridae > Alligator > Alligator mississippiensis. Next base: position 17,720,487 of record NC_081833.1, on the reverse strand, counting down.
TGATGTAGTACAGTATTCTCTGTTGTTAAAAAGGAGTGAGGCACATCAGTCCCCTTTAGGAACCACATGCTCTGCCCTTGGCTCAGGCCCTGTTTCCCTAGAAGAACCATAATTCTTTTATTCCAGGGCCAGAGCCTGATCCTTAAATAGAAATTATCCCATTGTCCATTGGATTAAAGTATTCCAGGCATTGTAAGTCTAAGGTCCAAGAAGCTGCTGCCTGCAGAGTGCTGTGTGCGGTTGCTTGTTAGAAAGCTTTAATGTGCTGTAATAATACCAAGGGGACAGAGCTTTGCCATGATCATATCTAAGCTCTTCTCCCTCGTGCTGCAGATGTGATGACACTGCTGTCTATGAGGTATGTGGTTCAGCCCCTGGAGTTAACTGGTGGAACATCAAAGTCCAGGCTTTTGTGACACGTCTGCCTGGGCTGATCTCATCCTAGCAGATGAGTCTGAGAGGCAATTGACTGCAGAAAGTAAACTTTCTGGTTCTCAGCTAACAGGCAAGGTGATGCTGGCTTGCTCACTGTTGCTCTTCACAGTGACAGCTGAGAGGGAACATAAAATAATGCCCTTGTTGTGTCCTGAAACTTTGCAAGTTACTGTGTGTGCTGGAACAGGAGAAGGATTCTGTAAGCAGTCAGGTCCAGAGCTTGTTCCACCAATGACGGGCCTAGGTGGATGTCAAGGCAGGAGGTTCTGGCCATGCTTTCCTAGTTCTCCGACTTACTACTCCAGGGGTTTTCAACCTTTTTTAGTCTAAGTACCCCCCAGTGGCTGGACATGGAAACTGAGGAAACTTCAGAAGGTGGAGAGGGATCAGTGGGGTGGAAGGGATGCCAATATTATTCATGGGATGGACAGAGACCTCCACCTTCCCCACTGCATGGGGGGGAAGATGTAACCACCACCCATCTGGAAGGCTGAGAAGTAGGTCTGTGTGAAGCTTCAGTCCCTGATTCGATCTGCGGAGATTCAGTCTGATTCAGTGCCTGAATCTCCGAATCTGAATTGAATCAGAGGGCCTTTTAATCTCTCCAAATCGAATCAGAACCCTCTGAATTGATTTGGAGAGATTCAGAAAGATTCTGCGATTCGGACACAGACGCAGGTTTAAATGTTTTTTCTACTTAAGTCTAGGTAGCAGATGGCTCTGAACACTGCGATGCTGGGGTGCATGGAGCGTCCCACAGGAGCTTGGTGGGGCTCCCCAGTGCACTCGGCAGCAGACCCAGAAGAGGACCAGAAGCACTTCTGGTCCACTTCTGGGTCCACTGGGTAGTGCACTGGTGGCCCCCCTGCATCCCCCCAGCTCGGTGACTGGTACTTCCTGGGTCTGGGGGGACACCCAGGGTCCCCCCTGAGGCCAATCGCAGAGCCGGGGGGGATGGGGGGGACCCTGATGCGTTCCCCAGCAGACCCAGAAGCGGACTGAAAGTACATCTGGTCCACTTCCGGGTTCATCACCGAGCACATGGGGGGGGGGGGGGGGGGCACACTCCTGTGGTATGCTCCATCACAGCGATCACGAGCTGCGCTGGTACCTCGAGGTATGTACAAAAATATTTAAAGCTGCGTCTATGGCCGAATCGCTGATTCTCTGAATCAGCATCAAATCTTCAGATTCGGAATTGCCCAAACCAAATCAGGGACAGTGATCTGAATTAATTAATCGAATCACTGTCCCTGATTTGGGCCAAATCCAAATCATATAGGGCCCGTTTCGCACACCCCTACTGAGAAGGCCACTGAAGGCATGGGCTGTCCGAGTTTGGAGAAGAGGGAAGAGATGCTGGATCTCCGGAGCCGTCCTTTTCAGGGCAGTTGTCAACTCCCCGTTCTGTTACTTCTGCAAATCCAGAGCCCTTCTGTGACAAGCTGCAGTGATGACCTCCCCTATGCAAAGAGTATTCTGCCATTTGAACAACGGTTCATTTCAATCAGGACTTGAAATGTCATTTCTTGGTGTCACTGGCTCGTTTACCTAAGCTTCTATTTCTTGGCTGCGCAGAATGTATCATCTGACCCCTCCATAGCAAAATCAGGTATTAACTTCTTGCTTATTCCTGGGTCTCCTTAGAGATGCCATGCTGTGCTATTTCCGGGGCATCCTGATCCCCAAATCATCTCTCTCATGTAAGCATCCCTTCCGTGCATGCTTACATAGCACTCTGACAGCCTAGACTGGTAGCAGGCCTTGAACCCCACTGAAATTACCAGATGAGTGTCCTGATATGATTTTAGGACTTGGGCATCCTGAATGTCCCTTGTGTATCTAGGCTGTGTGGTGAAAGCCAGCCCTGGGCCTGGCACAAGTCCTGGCTGAATTGTTATGGTCCCCCACGCAGAGCACTGTTTCCCAGAACTGCTTGGACCTGGATGTATACTTTAAATCTGACCACAGTGAATGTGTAATCCCTCTCCCAACAATGGGCCTGCCCTTCCCCAGAGTTCCCACACAGGGTAATAGGTTGTATGTGGGTGTGTAAGTAAGATTATACACACGTGCATCTAATAAATAATATTTATGTGCAATATGTTGACACACAATGAAATAGCTCTGCTTGTAAAAATGTACTGTGCAACCATTTTACTAGTTGACCCTCATAGCCCCACTGTAAGAAGGGTATACAGGTATACAGCCTGAAGACCAGCCTGAGGGGTGAGCTCCACTTACGAGGTCATGACACAGATCACTTCTGTATTTAGCCAGTGTAACCTAAATTCAGGGGATTGTGTATGTGTGTGCGTGCTGCATCAGGAGATGCTGGACTAACAGGTAGTAAAGCAAGTTCCAGGGGTACAGAAGTAAGTGTTGTAATGTTTGGACTTGATATATGCTTTCAGTGCCTAAATAAAATATCTTTTAATTGACTTAATATATACTTTCAGTGCCTGAATAAAATATCTTTTAATGTCCCGCAATATTCCCTTTACTCTGTGGGCAAGCATGGTGGCAGCTGTACCAACAACTCAAGGACTGTCTCTTCTCTGCAGTCATCTTTAGGACAGACTGCTGCAGGAAGGTATATTCATAGCACATTTCTAGGCCCCAGCTTTAGTGAATCTCCCCAGAAACGCTCCCCTAGTATCTCCAGAGCACCACTCCTTCAATGGACTCTAACATGGAAGGAGCACGTGTCTGTTTAGTGACACGTCTTAACCACAGGAGGGTGAAATGATGTTGTCAAGATGGGAATATATGGCCAGTCTCCTGACATTTGGTGTTTCCTTTCAAGCCCCTGCCCTGGCATTTTGTGATCTGGCACGTGATGCGCCAAAGCGAGTGGGAGGGATGTGTTTCATGGTGCAGGCTCAGTGCAGGGGCAAGGCAGAGATACCCCAGATCAATCTGTTTTAGCTGAATATTTACAACTTGATATGTAGACAAGCCCTTGCTTACAGAGAACAGATTAGCTTTCGGATTTCCTGAGGCCCATTCCTCAGACTGCTAATAGCCTTCAGGAAAGGGATGCTGAGCCCAATTCTTATAACACTAAGGGCTGGATGAAAAGCCTACTGCAGTCAAGGGAGACCTTTAAATCAGATCCTTGCATGGGTGCATATTAGGAGTGATAACATGCAGTGGAGCATGCATGTCCAATTGCTGGCCAGATCCATAGCTACAATGGAGAATTAAAACCTTAACTGTTCTATGGCTCAGCCTAGTCCTTTTCCTTTGTCACCTTTTTTGTTCTTTGATAAACTGAGTCCTTTGTCCATTGAAAAACTGATTGTAATGATATCTCTCTAGACTGAATATTTTTAGATCTCATTTAATTCGGCACAACAGAGTCCTGCTCTCAGATGGGTCTCCGGGTACTGCTGTCATACAAATAATTAACAGTAGCCATTATAATTGGACTCAGTCACCCAAGGCTGGCCAGAAGGCTGGACGTGGAAAGAAGGGATAGTTTACAAAGAGGTTTTGAAAACATTTAACTTCCTTCAACTTAACAGACACATTGTTTATGGATCAGAGGTCTATAATAGGGATGCAATGAGTGTAAAGTAGAAGAAATCTGGCAAAAAAACCAAAACTATAAATCTATTTATTTTAAGCGGATAAATTTCAAATTTTGGGAAGACTGGCAGAAGATTTTGGACTGCTCTCTCCAGTGATAGCCCTTTCAGAAAGGGAAGGCTGCCTTAGAGACTCCACAGAATTACCTTCGGTGTCCAGTGGGACAACTGAGGACTTGCTGGCGCTCCTACTGGCAATGCTTGTCCTTGGAGAAGAAGAAAATTGCCTTAGTAGCTCTACACAATTCTGGCTTTCGGTGCCCAGTAAAACAGCCGAGGACCTTCTGCTGCTCCCTACCACCGTGCTTGTCCTCTGGGAGGACGGGGCTTGCTCTAGGTGCTCTACAGAATTCTCTTCCGTGTGCAGTAAAACAGTTGAGGACTTTCTAACGCTCCCACTGGTGATGCTCACTCGTTGAGAAAGTGAGGATTGCTTCACAACTTCTACAGAACTTGGGTCTTCAGTGCTGAATAAAGCAACAGATAATTTTCTATGACTGTCAAGTACAATGCTGGACTTTGCAGAAGATGATATTTCTCTGAAAAGTTCAACAGAATCCTGCTGTTGAGAGTCTTCTCCAGATTGTGGTAGATCTTCAGGGAAATGTAAAGGTACTAACTCAATTATGTCTGGCAGACTAGTGATATTTTTCTTAGGAGTTTTCCTACTGAATTCTGCCTTGCCCCTCATCATTGCTGGTTTTGGAGGGCTCTTTTTGTCACTTCTTTTTGCCCTGGGCTTTTGGGATTTAGAGGAACATTTTGTCTGTATTTGTTGATAAACTTCTGCCCAGTTAATCTGTGATGATATTTTTATGTTGCTGCCTTTTACGTTTTTAAAGCCAAACATTATTTCAAGGAGAACCTTTGTTACAGGAACTGATATAAATCCAAGTTTCTCTGAAAGTGACTTTTCATAATTATACTTGCAAAGGACATGTTTGGCAGCAGTTTCAATTACGCTTCTTTGCAAATGTGAGGCAAAGGGCTAGTCATATTCCCAGTGGTCAAAAGAGAAGAAACAAACAAAAACAATTAATTAAAATATATATTTTAAACCAACTTTTTAAGTGTAATATTTAACAAGCTAACATTTTAAACACGAGAGGCAGCCACTTTCTGTGCTGTTCAACCTGCATTCATTTTAAGGTACATAATTCATGATTGACACTAGGCCTGTGCGAAGCTGCTAGTATTCACTTTGGATTCGGACTCAGCTGCTTTGGGGGACAGTGATTCGATTCAGTGATTCAAATCACTGTCCCGAATCAATTTCGCCAAATCTAATTTGGAGATTCGGCTGCTGCCTAATCAGCCGAATCTCCAAATCACATAGGCCCCGTCCCCTGCCCGCTCTCCCAGCCCTGGCAATGGATGCCTCACCCACCCCAGCTCCCAGCTCTTTAAAAAAAAAAGCCTCTTCTCAGTGGGTGCTGCCTGGTGGGGGAGGAGGTGATCCCCACTGCCTCCGACTGCCCCATGCTGCATGGGGGGCTCTGCACGAAGAAGCCCTGAGGCTGCTGCAGGAGCCTGTGAGTTCGGGGTTTTGTTGTGTTTTTTTCCTTAAAGTGCCAGGAACTGGGGTGAGTGGGGCAGCCATGGAGAGGCTAGGGGGGGGGGTTGAGGGGCTCATGGCAGAGCCCCCTGCACAACATGGGGCAGTGGGGGGCAGCAGGGATCACCCTCCCGCTGGGCAGCAGCCAGTGAGTAGGGGCTTTTTTTTAAAGCACTAGGAGCTGGGGGGGGCAGGGCAGCCATGGGGGTGGGGCTGGGGGAGTGGGTGGTGGTCAGGCGGGCTGGGGTGCAGGCAGGGGATGGGGCCTGGCAGAGGTCCCCCCATGGTCCCCTCCCCCTCCTGCAGCCCCCCTCCCCCACCCCTACTTACCAGCTCAGAGTTCAGGATCAGCTCTCTGCTGCAGTGGGCAGGGACTGCCCAAAATCCCCAAAGCTCTCCAAATCTTTTCTGAATTGATTTGGAGAGCTTCAAACCTATTCTTACCTTTTAATTCATCCCCTGATTGAATTCAGATTCGGAGATTTGGCCACCAAATCAAGCCAGATCTCCTCTGAATCGAATCAGCAGCTGAAGCTTCGCACAGCCCTATCATCTTACCTATAGCACGCATTTTACATGCTCACAGGTGGAAATTAAGCAAAATTATATAATTTATCCTGGATTCTTGTACAGATCTTGTAGATGATGAAGTGGGCTCAAAGAATGGAAAGCATGATGAGATAATAATTACACTCATGTTTTCCACAGACATACACATTACAGATAAGTTTGGAAAAGCAAAGGTACCTGATCCTGTGGATATTCCTCTTTTACTTTTTCTGGCTTCTTCTGCTTAGGCTTTGGAAGTGGAGGTGGCATGTATTTTGGTTTGGGTGGAAGTTTCTCAGGTGGTAGCCTAGGCTTGGTTTTAGGGAGTGGCGGTGGCACATATTTTGGTTTGGACACAGGTGTAGGAGCCTCAATTGGTGGCTTTGGCTTGCTCTTAGGGAGTGGAGGTGGCACATACTTTGGTTTGGGTACAGGTGCAGGTGCCTCAACCGGTGGCTTTGGCTTGGTTTTTGGGAGTGGAGGTAGCACGTATTTTGGTTTGGGTGGAGGTGCCTCAATGGGTGGCTTTAGCTTGGGTTTCTGAGATAAGCGTGCCCGGCTCTTTCTTGATGGGCGTGGTGCTTCCTCTGCTGCCTCCTCTTGTGTTATAGAATTAGAAACTGTCTCCTCAACCTGTTCAGAGTCTGTCTGAGTTGATGCATACTTATTTGTACGTAAAGCCGCTTTTCTAGGAACAGAAGTTATATCCAAAGATTTGCGATGTTGCTGGGATTTGCCAAGACACCTAGAATCTTCAGAACTGTTAAATGAAGGAGATCCATCTTCATTTGTTGCATTTTGTACTTCTAGAACAGCTTGATTTATAATATCCTGAAAGGCAGGGTATAATTTATCAGATGGAGTGGGTTTTTTCAGGACATTTGTAACTTCTTTTTCAATATTTTTGGTACTAAAAGTGAACTCTTCCTCTGGATGAAATGTAGCTTGTGTCTTGTCATGAGATGAAAAATCTGACACAGCTGCCTGGTCACGGAGGCTATTCAAAGACTCTGCCAGATGTGCCCAAATATGAAAGTGCTCTTGACGGGAATAATAATCAGCTGATTTCTCTGTAATGCTCTGTAACAAGAAAAACAAAAGGCAAAGATCTGAAAAGAGAGAATAAAGTAATGGATAAAAACAAAAGGAAGCATTAGGAGTATGTAGTCAAAAAAGGAAGGAAGTTTTAAATATACAAATCCCATTTTGGATTTTGAGAGATGCATCCAAACCAGAATTTTGAATTATTTCCTAGTTTCCAGTTTAGCACACCGAATGGATTCAGTGGGACTACACATGGTACATCAATGTAAGCACATATCTAAGTCATTGCAGGACCAGAGCCCATACATGTCCACATAGCTCCCACAAAATTAATGGCAGCCAGGTAGGTACATGTAGCTCTGAAGTAGGTATCGGCCTTATACTGAACATAGAATGTACTATACATGTGCATTAAGAAACTGGGCACAGTACTAAAAATTTGGGGGGCATAACCCTCTCTCCGCTCAACAGGAAGCTGGGCAGAAACTGTCCTGCAAGTGGGGCAGCTGCCAGTGCGCTCTGTGCCCCCTCGCTTGGCAACAGCCCTGCTTGCCAGACAGTTCCCAGTGAACCTCCTGCTGAGCAGTGGGGCAGGGTGCAGGGGAGCACAGGGCTCGCTGGCTGTTGCCCTTCTTGGGTTCCCAGCCCCTGCCTGCCCCCCAGAGCAGATCCACATCTTGCAGAGCTTGGAGCTCTGGAGGGCAAGTGGAGTCTGGGATCCCAGCCCCCTTTGCCCCTTGGCGCAGCTCTGCGTCATGTGGAGCTGGGGAATCTGGAGGGTGAATGGAGTCTGGGAACCCAACCTGCCCGCCAGAGTTTCCAGCTCTGCTCTGCTCAGAGCTGCTCCCTGGGGGCGTATGAAGGCTGGGTTCCCAGGTCCTGCTTGCCCTCTGGAGCTCCCAGTTGTATACTGGGAGCCAGGAGCCCAGATAGTGGGCAGAGAGCTAAGAAACTAAGGAGTGGGGACAGAGAGCTCCTTCTTCCCTGTGGCTGCCTGCTGTCTAGGCTGACCAGAACCAAATTTGCTCCCATTTAGCATCTACATGTGTGCTATAGTTCAGTAGATACTGTGCTGTTAATTTAATTACCTGTATTTACAGGTCCTTGCTAACTGTGCAGTAGCCTTATTCACTGTTTAGTAAATGCCGTGCACATGTAGTCTGTGACACTTTACTGTGCAGTAGATTAGTCTACTGTACAGTAAAGTGTTTCATGTAGACACGCCCCATATGTTATAGGCCAAAGCCAGGGTGCGGTTTCTTGAGAAACCTAGTTGGGGATGTGGAGGAACAAGACAAGAGGAGTGCAAGCAGACTGCTTCTGTGCAGGCAAGCACTACAAAGGCCTAACCGGATATGATCTGCTGCCTGCTGGCACGGCCAAGACCCACCTGCCTAGGAAGCAAGCACTTCAGCATGTGGTAACCCAGGTGAGCAAGTATCCTTGGTGTACTCTTCCGGGACAGCTCTTGTGCACAGTAAACAGCCAGCCCAAGTCCTTACCTCCTCCTCCCTCACCAGTATGGCCCCTCTGCAGGATTTTGCTGAGTATGGGCATCTATATCATTATACAGGTAGTTTGAGATTAAAAACTGGAAGTGCTTACTAGCTGCTTTAATCTTCAAAGAGGTCCTGGTTCCCTGTGAAACAAAAGAGAGGAGCAGAAATATCTCTGTGTGGAGTACCTCAGCCACGTCCTCCATCCTCCTCCTGCTCTCCACACTTGGGATCCTGGCTATAAATTTATCCAGCAGGCACTGATTCTGGAGTTTAGCTTTATTGCCTGGTTTATGCCTGGCCTTGCTTCTAGGGTATTCTGTCCAGTTGGAGGTGTAATGCCCTGAGCTGAAATGATCACGCTCAGTCTCACAGGAGCATGTTGAAGAATCACTTTCTGAGCTGGAGCTGACACCTTTGAAACCAAGCAAGATGTCCTCTTCCTCCATCATTTCCCCTACTTTTTGGATTGCCTCTTCCATGACCTGCTGGAGGTTGTCTAATAAGCCCATGTCAACTAAGAAGTCTACAAAGTTGGATAACTCCTGAGCAGCCTGAGAGGGAGGACACAAGCACTCCTCCTGCTTCCCTTTGCTGTTGCTCTCAAACAAGCTAAAAGAGGAAATATTTGTGATGTTAGACATCACCACTGGCTCCTGGCATCTGCAGTCAGCTGGTGGTCTCAGCAGGGGTTTCCAGCTGAGTGGCCTGTTTGAGGACATGTCTGTCTGCAAACCAAACAAAGCAAGGAGTATCAGTCAGGAGTTGCCTGGCAAGAGCGGATGCTGGGAGAGCTGTGACTCCATAGCACTTTCAGACAGAAGGGCCTGGATTTACTAACTCAACGACTAATACTGTAACAATCATTCAAGTAAGGACTCGGCACTCTTTTCTGGTACCTTCCATTGGCAGATTTCAGGTTTTGACATTTCAGAAGCATTTGTAATTTAATCACACCCCAGGACACAGGCAAGCTTTAACATCTCCATTCTGCAAAGGAGGAAACTATAGCACAGAAGAGTTAAGTGATTTATCTTACTGTTGTGGGAGCAGCAAAGCTGGGAGAAGAACCTGCGGCCCCTGTTTCCAGATCTACCTTTGCCATCTCTGACTTTAAATACTCCACCAGGGAAAAAAAAAGTTCAGTCATTATTTTTTGTGACCAGCTGTGAACGTGACCCGGTGCAGTGATATCACCAGGCAAGGTTGCCAGCCTAACATATTACTAGGGGGGGGGTTTAGTGTTATGAGTTCATAAGTGGGAAAGCTTCCTCCTCCAGAGGTGCATGCATTCATGGGGATATTCAGATGAGAAATGATAACCAACCAAAAGCTGCTTCTCCTGTCTCTCCTCTTATACTGTCCTCCCAACACATGACAAGCATGACAAAAAAATGTCATGTGCAAAAGGAAACAGGCCACAGTCTTCTCTCTGCATGTTTTCTGTGCCATTGTAACTTAACCAGAACTATCCCTGCTGATGAGCATCAGTCTCAGTGAGTGGAGAAGCAGGGCATAATCCAAGCCAGATTTCTGCAGAAGTGTGCGGGCTTGGGAAGGCATTGACCATGGAAGGGAATGGGGCACAAGTACTGATGTGGGCAGGGGGTATGGATGAGGTACGGTGAGAGGGACTGATTGGGGTTTTGATGACATGAGAGGGCAAGTTGTCGGGGAGACTGCAGGCAGGAAAATGTTCTTGGCCCAGAGAAGAGGGCTCCCAGAGGGCTCCTCAGCAGCCAGGCTTGCAGTAAGCCTCAGCTAATGACCTCTGTGCCAGGTTAGGAGCAGTGAGCAGCTTACTTGGCTGCTGGGAGCTCTGCCTATCCGTGCACCAGCTGGGGCCCTGGGTCTGCATGCCACTCAAAAACTCTGAGCCACTTCTGCTGTGACAAGCCTCCTGGTTCCTGCACTCTGGTTTTCCTGGTTCCTGACCCTGGTTTGGCTTATTTCTGGATTTCAGCTATGGATTTTGCTGTGGTTCTGCTCTCTAGGTCCTCACCCCAATTTGGCTCTCATACTTCACCCTGTGGATGATCCCTTGGCATCTGATCTCTGGATCCTGACCCTGGACTGTATTGTGTATTCTGCCCCTGGATTTCCCTCCAGATTTTGGTAATACATCTCCCATCCTCTGACTCAGCCTCAGATCTCTGCCTTCCATCAGCGGTCTAACCTACACCCTGGTCCCTTACAGTGGCTGATCCCTGGGACACTATTTACTGAATGGCATCCTGATATCAGTGTACACCCATATCTCCTACTGTGCACCAAGGTGGTAGGATGCCTTCCTAGAAGTACAAGCTTGGGCTGGTGATATTGTCTCCCCTGGCTCTTACTTGGACTTCTTGGAAATCTTCATCATCTGCCAAAATAGCCTGAATACCAGTGGCCCACCATGGTATGGGAAGAACAGCAACTCACTGCCCTTGCTGGCCTGCAGCAGTCTCTGAACTTCCTTTTCCTCCTCCTCCAGTGCTGCTGCTGTGGCACAAAACTTCTGGAGAGAGTTTCACACACACAAGTATTTTCAAGGGATGGGGATTACGCAGCACAGGTGAAATCCTGGCACCACTCAGGTAAATGGGAACTTTGCCCTTAAGTCCTGTGGGGCTGGGACTGTATCCCACATACCCAAAACCAGCCCCAGCTCCCTTCCATACAGCCATCCCCTCCAACAGTCCTAGAGAAATGTGTCAGGGAGAAGCCTAAAAACAGGGAGGCCCTATCTGATATTTAGGCAGATTCATCAGTCACAAGATTGTGATATTTGAAATAATAAAACAGTGTTGACACAAACTGGCCTTGTTTGGTATTTTCCATAATATCATTGAGAGCAGAACTTGACCCCTTGTGGGATGTTTAAAATATCAGAATACCATTGGGTAACCAACTGCTATGGGACAGGACTTATTACTTGACTTGCTCCTCCAAGCTGTATTTAATACTTACAGCCATATTCATACGGTCTTACCAATACAGGTGGTGAGAGAGTATTGAATCCAAGGCATTAGTTTCTTACTTCTTTCAGTACCATAAATTTTAACTATGCTAACTGCCTCGATGTAAAGTCAGCCGATTTTCTGCAAACAAGACCTTGCTGACTTGAAACTTCAGGTGGAAGCTGGAGAGCAAAGCACATCACACCCCACCGTCTCTTTCCAAGACTTTCCCCGGTGATTGTTAGGTAGGAGATTCTATTTGTTTGTGCAAAGGATTCCAGACATTTGCATAGCGGAGCCCAGGTATTTGCATACCATGACCTGCCTGGTGAAAACTTGGGGCCAGCCTCTCACTCTGCTGCTGCTAATAGCCCCCTCCCTCTCTCGAGTGTTTTTTCCTAATGGGATTTTCTTTGTAAAAGGAAAGGCTGCAGAATTGTGCATTAAAAGTCTGTAAATGCACCCAAGGCCTGACCCAGCCTTTTCCGAGGACAGAATTGCCCACACTGTAAGGCAAGGGGATAGCCCAGGGAATACAGAGCCTTTCCCCTGTCTGATAACCAGGGATTCTGGATTTCTCTGATAAAAAAAATCCCCAATTTTTGGATGTAACCCCTGCCCCCCATAGCTCCCCCAAGGAGCGAGGAGGCATGTGGCATCAGGGATGGGAGCAGAGCAGTGTCCTGGAGCCAGCGGAGCTTCACTGGGGCAGGCAGTGGCTCCTCCCTGAAGTAAGGCAAGGCAGGGATGGAGGCTGGGGCGGGGGCTGGTGTGGGCTCTGCCGGCTCTGGGGAAGTGCTTCAGTCCCTGGCCCTGATGTGGGGGATCGGAGCACTTCCCTGGAGCCAGCGAAGCCTGTGCCAGCCCCCAGCTCCAGCCTCTGGCCTCAGCCTCTGGCCCCCTGCCTCTGGCCCCCAGCCCCCCAGCCTCTGGCACCTGGCCCCAACCTCTGGCCCCCAGCCTCTTGGCTCCAGTCCCCGGCATCCAGGCCCCAGTCCCAGCCTCTGGCCCCCAGCCCTCAGCCCCCTTCGGTAAGTGTCCCACGCCAGATTGAGGCTGATGGACCAAGGCGGAGCGCTGACAGACCGAGGCGGTGCGCTCACGGACCAGTACTCCTTGGTGGCCAGGCTGGCCCATGTGAAGGTGGAGATTACAATGGGAGAGGCAGATTCAGAGACCTGGTGCCACAGAGATGGGTCGAGCCCTCAGAGCAGGAGGAGACAGTGCATCTTGGCTGCACTGTGCTTTTTTTCCACAAATAGTACAAAGTTCACAGGCACTTGCATGAAGGAGGCTGTGAAAGCAGAGTTGTTGAGGAGCACAGATCTCCAGGGGAGTGTAGAAGAGCTCTGTAGGATGGAGGACAGCTTGCTTGTGGCTGAACCTGACGGCTGAAGACAGAGAACCTTATCTCTAAGAGCCCCACAGCACAGTGCTGACCCCGATGCACTGACTGTCATTAAGTGGAAAAGGGCTTGCAAATGGCCACTTCACTGCCAACACCATGTAGACACGCCTGTGATTACTGAGTCTGCTGAATGACTGGTGAAAGCCTGAATTAAAACAAAGATGAGGAAGTGGGGAGTGAGGTGGTTCAGTTTTTGCTGAATGTAAGATAAAAGATTGGAAAGACTGTTGGATCCTCCCTGCCCAGTACCCTGGTAGCAGGGCCTGGGAGGACACACAAAAGACTCTGGCGTCATGGGTAATACAGAGTGCACTGATCTGTGCAGACCCCAGGGCTTTGTGTCATTGTAATGGAGGAAAGTAACTGCAATACCTCTGTTCCTGACTGACTCAGTCAAGGAGGATCTCACACTTTACACCCAGACATGCAACTAAGTGAACTGCTCTGTCTCAGGTGAAAAAGGCCCCTGTCACAGGGTTGCTAGTGCTTGAAGCAAGGCAGGGCTGGTGCTCCTGGGAGGGAGCAGGTGCTGCCCATCTGACCCTGAGGAGGAGGCTGAGGCAGCAGCTGAGAGCAGATAAAGAGGGCACAGGAAGGGCTGCAGCTCTGCATTTCTGCAGAAGGAGGTGATGGGAGCAGCTGGCTGGGGCTGGGCAGGGATAGGTAGGAGTTCAATGTGAGCTGCAGTGGGCTATGGCCTTGGCTTTACCTGAGCTGTGAGCTGGAGCTGGTAAAGGCAGAAGGGAGGAGAGGCAGCAGTGTTGATCTGCCCTTGCTGGATAGTCAGAGCTGGACGCCTGGGGCCAGGAGAGTAGCAAAGGGTTTATCTGCTGGCTTCTCTGGGGCTCAAGAAGGCTGAGAGGCAGGGGGTGAGTGAAGGGGCTTGTGTGCCTGGGCTGGGAAGCCAGAGATGGAGAAGACTGTGAAAGACTGCTGCTAGGTGGGGGACTGAGGAGCTCTGCTTGGAGCAGGGGAAGAGTGTGTGCAGGGCAAAAGTACTGAATAGGAAACATATCATTTGTACAACGTCAAAAGTTAAATGGAGCCTTCCTCCCTAGTAACGTCCCCCTGTCTTTCTCCATTTCTGAGAATTCCAGATAGGGATTTTATCCACCCAGAGGACAGGAATATCACATGTGACTTCCATGACATATTGGCATCATTAATTACTCAAGCAGTTATAGATAATTGTTAACACTGCATTTAAAAAAAAAGAAATAGGAGTGAAAAAAATCGCACTAATACCAGTCTTTGCTCCTGTTCTTCAGTCCTCTGAGGGTCTCTAAGACAAATGTGAAGCTTGAGGAATAAATACCAAATAAACACCAGGAACCTGATTCTCCTCTCAAAGCAGGGAAAACAGAAGTGGCACTGTCAAGGCAAAAGGGATACATGAGGTCTCTTCTAGTATGGAGAAATTACAGACTTTAACTAGAAAAGAAAGAAATCCTGAACACTGGAAACACCTTGCATGAACAAGGTGCAAGAGATGGCTGCCGTTGTTCTGGGAGGCACTAGAAGGTATTTTCTAATAGGCATTGGTCATGGGAGGAGAATAAAAATGTTTATATTTTTTTTCCTGTTCTTAAAAAAAAAAAAAAGTGGGCGAGGGGGTAGGACTAAGATGGGGAAACTGTCTGCAATCGGGAAAGGTTGTTCTAGTAAACAGTCGCATGAAAGGGCGCTGAGGTGCTGGGGATGGGCTTTGCAAGGGGCTGTTCTCAGCTGTGAGTGTTTGAGAGGAAGCTGCAGGGTCCCTGCCAGAGACCCGTTTGCTTAGGGAGGCTTCACTGATTTGGGATCCCCACCCTGGCCTTGGGGATTCGCCTCATGGGGCTCACATGACTGGCTTTGGTACCTGAGAACTGCTGTTGTCTAAATCAGTTCCAGTGTCATTCAAGTATCCATGTTGTAGCCATATTGGAAATTGATGGAAAAGGCAATCGGGACTCATAGTAGAGATGATATCTTTTATTAGACCAACAAGATTTTTGCCAAAAAAAAATGTTTAATTGCAAGCTTTCAGGCACAAACACCCTTCATCAGGCATTGGAGAAAAGATTGTAGAAGTTCTTCTGGGTAGAAATGAAAGGTCATATTCCATAGGATTTCACAGAGGACTCAATAGATGGAAAACTGCTCCTGGCAGTCAGTTCATAGCTGGTATTGGAGCCTCTCGCCTCTTCTGAGGATCTGCGATGATACAAATTTTATCAGACGTGGTCTGTGCACCAGAATGAGCACACACTGAACATCTATCAAAGATAAAAATGCCCAATTACTTGTGGGTGCACATTTCTCACAAAATAACCACTCTCTCTCCAATCTCTCAATTCTAATCCTCAAAACGAACATACAAAATACCTTTTATAGATGAGCCTGTGAACTTCACCTCATAAATGTACGTCATACAAAAAAACATGGAATAAATACAGACATTGGATTTAGGGCACATCATAACCTGCCTGCCACCCAATAACCCTGGGTAACCTCTCTATACTTTGCCACCTGCATTTTGTCACTTGTTGACATTCTCTTCTTTGTTTTTCCCTCCTCACCAATCTGTCTCACACCTATTCACTTCTATCCCCTCTGATCTTCTCTGCCATGCATTTGTGTTTTCAGAGACCTGGGTTTTGCGTTTTGGCTTGAGCTTCTATTCGGACCCTAAAGAGACGATAAAGACCAGGAGACTCTCCCTATGTCTGAGGAAAGGTGCCTGTGCCCAAAAGCTTGCAAAGAAGAATTTGTCTAACTATTCAGTTGGCCTAATAAAAGATATCACATGTACCCAAATAATCTTGTTTGAGTTACAGGGAAGTCTTAAGTCAAAGACATTATAAAATGTAAAACATTCTCTATGAACATGAGCATAAAGGACACATCATTATTCAGCCTGAGTTTTAAATATCAAACTGGTCGAGAGAGAGGGGAGACATAAAGCACAGGGGACCGGAGAGTAAAATGGTGTAGCCAAGTCTTGGGATTTTTTATTTTTTTTTTGCAAGTCTCCTGAGAGCTGCTTTTTCCTTTCAAATCAGAGTCCTGGAATCCTGTGAATCTCAATTTTCATTAAACAAGAGTTACTTGTCCCCATAGTTGTGGAGAAATACTGGCTCACAAATGAAATGGAGAAGTCATTATCTATTTTAAAAATCTTGATTTAAAATGATGGTTATGACTAGTCAAATGCCTGGGTTTGGCATTACTTGTGGTGTTGGGGGTCTCAGGTGCAGCCATAACTTTCCGATTGTCTCACCCAAATGAGAGTGATGTGGCACAGTTGTTACGTACAGGCAGCAGAGGATGGTGCTTAGCTTTCTAGCTGTATTGAGCACTTGCACATTGTTTCTTTTCAACTGTGTGTGCAACTGGCTATGATGTCTGAACAGCTGCATCTTTCTAGATCTCTTGAGTAGGCAGACTGCGTGGGGCTCGGGTGACATGAGGGACCAGACTAACCCCGCAGCTGTAGCATACCATGGATTCACATACCATGGATTCACGTACCACCTCTGGATGTAACTACATCGGCATTTGCAAAATGTCAACCTTAAGCTCCACACGTCTAATGTTGACCTTCCTCACTAAATTCAAAATGACCTCAGACAGGTGAGGGGGACAATTTCGATTTTCTTAAAAGGTACAGCTCAAGGTTGTAATGGAAGGGAAAACCCCTCTTAATTGGGAAAGTGCTGAGGTGGGGGATTTGATAAGTCATCAAATACCACATGGGCAGTTATAAAATGAAAAGGCAGTTATAAATGACAGTTTTCTGTAGCTGCAGACACCAGTTGTAGAAGCACTGGTCTGGAATTGCAACACTGGCAATTTAAGGTAGGATTTAAGAAAAAAAATTCTCATTATGAGGCTAGCTAAGCATTGGGGTGGGTGACTTAGAGAAGTTAAATCTTTCTCCTTGGACATTTTTAAAAGCAGGCTATACCGACACTTGACTGGGATGGTGCAGTCGGGGGTGATTCTGCCTGAACCAGGGGGTTGACTGATGACCTCCTGAGATGCCTTCCAGCCCTACACATCTATTCCACACCCCACAAGAGTCAAAGGTTTTGGGACTAATGTTTCATAGTTTCATAGTAGCTAGGGTCAGGAGGGACCTGAACAGATCATCTAGCCTGACCCCCTGCCACAGGCAGGAATGAATGCTGGGTTCACAAGACCCCAGACAGGTGATCATCCAACCTCCTCTTGAATTTGCCCAGGTAGGGGCGAGGACCACTTCCCTGGGAAGTTGGTTCCAGATTTTGGCCACCCTAATTGTAAAACATTGCCTTCTGATCTCTAACCTAAACCTATTCTCCATCAGCTTATGACCATTGTTCCTCGTTACCCCAGGTGGTGCTGGGGAGAAAAGGGCTCTGCCTATTTGCTGTTGATCCCCCCTGATGAGCTTGTAGGCAGCCACCAGGCCTCCCCTCAGCCTCCTCTTGCTGAGGCTGAACAGGTTCAGGTCCCTCAGTCTCTCCTCATAGGGCCTGTCCTGCTGCCCTCTCACCAAGCGGGTGGCCCTCCTCTGGACCCTCTCCAGGCTGGTCACATCCCTTCTGAAGTGCGGCGCCCAGTACTGGATGCAGTACTCCAACTGCAGCCTGACCAAAGTCACATAGAGGGGGAGTATCACTTCTCTGGACCGGGTTGAGATGCACCTTTGGATGCATGACAAGGTAAGGCTGGCCTTGCTGGCTGCGGTCTGGCATTAGCGGCTCGTGTTCATTTTGGAGTCAATAATGACTCCAAGATCCCTGTCCGCCTCTGTGCTTTCAAGAAGGGAACTCCCCAGCCTGCATGTCTGCTGTGGATTCTTTCTCCCCAGGTGCAGCACCCTGCATTTGTCTACGTTGAACCCCATCCTATTCTCATCTGTCCATTTTTGTAGTCTGTCTAAATCTAGTTGCAGCCTGTCTCTTCCTTCAAGTGTGTCCACCTTGCCCCACATCTTAGTGTACATCAGCTAACTTAGACAGTGTGCTTTCCACCTCCTTGTCCAAGTCGCTGATGAATATGTTAAACAGTGCGGGCCCGAGGACTGAGCCCTGGGGTGCCCCAATGCTCACATCTCACCAGGTTGAGTACAACCCGTCCACCACTACTCTCTGGGTGCGCCCCATCAGCCAATGTTTTACCTATTCAACAGTGTAGGCATCAATGCCACAGTCACTTAATTTATTGATGAGGATGGGGTGAGAGACGGTGTCAAAGGCCTTCTTAAAGTCTAGAAAGACTATGTCCACAGTGACACCATCATCCAAGGATTTAGTTACTTGGTCATAAAAGGCAATCAGGTTGGTCTGGCAGGACCTGCCTTTGGTAAACCCATGCTGATTGTCCCTGAGCATGATCTCCCCTGCAGGTCCCCCACAGATGTGCTCCTTGATGATTCTCTCCAAGAGCTTCCCAAGCACCGAGGTGAGGCTTACAGGCCTATAATTACTTGGGTCCTCCTTCCTCCCCTTCTTAAAAATAGGGACCACATTAGCCAGATTCCAATCCCCCGGCACCTGGCCAGATGACCACGAATGCTCATACAGCTGGGCCAAAGGCTCCGCGATAACCCCTGCCAGCTCCCTCAACACCCTTGGGTGGAGGGAGGGTGCTGTCAAAACCATCTCTTCTTCTGGTGGGAGGGAAACAGGTCCTTTCACTTTCACAAGTGGCTGGACCACAGGAGCACTGGGCAGAAGTGGAGACCTTGTCGAGAGAGAAAGAGGCCAATTTCCCTGTACGACTGCCAGCCAACGTACTGTCTGCACCAGACTGGCACAAGGGAGAGGGGCCTCTTCTGTTAGTGCTCACCAGTCAGACCTTTTCTTTTCAAAAGACCTACAGCCAGTGAGGATTGGGGAAATTTGCATAACCATTCTTGGCTCTGGTGCCTTAAAAAGAGATTCAGGCAGTCCTAGCTAGAGACCACTTTGCCTCCAGAAGCTGAGCTGGTCTGGATTCCTCACCATGGCCTGGGTCCCGCTCCTCCTTGCACTGCTCACATACTGCTCAGGTGAGGGATAGGCTTGTTCTCATGACCAAAGTAATAAGGAAATGGCAGGTAAGATGAATTTTTCTAAGTCACTGAGCTGAGAAGTGTGTCTTGGTGTTGATTTCAGGGGTCTGGTCCCAGCCTGTTGACCCAGGAGCCCGCGGCATCTTCAGTGTCCCCAGGAGGGACTGTCACTCTGTCCTGCAGCCTGAGCACTGGAGACATCACCACCAGCAATTATCCTGGCTGGTTCCAGCAGAAACCTGGCTCTGCCCCTCGGCAGATTGTGTATTACACCAGCAACAGGCCCTCCGGGATCCCCACCCGGTTCAATGGGTCCATATCTGGCCAGAAGGCCATCTTAACTATCACGGGGGTCCAAGCCGAGGATGAGGCTGACTACTACTGTGCTGTGTGGTACAGCAGTGGGTACATGCAACACAGTGCTACAGCTCCATGGGGAAATGAGGCAAAAACCTCTCTTCCCCTCCCTCCATCAGCCTGGGCTCTGGGCTGCCTGCACAGCTTGGCTCCTGCCCGAGACAAATGAGTCGGTGTCTGTTCCTCATTAGGAATTTCATCCTCTGCGCTGCTTGCCCACTCCTGCTCCTCCAGCTCTCTGGGACAGGTCAGCAGCTCTGTGCCCATGAAAAGCACAGCACACGTGGCCCAGTGGCACTGCCCAGGCACCAGGTGGACTAGTCCCACCTGCTGGTATATTAGATGTCTGCCAAAGCCAGTGATATAGCTGCTGGGTGCCAGAGCAGGCATATGCTGTGGCCAAGCCTGGGGCTGTCATGGCTGAGGCAAGTGTTGATTGCTAGGACAAAATGCAGCTCCCCCTCCTCCTGGCCCTGCCCTCCTCCTGGCCTCCCCCAGCATTTTCCAGGCATCCCCCAACAATGCTGTGCCCTCTGCTTGCAGCAGGATTTGGCTACTGGCAGGGAAGTGCCTGTGCCCACCTGCCCTCGGGCGTCCAATCGCAGCAGCACCAGGGGAGGGACCCAGGCGGGGGTTGAGCGGAGGACGCTCCTGGGCACTGCCTGTGCAGACACGGCCGAGCAGTTCTCCATTTATCTCAACTCTTCCAGCGCTGCCTGCGGCTGTTTCAATACCAACCCTTGCCCGGCTCTGGGGGAGTCTGGCAGGGCTCTGTTCTCAACGCTGTCAGCGTTACGTCCATCCTAGTCCTTGCAGCTCAACCTTTCTTTATGGACTCAATGTCAGTCTGGTGCTTATGACTCCTAGCTGCTCTTCTCTGCATCCAGCTGGGCATACACAATGCATGGTGGTGGGGGGTGGGTATGTACCCCTGGACTGAGGTCACTCTACATCTCCCACTGAGTCAACTGTGACCGTGGGCACAGAGAGCTTCTTGCCATCTCTGTTTAAACATGGCCATGCTGGCTTCTCACTTTAGACTCCTCCAGTTGTTTCCCTTCCCTTCTCATCCAAAAGGAAGGGACCATCATGAGAAGGTTCATTGTTTCAATCCTGCACGTATCCCCCCACAACGGCACCCCTGTGTTCCTCTTCCTCAGCAGCCAGAAGTCAAGGTGCCGAGGGCCTTCTCTCCTAACATTCAGCCCCTGCAGGAGTGAGGGGAAGGCGCCGAGAGGGGAGGCTTTGAGCACTGAGATGTGCTGCAAGGCTATTGAGAATAATTTCATGAGTAACATAACCTCTGTCACAGTGCTGCTTGTACCACTAACACAAAACATCAGGAAGGTCGAATGGCAACATTGCTTTTCTGATGACAAAACAGCCATTGTGAAGTGCACGTCCATATCCAGGGTATTGGACAGGAAGGAGCTTGTGAGAGTGGAGAATCCAAAGGGCAGGGAGATGTTGAGAGCTGGTGCCCACAGCTCTGTTGAGCTTTCCGAGCAGGAAAAAGACAGTGCATGTTGTCCGCATTTAGCAACAGGAATAAATACAGAATATAGACCAGACCCAGTTCTCCTCTCAGTTAAACTAGGGTAAATCAGGAGTGAATCAGCTAAGGCCAAGGATTTACTTGATGTTTCTTCTAGTGTTAGTAATAGGGGAACTGGTTGCCATACATGAAAAAAAGGCTGCATATTGAAACCCCACTTCTGTAAAAGACCAATCTGGTGCCTTTCAGTTATGGTGGAAGGGACTAGAGGGTGATCTCTTATCAGGCCTTGTGCTTGGTAGTAGAACTGAACAGTTTATGTATCAATTTTCCCTCTTTTATTTTGAAGAAAGAAAGTTTAGGGAGAAAAGGGAGAAGTCTGCAGCCCCAGAAAGGTGGTTTTAGTAACTAGTGGACTGCACTCTGCACTGGCCCCAGGGAGCAAATGGACCCACATTTTCTGGCAGAAGGCATCAAGGAATTGATGTGGGAGAGGGCTCTTCTTAGCTGTGGGGCTTTGAGAGAGAACTGGTGATTTTCAGCCAGAGACCCATTAGTCTGGGGAGGGCTAATTGATTTGGGATCCTCACCCTGGTCTTAGGTCCCTCTTCTCCTGATGGGGCCTGGTAACAGGAAGAGGGTTTCTGCTGTCTTAATTGATTCCAGTGATGTTTGTAAGAATTTGCTCCTTCGTGGTTATCCTGGTACCTGTCTCAGGCACATACAATTAAATGTTATCTCCCCTCTGTTATCTTCCCTCTATTTCCAGAGTTGCTTTTCTATTTTACTTGGGCATGACAATGGAAACCATGGAGAGAAATGAGAGATCTTTCAGGCTTTTTTTCGTGAAACAATGTAGAGTCTTGTTTCTGACAGCAGGTGTATATACCACCATTTAACCAGCTTATAAGCATAGTATAGACCCAGCCAAAGAGTTAAGAATTTCCTGGAGATGGAAACCAAACTCTTTCTACAACCTTGGTTGTCTTTTTAAACCCTAGGTAAGCAGCGGTGAACAAGCTGGGTGAACCTTACTTTTATTTTGTACCAGTTTCCCAAACAGCAATTCTGGCCACATCAATGAATGGTTTTGAATCTCTGCAAAAATCGAAAAAAACAAAGCAACAAAATAGAACTTGCTCTTTCTCCTGTGAGAACAATGTGTATATTCAATAGGCTGTTAATGCTTAGAGAGAAACAGGGTTTTCACTTATGTGGCAATTTAAAAAACATCCAGGTGCTTGTTTATCCATAGAAGCATCAGGAGGACAGGCAGCAGTCTGGTCTGGGGTGTGAAGTTATATAAACATTAACAGTGCTCTTTTTGGAAGAGAGAAGGATTTAAAGAGAGGATGTTATTCTTCTAGTGAATTCAAGGTGGAAAGAGCCCAATAGTAAGGAAGAACTTGAAAGGAAATCCCCAGATGAGAAGGTAGAAGGTTTTGTCAGGGACCAGCATTCAATGTCTGCCAGTCAATGAAAAACTGTAGTGTGAGGACCAGGAAGATTTGCATGAAAGGGCTGTTTTCAGCTCTGTGGGGGTTTAAGAGTGACTCGGAGGGTCCTTTTCTACCTATGGCGACCTTTTACCATCTTTGATTTTCCCTGAGCCTGAGGAAGGGCAGGTGTGTCTGAAAGCTTGCAGAAAAAGACATTTCTTTTGCAATTTCTTAGTTGGTCTAATAAAGGTATCATCTCTGAACCAAGAGTTTGAGAGTTTTGCATTTCTTTTTGTCTCAGAACAATACAGCTACCAAATACATCCCTGAAACACTGAGTTAGCCAGTTCATGGTAAATATCAACACATTCCGGAAATGAAATTAAAGCGGAGATTCAGACACCAGACAACAGTCACTTAGGCCACAGAGTCCGGTCATGTAAGTTAGGAACAAAGCCTGTTCAGAGAGAACAGCAATGCTCACAAGGAGACCTCCATCGGAAGCCGGCTGCTCTCTACAGCGATGGAGGTACACTGACATCCACCGAGTAGGGCACAACCCACATGCGAGGGTGGAGTATCCAAAGGGGAAGCAAGGTTTTGAGAGTTGGTGCCCCAGAGCTGTGTTGAGGCTCCAGAGCTGGAAGAGACAGTGCATCTTGTTTGCATTTGGCAATGAGGACAAAATCCTGAATAATCACCGGCAACCTGATTCTCCTCTCAGTCAAACCAGAGTAAATCAGGAATGAATCTGAAAAGTCCAAAGAGTTTACTTGTGGCAAGAAAGAAATTCTGAACAGCGCAAACCCTTAAATCAAAAAAAGCAGATGCTGCCGATATGCTGGGGGAGCACTGGAGGGCACTCTCTTATCAGAAGACATACAAAAAACTAGAACTCTTGGTTCCAAAATGATACCTTTTATTAGACCAACTAGGATGCGCAAGAAAATTGTCCTTTTCTGCAAGCTTTCGGGATCAAAGTCCTTTTGTCAGGCTCTGGGAAAAGTATAGATGGTACAAGATTATAAAAAGTCCCCATAGGTAGGCAATCAACTTTTATCAGGACATAATCTTAGTAGTAGAATTGAAATGTTTTTTAAAAAAGAAGAAAAATCAATATAAAAAGAAAGAAAGTTCAAAGGAAAAAAAGCAAAAAATCTGCATTCCTGGAAAGGTGGCTTAAGTAAAGAGCCAAATGGAGTGATTTGGGGGACCTCAGAATAGACTGGTATTAGCTGGGAACAGCAGGCAGGGAGCAGCTTTGGGAGACCGAGCTGCTCTCATCTGTGGGTGTTTCAGAGAACCGCAGGGTCTGTCCCAACCAAAGACCTCTTTTCCATAGAAAGGCCAAATGATTTTGGTTCCCTGAGCTCGCCTTAGGCCCCTCTCCTCCTCAGGACACTCACATGACCAGCCTGGTAGCAGGACAGGATTTCTGTTGTTTGATTTAGCTTCAAGGGCTTTTCCAAGTACTAGCGCTCATTTCTATCTCAGCAGGATGCGACCTATGCACAGGCTTCAGTTTGATTCCAAGGTCACTCTCCTACTCCGCACTGGCACTGAGGGTGGCTGAGTCCATGGCATCTATAGACATGAACAGTGATACCAGAAAGATAGGCACGCGTCTGGTCTGGGATATGAAAATGATTACCAAAAAAAAAAAAAAAATCAGACCCCTACTTTGAAGAGAAGGACATAAAATAAGATGCAAAGGAATTCATCAGAAGAACAACAACGGGGCAAAGCTCAGTAATAACCACCAATATGAATGGATGGAGCCAGATGGAGCCTTATTGGTTCCCTCACCAAACCTTCTCACAGTGTCTGCTAGTCCATGCAAAACTCCACGGGGTGGGGCAGATTTGCATGAAGGGGCCCTTGTTAGCTCTGAGATTTAAGAGTGACTTGAAGTATCCCAGCCAGAGCCCTATTTCCTCAGAAGCCAAGCTGGTTCCTCACCATGGCCTGGACTCCCCTCTTCTTCCTTCTGCTCACGTATTTTACAGGTAGAGAAAGAGTTCCTTTTCTCTGTCACAATTTTAAAGGCTTTTGTCACTGATTCTGTGCTTGTTTCATGTCATAGATTCCTGCTTCTACCCTCTGTCGACTGTGAGAGTAACACAAAGTCTTCTATTTATTTCCAGGGTCACTCTCCCAGTTCACCCTGACTCAGCCACCCTCAGAGTCGGTGTCCCTGGGAAACACAGTTAAACTCTCCTGCACCATCAGCAGTGGAAAAACATTGGGAGGTGTTGCCTGGTACCAGCAAAAAAATAGGAACAGCCCAAGATACTTGTTGATGTTCAATACGGACTCTGACAAGCACCAGGGCTCTGGGGTCCCCAGTCACTTCTCTGGTTCCAAAGACACCTCGAATAAAATTGGCTACTTAACCATCACCAACACCCAGGCAGAGGATGAGGCTGATTACTATTGCACTGCCTGGACTAGTGAGCTGCACAGTGACACAGTTAGTTGCAGACTTGAATAAAACCTCCTTTTCCCTTCCTCAGTTTGTGCCCTGCATGAGTTCAGGCTGTGTTTATGCAGTGTGACCATCTGCTCTGCCATGCTAGGGTGTATGGCTCACCCTTCCTGTCTCCACTACTGGTGGCTACTAGGATTTGTTAGGCCTTTGACATGTAAAGCCATATTTTAGTTGTAACTCATGGGAAGTTTTGCCATCCTGTCCTCTCAGACTGGGACTGCTCCTGTATATGGTCTTACTCTGGTAACTGGGGCATATGATAATTCAGAAGAAAGCATTCCAAAACCCAGTTCTTAAATATGTGCATTGAGTGACTTTGTTCATGGTAAATATGGACAACATTCTTAAATTAAATTAGGTCCTAGATTCTAAGATCAAACAACAAGGTGTTAGAGCTGAGATCTGAGTCATTTCACTTAGAAATAAAGCCCAGTTTAGAAAAAGAGTAGCTCTAGGCCATAAGAAGATCTTCACAAGAGGCAGGTTGCTTTACAAAGTGACAGAGGTTCTGAGACCTGCTGATTATGGAACAATTTTCTTCCTCTTCATCCTCTACTGATCATGTCTGAGATGCAGGGAATTCCCAAGTCCAAGACATCACCAAATGTAAAACGTGCTCTAAGAAAGTGAGCATTAAATAAACATCACTATGCAGCCTGAGTTATAACTCCCCAACTGCACTGGGTAAAAGGTAGGCATGTGATGAATCTCTCCTTAAACATAGAAAGCTGCATAAAATACATAAAACATGAAATAGGTTGACACAGTCCTGGGGTTTTATTGGAAGTCTCTGGGTAGCTGGAGTTTCCTTTCAAGCCCCAGCTGCTGCAATCCTGTGCTTCCCAAGGATCTCACCTTACATTAAACAGTAGTCTCAATTACCCCATATTTGTGGAGAAGAGCTGGCTCTCCTAAAGGCTCACAATGCAAATTAAATGGTCATTATATATTTTTAAAACCTTATTTTGTTAAAGCCAAAGGTATGACTTAGAAGGCTTGGGATGGGCAATATTAGTGTTGTTTGGGGCTTCAGATACACTGAATATTTCCAATTGTCTCACCTGAAGAGCAGTGTGGTGCAGATCTGGCTTGTGGGCGGCAGGGGGCAATGTGTACCCTTTTAGCCCAAATATAAATTGCTTGTAATGGAATAAAGCGCTCAATACAATTTTTCCTGTCACCTGCGTGTGCAACCGGCTGTGGTGTCTGAACAGCTGCATCCTTCCAGATGTCCTGTGCTGGCAGACTGTGTGGGGCCTGGCTTATATGGGGGCTGGAGGAACCCCATGTGCCTTGAAGTAGGCTGTAGGTTAATGAGCCACCTCTGAGTGCATTCATTTACTTAGGTACTCATTGGCCTATCTCACACTCCATTGTTAATACCAAAGTTTCCTACTGCATGTGAAAGTCTTTATATAAATGAGCAGAGGGAGCCCCTCCTATGCCAAGTATGATCAGTCCAAAGGTTTGATATGAATGAAGAGGCGGGTTTTTCAAAGGCTTCGTTTCTCCCTGTGGAAGGCAAATTGGTCTCTTCCCTTTCACAGGGGCTGGACCTGAGAGGAAAAGAACAGAAATGGAGATCCTGTCTGAGGGAGCAAAGGCCAAATTCCCTGAAGAAATGGCAGCATGAGCCGTGTCTGGACCAGAAGGAGTGACACAAAGGAGAGGGGCCTCTCTCACGGGTGCTCACCTGTTACTTTTTTCAGAAGACCGCAGCCAGTGAGGAAGGGGCATTCACGTGAAAGGGATGTTCGCAGCTCTGGGCGTTTAAGAGACCAGTTTGCCTTGGAAAGCCAAGATGGTCTGGATTTCCCATCGCGGCCTGGGTCCTTCTCGTCCTTGTTCAACTCGCATAGACCTGAGATTTTATGACTAAATTGTTGGGAAAATTGTAGGTGAGAAGTATTATCCTGAGTCACCGTGTTGATGAATATATCTAGCCTGCGGTGACCCACGAGTCCGCAGTGGGACTGTCACTCTGTCCTGCAGCGAGACCACTGCAGCATCCCCACCAGCTACTATCCTGGTACCTGGATCTCCCTGCCAGCACCTTACATACACCTCTGACAGCAGGCCCTCCAGGACCCCCACCCAGTTCATGGGGTTCATGTCTGGTCAGAACATGGCTTTAATCATCACTGGGGTCCCAGCCAAGGATAAGGAAAACTACTACTGTGCTGCGTGATTTATCGGTAATGAGATGTCCCGTAATGATGCAGCCAGTTGAGTAAATGAAGCAAAAACTTCTCTCCCGCCCCCTTCCAAGCCTAGGCTGACATGCCTGCACAGCTTGGCTCCTGCCCGGATAAATGAATCGCTGTCTGTTCCTCATTAGCAATTTCAGCCCCCTGCACTGTGCTCTCACTTCTCCTCCATCTCTCTGGGAGAGGTCACCAGGTCTATGTCTATAAGTAACACAGCACATGTGGCCCAGTGGCACTGCCCAGTCACCCTGGGGACCAGTCCCAGCTGGTGGTGCAGGAGGTGCCTGTCAGTACCAGTGATAAACTGCTGAGTGCCAGGGTAGACCTCTGCTGTGACCAAGGCTGGGGGTGTCTTGACTGAGGCAGGAGGGTTGGTTCCTAGGCTGAAAAGCAGCTCCCTGTCCTCTCAGGAGGCCATAGCTCTATCTTCTGCAGTGTTTTCTATGCATCCAAGGCCCCTGCACAGCTTAGCAGAGCCTACATCTCGGAACTTGTTCACTTCATCCCCTCTTTCATTTACCCAAGGCAGTTTTCTCAGATCCCACATCATTCTTTTCCTGTTCTTGCACCTGCATTGCCCTCATGCATGGACTTGCATGGAAACACTCCCAGGCTAGGGGCAGACTTTACACATAAACCAGTTTAAGTGATCAGAAAAAGGGTTAAACCTGAAACAGAACCAATGTTCAGTTCACATAAACCAGTTGGAGAATGGCTGAAACTGGTTTGAGATAGACTTGGTTGAATGTAGTATCAGACTTAACTGATTTAGCTCAACCTGGTTTATGCAAAGTCTGTCCCAGACCCTTTGCTAGTTTTATCATAAGTCAGACTCCCTCAGCATCCTGGCATGGCCTTGGGCTGGGAAGGACCCTCTGCTCCACAGCAGAGATGTCCCCTTCCTCTGCTCTCCAGCCAGGGTGTGGCCAGACGCTGGCCTGCCATGGCCTCTGTGGCAAATTTCTCCCTCTGTCCCCTCTCCCCCTCCCTGTGCTGGCAAACCCTGGGGACTGCAGCTGCAGTTTGCCAGCCCCAGCCGTACCTCAATGGCTTGCCTGCAAACAGGAGGGATGGAGTTAATGACTCCCGCTGTCCCCTCGGCTTTGGCTGCAGTCTGTGTGGCTTGCACAGTTGTCCTGGAGCAGGGGAGAGAAGCACGCAGGTGTGTGTGCAGATCCAAGCCCGGCTGCAGCTCTGAGCCCAGAGCTAAGATTTGCAGGACCAGACTGAGAGGTGGAAAGTGTTGGCAAAGACCTGGCAATCATCAGCGATCACACAAGCTGGAGATTTAGTTACCAGAAGCTGCATCAAAGAATGCAGAGAGCTTCATTTACATTATAACACAGAACATGTAAACAAAGCCTTTCCCAATGCCTGTCTGTAAGGAGACACTCTGCCCTCAGGATTAGTAAGACTAACTCTTGTCTTTCTGGTTTACATTTCAAGTTAGACCGATTTGTGTATGCTGTGTTTTACTGGGCTCTATCTTAGCTTAGGCAAAGATTTTTGGTAGTTTCCTGCTATATGCTTTGCAAATTGCTGTGTTCAATACCTTGCTTCAGAGAAAGGACTTTTTCCCTATCCCCTGTGTACTAGCCCGGCGGTTGCCTGGCCACGCTCTCTCCACTCCAGCAGGGAGGGGTGAGAGCCTTGAAGGGCATCTCTTCCCTCCCCTTTGGCAGTGGCTGGCAGGCAGGCACTAGCACTCCCCGGCATCTGGTTGAGCCACTGCAGGCATGTGCCTGCATTTCCTGGTTTAACAGAGTATGTCTGTCCAGCTATTAACCAGTTTAAGCTGCACAGCTTAGACTAACCTCCAAAGAGTGAATCAATTCAGGCTTGGGCTTTTTGAATGTCTGTCCCTAGCCCCAAGGGTTAGGAACCTGCCTCTTCCCTCCACCCTTGTTCCCCCAGTACTTGGATCCCTATTTTCTGTGTTTGTGATGAGCTGTACAATGTGCAGTTGAATGAGTAGCAGGGCTGGCAGCATTTCTATCCCTAAACCAAAGAAGGACAGACAAATCCTCCCATGCTGTGCTGTGACTGAACGCATGGAGCTCCCATCCCTCGCAGTAACTCTGTGCCTGCACAGTGTTGGCACTCCCAAGTTGGCAGAGCTCTGGCAAGAGACATCCCTGGGTGAGAGGGTGTGGGCTAAATTTGCAGAGAAGGTGTACCCTTGAAGCACCCTTCAAGGGAGACATTATCTGTGTTTGTGACCCATTTGGTTGCAAGAGCCTTGTCACTATGCCATGTATATGGGAATAAGTTTTGAGCTGAGCGGAGGGAGCCACATCTCTGGGGTGGTTTTATACTCATGGCCAGCTGCAGCCAATAACCAGGGGGGAGATTTGCATGGAAGGGTCCTTTTAGACCCACATATGCTTGAGAATCGCAGGGTCCCAACCAGAGTTTATTCCAGAAAAATCATTCAGTCCTCCACTTGTATTGTAATGCCTTAGGGAGCCTCTGGATTTGTACCTTGCTACAGGCTCCAATGTGTAGAAATCCTCAGTCCACATCTTTCCTGGTGAGGGGCAGGGCAGGTGTTGGTACCAGCTGGGCTGCTGTCACAGCTTGGGCCACAGCAAGAGCTGTGAGAAGGGAGCAGGGACTGGCGTTCTCCTTGAAAAATGGCATTCTCCTTATTTAATTCCTCCTGGCACAGTCTGGGATGTGTAAAGGGCTCAGAGTCCTTCGCTACTGATTACTGCGTGGTAGGGTTTGAACATGAGATGAGCCCATTTGAGTGACGTCTTCAAGACCACATCTTACCACAGGCATTGGCTGTTATGCTGCTTTGCTGAAGGGCTCAGCATGGCTATTTATACCCCTAGACCCTTCTGAAATGTGGGACAGAATATCACAGGACACTGATGTTGCGATTGCAGTACTCAATGCAGGAACCAGATAAGTGTTTGTGATAAACTATGGATGATTTTTAGGTCCTTCTCAGGCACTGCCCTGGCCCTGAGGGTCTCTATCAGTGATGTTGCTTGAGGAAAAAAAAAAAAGAAGCCAGGAGAATTCCTGTGGAAAGCCCGGGCCTCAGGAGCCCCATCCAACTGGCATAGGACAAAGGTTCACCTTTCATTGATAAAAAATAATCTTTGACTTGATAAGAAATAACTTGCTTTTGACTTCAGTCCCTTCATCTGGAGCTCTCCAAGCACCTTGAGCTCTGATGTCACATTCCAGTTCTCCTGATTTACATCATGATCCCGATAAAACAACTTGTCCCCATTGCCCACTCAGGGTCGGCTACAGCCCCCTGAGTCAGGGTCCCTTCCCCTTGCAAGGACGCTGGCCCTTACCCCAGAGGAGGATGGGGCAGCCCATCTCACCCCACTCATGGCTGACCTCATACCATGATTAACCCTTTAGTTAGTTGTAGGCAAACAAAGTCATGGGCCCCGGGATGGTTGATACCCCTGTCCCCACCCCAGTGCTGCCACCCCAGGCAGTTGGGTTTGAAGCCACAGCTAGGAAGCAGCCACCACAGCAGGGAGGCCGGCAGAGGGGAAAGGAAGGGAGGGGAGGTGGATGGTGCCATTTGCACAACCGCTGCAGAGGGAAGGACCACCCTGCCCCCCCCACTGCAGCTCAGGGCCCTGGGCATGTGCCTAGTTTGCCCATATGTTAATCCAGCCCTGGAAGCAGGGCAGCAGGTTCAAGCCAGGGCTCGGAGGTTTCTAACCCTAAAAATATAAATAACATTTAACCTCTCTTGGGAACAGGATCGAGAGGATTAACTGACTTGTCAGGATGTTGTGATGTCCAGGATTAGGGCCTTGGTTCTCCTTGGAAAGAAAGCAATAGGCAGTTCTTTTATAATATATTATCCGCGAGCATTCACACAGAGAGGGGCTCATTTCACTTATTTCTCCCCAAGCCATAAATTCAGGTGCCTTAAACCAGTGTCAGAGAGAGGTGTTGGGACCAGACTGTCCTCTGTTTCCTGGCCCCTCTCCTGGGAGGGAGTGAGGTGCCAGCAGCAGCCAGTGACCAGGGGCAGATTTGCATGAAGGGGCCAATCTCAACTCTGGGGGTTTAAGAGAGGGTCCCAGCTGGAGATTCATTTGCCCTAGGGAAGATGAGCTGTCCTGGATTTACACTATGGCCTGGGCCTTGCTCCTGCTTGTGCTGCTCACATCATGCTCAGGTGACTGGGAGGTTTTGTAAATCAGGATTTCTAAACTAGGAAAACAGGAAAGACAGGGATACAGTGTGAGGAATGGCTGAGCTCACTGGTTATGGAAGTGGGCTCAGAGGGGAGAAGAAAGGAAATGAAGTGCCCTGGCAGCTGGCATTGCTGGCTGTGTGGAGCTGAGGGGCAGCTCATAGGTGACAGTGTCAAATATGGCCAGGGCAGATCCAGGCAAGATCTGAATGGGGGAAAGCTCTGCTATTCAGATGGCAGAAGAGATAGGGATCTGTCTCATGTGCAGGGTTGGGGAGGAAAGATGCCCTGAATGTGAGGCTAGAGGACTGGGCACTTTAGCATGGGAGAAAATAAGAGTGCTCAGGAGGGGATGACTTTTGACCCCAGTTTTGGAATAGTTGGACTGGAAGGGGCTCCCTGGGCCATTGAGTCCTATCACCTGCCTTCAGTCCCAAGGAATCCAACTTCTCATTTCTGCCATTTGTATAAATCACTACCAACCAGTTCACTGGACTCTCCCTCTAGTCCCGAAATGTTAGGCCAGGGGATTCCTACTAGACACTGAGGAAGGCAAGGACAACTTCCAGGGACCATCAGGAACATACATTAGCCTTCAGTATAGTGCTGGTGCAAGTCTGTTCAGTATGAACAAATGATCCTTTTTCACCATAGAAGGACAATGCCCAATGTCATTCAGTGACCCTGCAAGGTGTCCTGGGTTCTGGGATGATTTTTATTTTCCTCTCTCAAATGAAATGAAAACTTGTTCTTCTATGCTGGGTTGGAAACATGAATCCCCCACAAAGAAAGCCTACTGACCTCCTCACTTGAATGGATTGCAACGTGGCAAATGTACATTAGCTTCAGTGATGTTGCTCCTGAAGGGGACTAGGATCTGCAAGGAGAGAACTGGGTCCAAGTTCCTCCTGTTGTCTGTGTTCTTCATACTTGGTGAGATGCCTACAGCAGCCAGGGAGGAGAAAGCATATGTGAATTTGTTTTTGTTGTTTTGTTTTGTTTTTTTTGGGGGGGGGGATTTGCAAAAAAATATATATTTATATATATATATGTGTGTGTGTGTGTGTATACAAATCGATAATGAAGTCCTCCAGCTGCTGAATGCAGTGCATGCCATGCTGACCCTTGCATTGGGGTGCCAGTGCAGGTTAGCAACTTCAAAACACTCTTTATACGGGGAAATTTTTCAGATGCTGCAGTCATTTAACCAAGAGGAAGCGGTGGATCTTGAGAGTAACAGGTTCTCTGGATAAACCAACAGAACAATGATTGCAAGGTCTGGGCACAAACACGCTCCTCTGACTGGTGGGAAGGCATCCTACTCTCATTTTGGGACGATCAGCAGTGGCTGGAGATGTTCAGAATGAGCAGGGAGACACTCTTCCACATAGTTGCTCTTTTGTAGCCACACATTGTGCAAGAGGAAACTGTCATGCGGCAGCCTATTGTACCAGAAAAGAGGGTAACCATGGCCATCACAAAACTGGCCACCCAACCAGCCTCCAATTCATTGGGAATTAGTTTGTCATGGCTGTCTGCATGGCTGGGGTGGCAATACATGAGGTATGCCAGCTATTGTAGGAAGTAGCTGCGAACAACTTCATCTGCCTCAATAACCCCAGGGAAGTTTTTGAAGGCTTCAAGGCAGTGAAGTTCCCTAACTGTGTGGGTGCATTAGACAGCACACACATCCTGGTCCTGTCTCCATCACAGAAGAGCCGGTCATTCGTCAACAGAAAGGGATTTCGCTTGGTGATCCTCCAAGCTGTAGTGGATCACCGGGGTGATTTACTACCATTTATACAGGCTGGGCAGGCAGTGCTCATGATGCGTGTGTCTTTTGAAACTCCTTGTTGCCTGGCATGATGGAGAAAGGATAATATGCACCTGCACTACCTGATTTAGTGATCTGAGGTGTTTTTGTGCCCCTGTTTATTATAGCAGACACGGCTGACCTCCTCCTGCCCTGACTCATGCAGCCGTATGGCGGACAAGTGATTGACCGGCAAAAGCACACTTTCAACGATTACCTGAGCAAATGCTGTACGAGTGTTGAATGTGCCTTTGGCCACCTGAAAGCCTGGTGGAGGTCACTGAACTACAGGCTCGAGGTTGAGCCAGAAAACATCTCTGCATTCATAGTGGCAGCCTGGATGCTCCACAATATTGGTGAGACTGGGGTGAGATTTTCAGCAATTCCTGGGCTGAGAAATTCAAGGAAGTGAGGGAGGCAGTGGCCAAAAGCAGATGTGTCCAGGTACAGCACGGTGGTCCCTTAGAGCAGCAAGCAAAGAGTGGTTAGGTAGCTATTGTGAGGAATTGCCTGGCTGCACACAGTCTGGATGCTGCCGATGGTGAGTGTGCCCTGCAGGCCACGGTAAAACTTTCTGAAGTGAGCAGTTAGGGTTGAGTGATTCCAGAAATGAAACAAAAATTTTCAGTCCAGTAACTCTGTCTGATCAGTACATTGCCATTGGGGGGCTGGGGAGTGGGGAGCGATCTGCAGTGACGGTGGTGGGGAGCTCAGGGAGCTGGAGATGGCTGAATTCATTGGGTTGAGATGACTGCCACTCAAGCAGGGGAAGGAGGAGCTGTTCTGTGCAGATCCTATGGCTTTGTGTCATTGTGATGGGGGAAAGTACCTGCAGGCTCTGTGGGATGTCCAGTACCTCTGTTCCTGACTGACTCAGTTAAGGAGGATCTCACATTTTAAACACAGACATGCAACCAAGTGAACTGCTCTGTCTCAGGTGAAAAAGGCCCCTGTCACAGGGTTGCTAGTGCTTGAAGCAAGGCAGGGTTCACTCTCCTGGGAGGGAGCAGGTGCTGCCCATCTGGCCCTGAGGAGGAGGCTGGGGCAGCAGCTGAGAGAGGATGAAGAGGGCACTGGAAGGGCTGCACCTCTGCATGTCTCTGGGAGCAGGAAGTGGGAGCATCCCACTGGGGCTGGGCAGGGTGAGCAGTAGCAGGCTATGGCTTTACCTGAGCTGTGAGCTGGAGCTGGCAAAGGCAGAAGGGAGGAGAGGCAGCAGTGGGACTGGATAGCTGATCTGCCCTTGCTGGATAGTCAGAGCTGGACGCCTGGGGCCAGGAGAGCAGCAAAGGGTTTATCTGCTGGCTTCTCTGGGGCTCAAGAGGGCTGAGAGGCAGGGGGTGAGTGAAGGGGCTTGTGTCCCTGGGCTGGGGAGCCAGAGATGGAGAGTATTGTGAAAGATTGCTGCTAGGTGGGGGACCGAGGAGCTCTGCTTGGAGCAGGGGAAGATAGTGAACAGGGCAAAAATACAGAGCAGGGAATTGCCCCTTGTACAACTTCAAAGGCTAAATGCAGCCCTCCTCTGGGCCTAGTAACGTCCTCCTGTTTTTTCTCTGTTTCTAAGAATTCCAGAAGGGGACGTTACCCAAGCCGCAAACAGGAATAGCGCACGTGACTTACATGACATTTTGGCATAATTAATGAGTCAAGGATTTACAGATAACTGCTAACACCTGCATTAAAAAGAAAAGGAAATCACATTAATGCCAGTCTTCACTCCCTTTTAAAAGTCCTCTGAGGGTCTCTAAGATGGATGTGAAGCTCGAGGAATAAATACCAAATAAACACCAGGAACCTGATTCTCCCCTCAAACAAACCAGGGAAAAATCGGTGACAATGCCAAGGCAAAAGGACACACGTGAGGTCTGTTCTAGTCTGGAGACTTTAGCTAGAAAAGAAAAAAATCCCAAACATTAGAAACGCCTTGCATGGGAGAGGCAGGTGCTGCAGTTGTGCTGGGATGCACCTGAGGGCACTTTCTAATAGGTGTTGCTCTTGCGAGGAGAATGAAAAGGTTTATATGTATATAAACCGGGGATGACCTAATCAGTGACCTAATATATATATAACCCTTTTCATTCTCCTCCCAAGAGATGGACATATATATAAATTTTACATATATATATTTACCCTTCTTTAAAAAAAAATAAGGGGGGGTGGGGGGGTGAGGGCAGGCATAAGAAGGGGAAATTGTCTGCAATCCAGGAAAGGTTGTTTTAGTAAACAGCCCTGAGGTGCTTGGGATGCATCTGTGTTTGCCAGTAACGGCAGCCAGCAAATGGCTTTGCAAGGGCTGTTCTCAGCTGTGGGTGTTTGAGAGGAAGCTGCAGGGTCCCTGCCAGAAACCCGTTTCCCTAGGGAGGTTTCACTGACTTGGGATCCCCACCTGGCCTTGGGGTTTCTCTTCATGGGGCTCACATGACTGGCTTTGGTACCCGAGAACTGCTGGTGTCTAGATCGGTTCCAGTGTCATTCAAAGAACTTTTGCTCATTCCTGATCATCCCAAGTCCTGTCCCAGCAGGATGTGACCATGTGTTACCCCCCTGCCCTGAAGCGAATACAGAGGTTTCTGCTTATTTCCAGGGTCACTTTTCTTCTTGTCACGGAGATGGGAGGTAGGACCATATCTCCAGGGGTACAGTTAAAATGTTCTGCAGAGCGGACAACAAATACACCTTAGGCTGTAGCAGTGGTTTTCCCTGTAATGTAACCTTCCTCTAATAACTAGAAGTAACAGTCCAATTGTAGGGAGAACCTGAAGCTGTGCTTAAATAGGGCTGCCTCAGACATGATGAGAGCTGAAGCAAGTGTTGCCTCTTGAATATCAGCTCAGTACTAAAGGAAAAGCCCACTACAGTTGTGATCTCCAATTTCTCACACACAAAATAGGTATATTCCTAACATTTATCCTTTGAGGAAGGAGCTAACCTAAGTTTTCAGCAAGTTGAAGTGGAGCAGTGCTTGGCTCGGTTCCATAAGCAGCAGGGGGCTGACAGATGTGGCCGGCTGAGGAGGAAAGCACTGGGAAGGGACCTTGGGATTCCCTCTGGCAGAGAGGCTGTCACAGAGCTCTGGCCCTGAGAGAAACTTGTCAATCAGGGAGGAAAAAATTATGATTTTAAGGTCGCTCCCACCTCTGTCCAGGTTTGGCAAACACCAGAAATAGCTGAAGTTCTTGGTATTTCCAGGATCTTCTCTGAAAGGAGCACTTTTGTTATCCCTCCTCAAAGATCACCTGGACCCATATGTGATTGTTTTGTAAGAAACTGAAGTGACTGTAAAAAGTGGCCCTAGAGGTCACCTATCCATCTCAGAGTAGCAGGTGACTCCTGTGCCTGATATTAAAATATTAAAGAATATTAAAAAAATATTCTTATCCAAAGAGGGAGGGGTTGTCACATGCATTTGGGATACGAATGTCCTAAATACATTTCCAGAAAGGCTAGGTGAGGAGAAAGGAAAGCAAGTAACAGGAGTGCATTTTGTAAACTTCTAGTATGGTATATATGCTATCTTTCATTTGATTCTCTATGTATTACTTTATAGGCAGCACATGCAGCTTAAAATATTTATTCAGAGACTTGGAGGAGAACAGACTTTTTATGATAAATAAGTAAAATCTAAAAATAAATACCACAACATTATAGGAATCATCCTAAAAAGTAATAGTGTGGTATTTGTCCAAGGTCAATTAGAAATATTTAGGATTATCTGTAATACACTCATCAGCATGTTCCATGTGTCAATATTGGGACCATAACTTTTCTGTTTAAAAGAGGAAACAGAAGCTTGGTCTGAAACAGAATTAAAACATATGAAAGAAGAAAAGACTGATACCAGTCCCCTGCTTTGTATGTAAAAGGGTATAAAGAAAATGAGCTGTAAACAGAATTCAAAAGCAGAAAAAGGTGAAAACCCCAGCTGTAATCCAAATGCATAGAAGCGCTCATATCAGATGCTAAAATAGTCTGTGACAGGACTGACATTCAGTGTCTGCCAGTCCATGCAAAACTGCAGTGAGCAGGAAGCAGATTTGCATGAAGGAGTTGTTCTCAGGTCTGGCAGTTTAAGATACATTCAGAGGGTCCCTTCCAGAAACCCATTTGCCTCAGAAGCCAAACTGGATTCCCCATCATGGCCTGGGCCCCTTTCCGCCTTATTCTGCTTGCTTATTGCGCAGGTAAAGAAAAGGGTCATGTTCTCTGGTTGAATTTTAAATTCTGTTTCTGTCACCTCCAAGCAGAGACACTCATACAGACATTTCCATTTTTTCCCCAGGGTCATTCTCCCAGTTTACACTGACTCAGCCAGCCTCACTGTCCATGTCCCTGGGAAACACGGTTAAACTCTCCTGCACCATCATCAGTGGATTCACATTGGATCTGCTGCTTGGGTCCAGCAAAAAATGGGAACAGCCCAAGGTACCTTCTGGGATAAAAAATAGACTCTGACAAGCACCAGGGCTCTGGAGTCCCCAATCACTTCTCGTGGTCCAAAGACTTCTCTAATAGAATTGGCTACTTAACCATCTCCAACATCCAGGCGGAGGACGAGGCTGATTATAACTGTACTGCAGGCAGTGGTGGTGTACGGCATGGTTATGCAGTGAGATGCAGACCTTACACAAGAGCTTTCTCTTCCCTCCCTTAGCCCGTGCCCTGCATGAGTTCGGTCTGTGTCAGGCTGGTGATCACAATGCACAGATTCACTGTGGTTTTATTGCTCAATCTTCCAATTCCCAGTTCTTGTGGCTAATGGAGTTTGTCCATCCTTGGACATTTAGAGTTACGTTTTGGTTCCGGTTAAACCTAGCAGAAGTTTTGCTATCCATTCCTCTCCAACTGGTATTGCCCCTTTATATTGCCTTGCTGTGGCAACTGGATTATATAATAATGTGGAAGATAACATTTAAAACATTAGTTCTCAAATGCATGCATAGGGATGAGTAGGTTCATGGTAAACATGGGCAAACTCCTTACACTAAGTTAAAGTGGAGATGCAGAGCCTAAACAGCAGGGTGTTAGAGCTGGGGTCCCAGTCATTTTACATCTAAAGAAAGCCAGGTGAGAAACAACAGTCAATGCTCACAAGGAGAACTCAATTAGAGACAAGTTACAAGAACCGAGGTACATTCAGACCACTAAATATGGCACAATCCCCTGCTTAGATCCTGCCCTGAATGAAGGTGCAGGGAATTTTCAAGTCAAAGATATTACAAAATGTAAAACATTCTCTAAGAAAGCACACATAAAGGAGATATCATAATTCAGCTTGAGTTATAAAGCTTTGGCTTCCATGACCACAGTCCGCTCTTTGGTGAGAGAGGCAGTGGGCTGCTGGGAAGGGATGGCCTCCACCTTCCTCCGCTGGGGAGGAGGCTCTTCTCAGCCAGACTGGCTGACTTGCTTCACTGGGCTTTAAAATAACCCGCCAGGGGATGGGGGGACAGGGGAGACTGCTGCCACTGCTGGCCCGCTGAGCAACCCTTGCAAAGCCAGGAGGACAAAGCACTTAAGGGATCCCACCCCTGCCCCAGCCGTGGAATGATCTGTGGGGAAGGCAAGGGCCCCCAAGAGGACACTTGCCTGCCTGTACATGAATGCCAGAAGCTTGGGGAATAACCAGGAGGAACTTGTCCTCCTGCTTAACGCAAATAATTACAACGTCATAGGGAAAAAGGAGACCTGGTGGGACTCCAAGCATGATTGGACAATGGGTATAAATGGCTATACCCTGTACAGGACAGATCAAGTAGACAAAAGGGGCGGGGACGTAGCTGTTTATGTCAAGGAGAGCTATGCATCCCTGCAAGCTGATACTGGCGACCAGGATGGACGGCTGGAGAACCTCTGGGTTAAAATTCATGGGGACACGGCACAGGGGACATGATGGTGGGAGTCTACGACAGACCTCCCACCCAAAATCAAGAGCTTAACCAGGAGCTCGCCAGGGAACTGGCTGAGGCCACATGCTCCAGGTCCATGCTTGTCATGGGTGACTTCAACTATCCAGACATCTCGTGGGAAGAGCGCTCAGCTAAATCCGAGCAGTCGCAAAGCTTCCTCTCAAGCATGGATGACCTCTATCTGACACAAGAAGTCTATGGGCCAATGAGAGGTAAAGCACTGCTCGACCTGGTACTGGCAATCGGGGATGACCTAATCAGCGACCTAATGATCAATGGGAAGTGGGTGACAGCGACGACGAGCTGATCACCTTCACCATCCGCAGTAAAGCTAGTAAGACAGGCAGCAATACAGAAGTCCTTGACTTCAGGAAAGCTGACTTTGACAAGCTCAGGAGGCTTGTCGGTGAGGCCCTAAGGGACCATGACCCCAAGAGGAGGGGAGTTCAGGAAGAGTGGTTGCTCCTCAAGGGAGCGATCCTTGATGCACAAGCCCAGGCTATTCCATCTCGGAGGAAAGGCAGCAAGAGGGCACAGCAGCCCCCTTGGCTCTCCAGGGAACTAGTGGACCTCCTGCAGCTAAAAAGAAAGGCCTACAGAAGATGGAGGATGGGATTCACCTCCAAGGAGGAATATTCCGCAATGGTCTGGACCTGCAGGGAGCAAACCAGAAAAACCAAGGCTGCGACAGAATTCCAACTAGCTTCAAGTATCAAGGACAATAAAAAGTCCTTTTTTAGATATGTGGGGAGCTGGAGGAAAAGCAAGGGCAACATTGGACCCCTGCTAAACCAGATGGGAAAACTGACAACCAATGTCCAGGAAAAAGCCAATCTACTAAATGGGTACTTTGCGTTGGTCTTTCATCAGTTGCACAGGACGCCCCTGCCCACAACGGGACAGGGAGGCCTGGATGAGGGGATTCCCTCCCCTCCATCAATGCTGAACTTGTGAAGGGACACCTTGAGAGGCTGGACACCGTCAAGTCAGCTGGCCCTGACAATCTGCACCCCAGGGTACACCCCAGGGACCTGCTTGCGATGCATCTCTGGATGCATGGCAAGGTATGGTTGGCCTTCCTGACTGGGTCCCCACACTGTCAGCCCATGTTCATTTTGGCATCAATAATGATTCCAAGATCCTTTTCTGCTCCTGCACTGACGAGAAGGGAGTTCCCCAGCCAATAGGTATGCTGCTGGTTCTCCCCCCTCCAGGTGCAGCACCCTGCACTTGTCAGTGTTGAAACCCATCCTGTTCTCATCCACACACCCCTGTAACCTGTCTAGGTCCGATTGCAGCCTATTCCTCCCTTCTAGCATGTCCACTTCCCCCCACATCTTTGTGTCATCTGCAAATTTGAACAGGGTGCTTTTTACCCCCTTGCCCAAGTCGCTGATGAAGATGTTGAACAGTGCAGTCCCGAGGACCGAGCCCTGGGGGACCCCACTGCCCACATCCCTCCAGGTCGAATAAGACCCATCCACCACCACTCTCTGGGTGCGGCCCTTCAGCCAACTAATGACCCATTTGACTGTGTAGGTGTCGATGCCACAGTCCCCTAGTTTTTTAATGACAATAGGTGAAAGACAGTGTCAAAGGCCTTCCTGAAGTCCAGAAAGACTACATCCACTGCTACCCTTCAGGTAGCAGTGGACGTAGGGCCTGCAGACCAAGCCCTATGAGGAGAAGACTAGAGAACCTGGACCTTTTCAGCCTCCGCAAGAGAAGGTTGAGAGGTGACCTTGTGGCTGCCTATAAGTTCATCACGGGGGCACAGAAGGGAATTGGTGAGGTTTTATTCACCAAGGCGCCCCCGGGGGTTACAAGAAATAATGGCCACAAGCTAGCAGAGAGCAGATTTAGACTGGACATTAGCAAGAACTTCTTCACAGTTCGAGTGGCCAAGGTCTGGAACGGGCTCCCAAGGGAGGTGGTGCTCTCCCCTACCCTGGGAGTATTCAAGAGGAGGTTGGATATGCATCTAGCTGGTGTCATCTAGACCCAGCACTCTTTCCTGCCTATGCAGGGGGTCGGACTCGATGATCTATTGAGGTCCCTTCCGACCCTAACATCTATGAATCTATGAATCTACCCCTGCATCTAAGGATGTTGTGACCTGGTCATAGAGGGCCACCAGGTTGGTCTGCCTCTAATGAACCCGTGTTGGTTACCCCTAAGCATAACCTCCCCTTCTGGCCCCTCGTGGACATGCGCCAGGATAACTCTCTCAAAAAGCTTACCCAGGATCGAGGTAAAACTAACTGACCTATAGTTCCCTGGGTCCTCCTTCCTCCCTTTTTTGAAAATGGGAACCACATTGACCCTTTTCCAGTCCTCTGGCACCACACCAGAGCACCACGAGTGCTTGTAAAGCTGTGCCAGGGCTCCCGCAATGACCTCTGCTCATTCTCTCAGCGCTCTGGGGTGGAGGTCATCAGGACCAGCTGATTTAAATATGTCCAGTCCCTCCAGAAGTTCCCCGACTAGGTCCTCACTGACCCTAGGCCTGGGTGCGCCTCCCCTGGGTCCTATGGGGGTCCCGGTGGGGGCAGTGACCCGGTCCCTGCTCAGAAAAATGGAGGCAAAGAAATTGTTAAGTAGGTTAGCTTTGCTGTCTGGTGTGACGACCAGATTTCTTATCGTGTCTTGCAGAGGCCCCACGTTACCTGGTACCTTCTTTTTACCCCCTATGTATTTAAAAAAGGACTTCTTGTTGTTCTTGATCCGGGTAGCTAGTCCCAGTTCCATCTCTGCCTTGGTCTTCCTGACCGCCCCCCTGCAGCCCCGAGCAACCGAGGTATAGTCCTCCCTGGTGGTGGCCCCACCCTTCCATTGGGTGTACGCCTCCCTTTTAGCCAGGAGATGTTCCCATATGCTTTCAGTGAGCCATGGGGGCTTTTGCGCCCTCTTGCCCGCTTTGATCCGTGTTGGGATTACCTCCCTTTGGGCATAGAGGATTGTCTCCTTAAGTAATGACCACTCTTCTTGGACACTTGACTCCCCTCCCCTCTGGGATCTCAGTACCTCCCTAACTACTCTCCTCACCTCATTGAAGTCCACCCTCCTGAAGTCCAGGGCTGCTGTCTTGCTGCAGGCCTTTGCCACCTTGCGCTGGATGGTGAATTCCAGCAGGCGATGATCGCTGTCACCCAGGTGGTCGAGCACCCACAGCACCCTCACCAGGTCGTCGCCTGTGGCCAGGACCAGGTCCAACAAGGAATCTCCCCTGGTAGGGCTGTGCACCTCCTGGGTTAGATGGAGGTCCTGTAACTCGGTTAGGAACCTACGTGAGTGGTCAGACCTAGCTGACTGCTCCTCCCAGCAGATGTCTGGAAAGTTCAGGTCACCCATGACAACCACGTCTTTTGACCTAACTACCTCCGCAAGCTGACTTAAGAATTCCCGGTCTAGCTCTTCCCCTTGGTTGGGTGGCCTGTAGTAGACCCCCACCATTAAGTCCCGTTCCCCTCGACTTCCTTGTATTCTAACCCAGAGCACTTCAGTGTGCCCCTCCTCTGACCCCGTGTTACTTGTTGAGGATGTGTATTTCTCCTTGATGTACACCACTACATCCCCACCCTTCCTCACTGTCCTATCCCTCCTGTACAGCCTATAGCCCTTGATATTCACTGCCCAGTCATGTGTTGGGTCCCACCACTATGTCTGGGTTGGTGTCAGCTAGCAGGAGGGTAAGTTCCTCCTGCTTGTTCCCCATACTACGAGCTTTTGTGTAGAGGCATTTGAGGCCTCCTGAAGATGCATGCACTGGCCCCCTAATCTCAGTACTACCCGAGCCCCTGTTGCTTACCTGGGTATTTGTTCTGCTGATCGTCGGTCTAAGCTGGGCTGTTCTTGTGGGTGACGCTTGGTTTAGTGGTTCAAGGCTTCCTCCACCCTTGTCTTTCCCTTCCCCTAGTTAAAAGCCTGCCAGAGGAGATCCACCAGCCTAGAAGAGAACACACGCTTACCTTTGGGGGAAAGGTGAAGCCCATCCCACCCGAGCATGTCTCTAGTCCTGATGTGTAGGTCATTGTCTAGGAAGCTGAAGCCCGCCTCAAGACACCATTCCTGAAGCCGCATGATCACCTCTTGGCAAAACTGACCAACTGCGGCCTCAGGTCCTCCACAATCCGCTGGCTGGGGAATTGGCTCCATGGTTGGACCCAGAGGGTGGTAATAGATGGAAGTTAATCGTTGTGGTGCCTTGTGACCAGTGGGTTCCCCCACGGCTCTGTCCTTGGACCTATATTGTTCAACATCTTCATTAATGATATGGACATTGGAATCAGAAGCAGACTGGCCAACTTTGCCAATGATACCAAACTCTGGGGTAAAGCATCCACACCTGAGTAGAGGAGGGTGATCCAGGTTGACCTGGACAGGCTCAGCAAATGGGTGGACAAGAACCTGATGGTGTTTAACACCCAAAAATGCAAGGTTCTCCACCTTGGGAGGAAAAACCTGCAGCATCCTTATAGGTTTGGCAGCACTACGCTGGTTAGCACTATGGATGCAAGGCACTTGGGGGTCATGATTGACCACAAAATGAATATGAGCCTTCAGTGTGATGCTGCAGCTAGTAAAGTGAGCAAAACGCTGGCTTGCATCCATAGATGCTTCTCAAGCAAATCCCGGGACATCATTCTCCTGTTGTACTCGGCCCTGGTGAGGCCACAGCTGGAGTACTGCGTCCAGTTTTGGGCTCCATAATTCAAAAAGGATGTGGAGAAGCTTGAGAGAGTCCAGAGAAGAGCCACACGCATGATCAGACCTTATGATGACAGGCTGAGAGCTATGGGACTCTTCAGCCTGGAAAAGCGCAGGCTCAGGGGCGATCCAATGGCCACCTATAAGTTTATCGGCGGTGTTCACCAGGATCTGGGGGAACGATTGTTCACCAGAGCACCCCAAGGGATGACAAGGTCCAATGGTTATAAACTCCTGCCAGACCGTTTCAGGCTGAACATAAGGAAGAATTTCTTTACTGTCTGAGCCCTCAAGGTCTGGAATAGCCTGCCACCGGAGGTGGTTCAAGCACCTACATTGAAACCCTTCAAGAGAAATTTGGATGCTTATCTTGCTGGGATCCTGTGACCCCAGCTGA
The DNA here is from genome assembly GCF_030867095.1 of Alligator mississippiensis. Lineage (NCBI taxonomy): Eukaryota > Metazoa > Chordata > Crocodylia > Alligatoridae > Alligator > Alligator mississippiensis. The sequence continues at coordinate 17,676,460 of NC_081833.1, read as the reverse complement.
CTATCTGCCCCTCGGGCAGGGGGCTGGATTTGGTGATCTTCTGAGGTCCCTTCCAGCCCTAATGTCTATGAAATCTATTAAATAAATACCCAAGTGGTCCAGAGAGAGGACTGGTCTAAAAAGTCTCTCCATTAACACAGGGGACCGGAAGGTAAAATGTTGCCAAGTCTTGGGATTATTTTTGCAAGTCTCCTGAGAGCTGTTGTTTCCTTTCAACCCCGAGGGCTGAAATCCTGTGTTTTCAAAAGAATCTCAACTTTCATTAAACAATAGTTACTTTTCCCCATAGTTGTGGAGGAATACTGGCTCACAAATGAAATGGAAAAGTCATTATATATTTTAAAAACCTTGATTTATATGATAGCTATGACTAGTTGAATGCTTGAGTTTGGCATTACTGGTGGTGCACCTGTAACTTTCCGATAGTCTCACTCAAAGAGGAGTGATGTGGCACAGTTATTACCTACAGGCAGCAGAGGGTGGTGTTTAGCTTTCAGCTGTATTGAGCACTTACACATTTTTTCTTTTCAACTGTGTGTGCAACTGGCTGTAGCGTCTGAGCAGCTGCATCCTTCTAGATCCCTTGTGCAGGCAGACTGTGTGGGGCTCGGGTGACATGAGGGGCCAGACAAACCCACCAGCTGCAGCATGCTGTGGGTTCACAAACCACCTCTCAACATAGCTACATCGGCATTTGCAAAATGCCTCATGACAGGTGAGGAGAGCAATTTAGATTTTCTTAAAAGGTACATCTCAAAGGAATGATGGATGGGAAAAACCCCTTAGTTGGGAAAATGCTGATGGGGGATTTGATAAGACATCAAATACCTGATGGGCAGTTAAAGAAAGGATGGTGAGAGACTGTTGCCTGTAGCTGTAGACATCAGATGAAGAAGCACTGGTCTGGAATTGCAACAGTGGAAATTATGGTAGCATATAAGGAAGAAATTTCTCAATATGAGGGTGGCTAAGCATTGGGGCAGGAAACCCAGAGAGGTTATATAACCTTTCTTCTTGGACATTTTTAAAAGCAGGCTATACAGACACTTGACTGGGATGGTGTGGTCAGGGGTGATTCTGCCTGAATCAGGGGGGTGACTAGATGTGACCTCCTGAGGTGCCTTCCAGTCCTACAGATCTATTCCACACCCCACAGGAGTCAAAGTTTTGGCACTAATGTTGTCAAAAGGAAACAGGTCTTTTCACTTTCACAGGTGGCTGGACCAGAGGAACACTGAACAGAAATGGAGACCTGTCAGGAGAGAAAGAGGCCAATTTTCTTGTATAGCTGGCAGCTAGTGTACTGTCTGCATGAGACTAACACAAGGGAGAGGGACCTCTTTTCTTAGTGCTCACCAGTCCAATCTTTTTTCAGAAGACCTACAGCCACTGAGGCGAGGGCAGATTTGCATGAAGAGGCCATGCTTGGTTCTGGTGGCTTAAAGACTCAGGGGAGTCCTAGCTAGAGACCACTTTGCCTCCAGAAGCTGAGCTGGTCTGGATTCCTCACCATGGCCTGGGTCCCGCTCCTCCTTGCACTGCTCACATACTGCTCAGGTAGGGATAGGCTTGTTCTCATGACTAAAGCAATAGGGCAAGGGTAGGTAAGATGAATGATCATAACTCACTGTGCTGAGAAGTGTGACTGTGGTGTTGCTTTCAGGGGTCTGGTCGCAGCCTGTGGTGACTCAGGAGCCCTTGGCATCATCAGTGTCCCCAGGAGGGACTGTCACTCTGTCCTGCAGCCTGAGCACCGGAGCCATCACCAGCAGCAACCATCCTTCCTGGTACCAGCAGAAACCTGGCTCTCCCCCTCGGTTGCTTATATACAGCAACAACAGCAGGCCCTCGGGGATCCCCACCCGGTTCTCGGGGTCCATATCTGGTCAGAAGGCCACTTTGACCATCACTGGGGTCCAAGCCGAAGATGAGGCTGACTACTACTGTTCTGTGTGGTACAGCAATGGGAACACGTGTCATGGTGCTACACCTTGATGGGTAAGTGAAGCAAGAACCTCTCTTCCCCTCCCTCCCCCAGCCTGGGCTCTGGGCTGCCTGTACAGCTTGGCTCCTGCCTCAGCCCAAAGAGTCGGTGTCTGTTCCTCATTAGGAATTTCATCCTCTGCGCTGCTCGCCCACTCCTGCTCCTCCAGCTCTCTGGGATAGGTCAGCAGCTCTGTGCCCATGAGAAGCACAGCACACACGGCCCAGTGGTACTGCCCAGGCATCTGGGGGACTAGTTTCAGCTGCTGGTATATTAGCTGTCCACCAGTACTGGTGATAGAGCTGGGGGGTGCCAGAACAGGCACCTGCTGTGACCAAGCCTGGGGCTGTCCTGGCTGAGGCATGTATTGGCTGCTATGTCAAAACGCAGCCCCCACTCCTGTTGTCTCTGTCCTGCATACATCACCTCTATCTGCAATTTCTATTCATCCCCCATCAGTGCTGTGCCCTCAGCTTGCAGCAGGATTTGGCTACTGGCAGGGAAGTGCCTGTGCCTGCCTGCCCTTGGGCATCCAATCGCAGCAGCACCAGGGGAGGGACCCAGACCGGGGGTTGAGTGGAGGAGGCTCCTGGGCATTGCCCGTGCAGACACGGCTGAGCAGTTCTTCATTTCTGTCAGCTCTTCCAGTGCTGCCTGCGGCTGTTTCAATACCTCTCTTTGGCTGGCTGGCTGTGAGTCTGATGGGGGTTCTCTGCTCAAGGATATTGCTGTTACCTCCATCCTAGTCCTTGCAGCTCAACCTTGCTTTATGGACCCAATGTCACTCTGGTGCTTATGACTCTTTGCTGCTCTTCTCTGCATCTGACTGGGGCCCCTCTACACCGTCCACTGAGGCAACTGTGCCTGGGCACAGAGGCCTTCCTGCCACCTCTGGCTAAACCATGGCCATGCTGGCTTCTCACTTTAGGCTGCTCCAGTTGTTTCCCTTCGCTTCTCATCCCAAAGGCAGGGACCATCATGAGAAGGATCATTGTTTCAATCCTTCTCGTATCCCCCCACAATGGCACCCCTATGTTTCTCTTCCTCAGCAGCCAGAAGTCAAGGTGTCGAGGGCCTTCTCTTCTAACACTCAGCCCCTGGAGGAGTGATGGGAAGGTGCCCAGAGGGAGGCTCTGAGCCCTGAGATGTTCTGCACAGCTACTGAGAATAAAAGCTTGCCTTTATCTCATGGATAACGTAACCTCTGTCACAGTGCTGCTTGTATCACTAATATGAAACATCAACCAGGTCTAATGGCAACATTTGCTTTTCTGATGGCAAAACAACCATTGTGAAGTGCACATCCATATCCAGGGTATTGGACAGGCAGGAACATGTGAGAATGGAGAATCCAAAGGGCAGGGAGATGTTGAGAGCTGGTGCCCACAGCTCTGTTGAGCTCTCCGAGCAGGAAAAGACAGTGCATCTTGTCTGCATTTAGCAATGAGGAATAAATACAGAATATAGACCAGACCTGATTCTCTTCTCAGTTAAGCCTTGCTAAATCTGGGGTGAATCTGTTAATGCCAAGGATTTTCTTGATGTCTCTTCCAGTGTACGTAGTGGTGGAACTGCATTACATAAGTGGGAAAGAAGAAAAAAAGGCTGCATATTGGAAACCCCTCATATGGAAAAGGCCAGTTTGGTGCCTTTCCGTTATGATAGTCTCTTATCTGCCCTTGTGCTTAGTAGCAGAGCTGCACAGTTTGGGTATCTATACCCATGCAACAAAGTCAGTTTAACTTTAGTGCATCATTTAAAGTGCTTTAAAAATGTATACACACACCATGGCTTCATGAGTTTCTTACCTTGAGTAGTTCTGCAGAGTAGGCAGCAGGGGGTGCCAGACACTGTATAATCTAATTGCATTGGTGGGAGTGAGTGGGTGAGTGAATGGTGTGTGCCATCTCCTTTGTAATAAAGAAAAATTAAAGGAACAGAATAAAAATAAACTTGGTCAATCATTTTATCATGTTCACAACACACTCTGTGGAGAAAGGGAAGGAGGGAGGGAGAGCATGAATGAACGATGGAGGCAAAGGGTGCAGATGGCTTGCTCTCCGCTCTGCCATCCCAGTGAGCACATCTGGAGCAGTGCTGGATGGGGTGGAGGGAAGGGGAAGCTCCTGATATGTGGGGCAAGAGCCCCCCCCGCCCCTATGGTCTAGGAACCCCTAAGGACTTCTGCACCCAGTGATATAAGAGGGCTTCTCTGGCCCCGAATCTACTTCCCACAGCCAGAGCAAGGAGGGGGGTGCTCATACAGTGAGGAACAAGTGGTACACTGCAGCCCATAACGCATGGGTGGGCAAACCCTATAGGCAAAGCTCTTTCCTGCCCTGCACCCCACCCCCACTGATCACCCCCAAAACAGGCCAGCCCTCTGAGACCCCTTGCAGCCAGCCCACCCACCACAACACTGGCAGGCTCACTCCCAGTTTCCCCTGCATCAAGGAGTGGGGGCAGTGGGGAATACACCCACACTCCATTATCACTACACAACCACTGCACACCCCGCAAAAGAGGAAACCCCCAGGACCCCTGCAACCCTGCAAACCTTTGCTCATCAGACCACACCAGGTTCCCATGCAGAGTGGGGTCCAGTGGGCAATACCCCCCCCCCCCACCAGGAGCCTCCAAAGCCCCCCCAGGGTTCTGTGCACGCACGGGAGAAGTGGGTTAAACACCTGTGCTCCCTTTCATAGTGAGGGGAAGAAACCCCCCATGAGACCACCTACAGCTGAGGAAAAATGGCAGACTGAGAAAAACCCTCACTGGAGAATAATGGAGGGCAGAGCGAATGGCAGACAGTGATGGGAATGCACAGTGCCAGGCTATCTGTATTTGAGATGCCCTGGCTGACCACCTCCTCGCTACCTTGCAAATTGAGGGGGGGAGTAGGGACATGGTGCTGTGTGTGCCGGTGCCCCCAGCTGCTCAGTGGCCCCACAGTTTTTTAAAAGTTATCTGAGACAGTTAATTTGTGAAATTTTAAAGTTTTAAAACTATTTTTTAAATAAAGTAAGAACTACCTATGCTGGCTGGCTGGGGCAGAGAACTGTCCCTTCTCCTGAACAACATAGAAAAAAATGACCTTTTGTGGGTGACCCTGAGCAAATAGTTGAGACCACCAACATAGTTGTAGTGGTGGCAGCAGTAGCATAGAGCATGGCACTGGCCTTGTTGAGATCTTGGGGATGGGGGGGAGCAGCATCCCTCCTACAATCCACATGTTGCTTGGGGTCTATGGGGAGATCTCATTAGGGGTTTTCCCCCCTTGCTCTGAAAGGGAGGGTGGACGTTTAACCCACTTCCCCCAAGTATGCACAGGACCCTGGGGGAGAAGGGGCTTTTGGGGGTCTCCGTTGCTGGCAGGGACATGGAGCAGAGCCAAGGCTTAGAAGCCCCAGCCCTAGCTCTGGTCGCAGCCCAAGCTCTGCCACTGGGAGAAGCAGCAGCGTGCACCACTGGAGCAGATATAGAAAAGTCAGTGGTTGGGCAGAGAAACAGCATGGTGTGCACCATTGGAGCAGATGTGGGGGGCAGTTTCCTCCCCTACAATCCACATGCTGCTTGGGGTCTAGGGGGGCTTCAGAGGGCATCGTTGGGGCTTCCCCCCCCCTCACTGTGATGAGGAATGCGCTGTTTAACCCACTTCCCCAAGTGTACACAGACCCCTGGGGGGGGGCTTTTGGGGGGTCTCTGAGGTTTTGGGGGTGTGGTGACCCCCGCCCAGTGTGTCAGCTCACCCTCCTGTGATGGGTGGGAGGTGAATTCAGGCTGTGTGTGCATGTGTTGGGGGTGGGGTGTAACTGTGAACCCAGGGAGAACCCTGTCCTGTCTTCCATGTACTTTGCTTTAACTAGGTGCAAATGAGCAGCACTGCTGGCCAGTCTACCAGGACTGCCGCATTCAATCAACCCCATAAAGCGAAGAGCCACCTAGCACCTAACCATAGGTGGCTTTCTTGCTGCTTTCCAGCTGACAATCTGGTACGGATTTTTCCCCCCCACTTTTAATGCAGGGGGAGGAGGGGGGAAGAGGAAACCTCAATTATACAAGGTTGGGATGGGGAAAATATTTCAAAATACTCTCTCTTCCCTGCCTACAAATTGCAGCTTAGAAAGTGACAAGTCAGGAAACAATTCAGTGATTTCTCTCTCTCTCTTCCCCCCGCAAAGAGTGAGGCTGTTCAGGCATTTCTCTCTCTCTCTTTCTCTCTCTTCCCCACTCTCAAGGAAAAGGGAGAAGTCTGCCACCCCAGAAAGGTGATTTTAGTAAGTAGCCGACTGCAGTGGCCCTGAGGACCTTACAACGGGCCTGGGTTTGCTGGCAGAAGGCAGCAAGGAACAGATGTGGGAGAGAGGGCTCTTCTCAGATGTGCGGCTTTGAGAGAGAGCTGGTGATTTTCAGCCAGAGACCCATCAGTCTGGGGAGGGCTACTTGATTTGGGATCCCCATTCTGGACTTAGGCCCCTCTCCTCCTCATGGGGCCTAGTAACAGGAAGAGGGTTTCTGTTGTCTGAATTGATTCCAGTGACATTTGTAAGAACCTGCTCCTTCGTGATTATCCTGGTACCTGTCTCAGGCACATACGATTAAATGTTATCTCCCCTCCTCCCCCCTGCCCCCACCTCGCAGCCCCAGTGGGAGAATACAGAGGCTTCCCTCTGCCGCCAGAGTTGGTCTTCTGTTTTACTTGGGCATGGCAGAGGAGTGGAAACAACAGAGAGAAATGAGAGCCCTTTCAGGCCTTTTTCATGAAGCAATAGAGCCTTGCTTCTGGCAGCAGGTGTGTATAACATATTTTACTGCTCTTATAAGCATAGTGGAGACTCAGCCAAGGAGCTAAGTATTACCTGAAGATGGAAACTGAACTCCTTTCACAGCCTTGGTTGTCCTTCCAACCCCTGGGTAAACAGCAGTGAACTGGCTGCATGGACCTTACTTTCATCTCGTACTAGTTTCCCAACCAGCAATTCTGGCCACATCAATGAATGGTCTTGAGTCTCTGCAAAAAATTGAGAGTCAACAGCAACAAAAAAGAAGTTGCTCTTTCTCCTGTGAGAACAATGTGACTATTCAACAGGCCATTAATCCTTGGAGGAAAACAAGGTTTTCCTGTATGTGGCAATTTAGAAAAACATCAAGTTGCTTGCTTATAGACAGGGCTAGTGTTGGAAGCATCAGGAGGACAGGCAGAAGTCTGGTCTGGGAATTGAAGTTATATAAAAATTAACAGTACCGGATTTGGGAGAGGGAAGGATTTAAAGAAAATAATTCAGCGGAAGAAAAACATCAAGGTGGAAAAAGCCCAATAGTAAGGAAGAACTTGAAAGGAAATCCCCAGATGAGAGGGTGGAAGGTTTTGTTGGGGCCCAGCATTCAACGTCTGCCAGTCAATGCAAAACTGTCATGTGAGGACCAGGTAGATTTGCATGGAAGGGCTGTTTTCAGCTCTGTGGGAGGTTAAGAGAGACTCACAGGGTCCGTGACAGAGACGTTTGACTCAGGAAGCTGAGCCGGGTTCCCCACCATGGCCTGGGCCCCTCTCCTTCTACTTCTGCTCACCTACTGCACAGGTAAGAAAGGGATCCAGTTCTTCGGTTCAATTTGAAATGCTTTAGGTTGTGCCTGATGTCAAAGTGTTCCACTTCTACCACCACCAAACTGTGAGATTAATACAGAGGCCTCTGTTTATTTCCAGGGTCACTCTCCTAGTTCACCCTGACAGCCATCCTCAGAGTCGGTGTCCCTGGGAAATACAGTTAAACTCTCCTGCACCATCAGCAGTGGAAGAACATTGGGAGGTGTTGTCTGGATCCAGCAAAAGGATGGGAACAGCCCAAGATACCTGCTGATGTACCAGAGTGACTCTATCAAGCACCAAGGCTCAGGAGTGCCCTCTCGCTTCTCTGGTTCCAAGGATGCTTCTAAAAAAATTGGCTACTTAACCATCACCAGTGTCCAGGCGGAGGATGAGGCTGATTATTACTGTGCTGCACTAAGTAGTGATGATGTACAGGACAGTGAGAATCTTAGATGCAGGACATGACCAAAACTTGCTCTGCCCTTCCTCCGCCTGTGCTCTGCATGAGTTCAGTCTGTGCCCGTGCACCATGCCAGCCAGGGTGATGTCTTGTGTCTCTATTGCTCACTCTTTTAGTCCCCAGGTCTGGTGGTTTCTAGGATTTCTCAGTCCTTGGACATGTAGGGCCACATCTGGTTCCAATGAAGCCCACTGGGAGATTTTCCATCCACTCCTATTGGGCTAGAATTCCCCTGGATCTGGTTTTCCTGTGGTAACTGGGTTATATGATAAAGCAGAAGAAATCATTGTAAAATGCACTTCTTAAATGTGTGCATTGAGTCAGTCAGTTCATGGTAAATATTCACCTACTCCTGAAGTGAAACTAAAGTGGAGATTCAGAGAGCAGACAACAGGGCGTTAGAGCTGAGAGCCCAGTCATTTCACATAGGAACAAAGCCAGTTCAGAGAGAGAACAGCGCGTGTTCTACAAGGATGGAGGTACACTGAGGCCCGTGAGTATGGCATATCCCCTGTTTGTGGCGCCTTGCCCTGAGGACGTCTGAGTTGCAGAGAACTTATAAGCTCAAGACACCCCCAGATTTAAAAGCTCTCTGAGAAAGTGAGTTGAAGGGAAACAGTTAGCTCAAGTTGTAAGCACTGCCATAGGTAGACAGGAGACATGACACGAATGTTGCCACAAACACAGGAGACTGGAGGGCAAAATAATGCTGCCAAGTCTGGGGATCTTATTGTAAGTCTCCTGGGAGTTGGTGTTTCCCCTCAAGCCTGAGCTGCTGAAATCCTATGTTATCAAGAGGATCACAGCTTCCATTATACAGCTGAGAAGAGCTGGCTCACCTAAAGGCTCACAAAGCAAAGGCAAAGGCCATCATATATTTTGAAAATCTCAATATTCAAGCTGCAGTTATGACATTTGAATACTTAAGATAGGCACTGTGGATGTTAACTGAGGTTTTCAAATTCTTCTTCCCCATTTCTCACCCAAACATGAGCAATGTGGTGCAGGTGTTGCCTGCAGGCAGCAGAGAGTGGCGTGTACCCTTTGAGCTGGACGGCATAGTTTGCCATGGAATAAAGAAAAGCTCTTTACAGGTGTTTTCCTTTCAACTGTGGGTGCAATGGGCTGTGGTGTCTAAACACCCGTGTCCTTCAGGGCCCTTTGTGCAAGCAGTCTGGGTGTATGCTGTGTGCTAGAAAGGGCTAGAGGCCCCCCACGTGCATTGATTGTGGCTGTGGATTCCTGAATCACCCCACACTGTTCTTATTCAGATATTTATTTGTAAAATTTCAACCCTAACCTTCAAAATCAAGTGCCAAACTGCTCCACTGGGGGGGGGGGGGCGGAGGGGGGGGGGCACATCTATTTCAAGCCCTGGTTCATCCAGGGGTTGGCGAGAAGTTCACCTTAACCATCATGGGGGTCCAAGCTGAGGATGAGGCCAACTACTACGGTACTGTGTTGTACAGTGGAAAGTGTCACAGTGCTGCGGCTGGATGCAAAGTGAGGAAAAAGCCTCTCTTCCGCTCCCTCCCTCAGCCTGGGCTCTGGGCTGCCTGCACAGCTTGGCTCCTGCCTCAGCCAAATGAGTCAGTGTCTGTTCCTCATTAGGAATTTCATCCCCTGCGCTGCTCGCCCACTCCTCCTCCTCCAGCTCTCCGGGACAGGTCAGCAGCTCTGTGCCCACAAGAACCACAGCACACACAGCCCAGTGGTACTGCTTAGGCACCCGGGGGACTAGTTTTCCCTCCTGGTATAAGAGCCATATGACAGTCCCAGTGATAGAGCTGGGGGTGCCAGAGCAGACGCCTGCTGTGACCAAGCCTGGGGCTGTCCTGGCTGAGGCATATATTGTCTGCTAAATCAAAATGCATCTCCTACTGCTCTTTGGCCCTGTCCTGCATACCTCACCTCCATCTGCACTTTCTGTGCATCTCCCATGAGTGCTGTGCCCTCAGCTTGCAGCAGGCTTTGGCTACTGGCAGGGAAGCGCCTGTGCCCACCTGCCTCGGGTGTCTAATCGCAGCAGCACCAGGGAGGGACTCAGACAGGGGGTTGAGTGGAGGAGGCTCCTGGGCACTGCCCGTGCAGACGTGGATGAACAGTTCTCCATTTCTCTCAGCTCTTCCAGAGCTGCCTCATATTTCAACTCCTTCCCCTTGCCCAGCTCTAGGGGAGTCTGACAGGGCTCTGTTCTCATCCCTATCACCATTACCTCCACCCTGACCCTTGGGGTTCACCCCTCCAGAAGGCCTCCAATGTCACCCTGGTGCATATGACCCTTAGCTGCTCTTCTCTGCATCGGACTGAGGCCCCTCTGCGTCTCCTACTGAGTCAACTGTGCCTGGGCACAGAGGCCTTCCTGCCATCTCTGGTTAAACATGGCCATGCTGGTTTTTCACTTTGGGCTCCTCCAGTTGTTTGCCTTCCCTTCTCACCCAAAAGGCAGGGACCACTGTCAGCATCATCATTGTTTCATGCTCCCCACCATCCCCTCCCAATGGCACCCCCATGTTCCTGCTTCAGCTGCAAAAGGGCTCTTCTTCTGTAACAGGCAGGTTAAGGGACACTTACCTTCTCAGTGTCCTACATTGGGCTCTGCCTGAACCCTTGAGGGAGATTGTCCCAGAAGTGACACCATATTTGTAGTTTAGTTTGATCCCTACCAAGGGGATGCATGATTCAAAAAGCAGTTTGGGAGCCGGGGAGAATTCCAGCCCAGGGATTGGCTGAGCGGCTCCCCTTAAAACAGGAGTGTCTCCCCGTCACCCCTGGGATGGAGAATGAGAGGTGTGTGCTGTGTGAGAAGGGCTGGGAAGAGCCTGCAGCGTGGTCCCACCCTGCAGTTGCCTGCTGGACCCCTTGTGCATGGGCCAGAGGCCAGCAGAGCACCTGAATGGTCAAGCAAAAGAGAGCCGACCCCTAGAACGAGCGAGAGAAGTTCCTGAGTAAGCTGATCAAATCCCTTCGGGTGGGGGCACAGCCCCAGGAAACCCCTAGAGAGCAGGAAGGTGATTCCCTGCTGGGCTTGGAGACAGAGGGGTTAGTAAGAGTGTGATATCCCCCCTGTGTGAGTGGGTAGGGAAAGGACTGTGGCAGGACTGGGCAGCTTGGCAGAAATGGACACCAGCAAGGGAAAGTCCCCAGGATGCCTGTGTGGGTTGAGACCCCTCAGTGTGTGAGCCTCTCCTCTCAGGGAGCCTCTAGCCACTGCTAGGTGAGTGGAGCAAGAGGTAGAGCTACCTGGCACCCCAGGTCCCGAACAATTGGACACAGCTGTGGATAGTGCTGCACGCGAAGCATTACACTTCTGACATTCAGTTCCTGGAGGAGTGAGGGGAAAGGGCCCAGAAGGGAGGCTCTGAGCACTGTGATGTGATGCAAAGCTTTTCAAAATCAGAGCTTGCCTTAAATTCATGGGCAATGTACCTTGTGCCATGGCCTGCTTGGATGTGTATTCAGAGGGTGAGGATGCAGTTGCACCCCGTTTTGTTTCTTGATCCACCCAAAGTTTACAAGAAACCACCTGGCAGTGGCAGCAGCATTTCTAGTCAGGCAATGCTGAGGGAGTCAATTGACTTCATGGCTCATCATAATCTACTTGACTCCTTCTAAACTCTTCATTGCATAGGTGTTAACAATCCTCTCTCCTTTTTAAATTGGTTTAATGTTGCACTAATTAAGCTAGTCCTTCTTATGCAATTCTGCTGTCTGTACACTGCTTCTGGTAATGTAGCTCTGATTTCACAGCCCTGCAGACTCTTTTCAACTCTAGCTAAGGAGATTCATTCAGGTATGAGAATAACTTGAAGAGAAACATTGGATGCACTGTGAAGATGCTCAGGAAGGCTTGACTTTGCTTACTGAATCTGAAAGAGATGTACATTTAAGTCTAACTATCACAGGACTAAAGAAACAACAGTGTTTGATTATTTTCCCTTAGCTTGTTGTGATTTCAATATGTAATATAGGATATAGAAGATGTATACACCTTCCAAAAAAAGTTATATTTTCTTTCCTTCAATCCAGAAATTGATTAATACAGCCGTACGCCCCTGGCATATGCTCCTAGTTTCTTTTACTTGAAGAAAAGATGATTTGTGTCATCATATGCAATGATGCACCACACAATCTGCACCACCCCCTTTCAGAATCCTAGATCCACCTATGCCCCTTTTAGTTTCACTCAAAAGAAATATCAGCCAGGTCTGATGGCAACACAGCCATTGCAAAGTGCATGTCCAAAGCAGTGTTGGGCAGGCCTGCTCATCCGAGAGTGGAGTTGCCAAGTGGGAAGGGAGATTTTGAAAGCTGGTGCCTCAGAGTTGGGTTGAGGCCTCAGAGAAGGAAGAGGCAGTGCATCTTGTCTCCATTTGACAATGAGGACTAAATACTAAATAAAGACCAGGCATTGGATTCTCTTCCCAGTCAAACCAGGGTAAATCAGGAGTGAATCTGCCAGGGCCAAAGGATTTATGTGACATTTCTTATAGCATAATTAATGGTGGAATTGCATGACTTGAATGGGAAAGAAAGAAATCATTCTGGTTAATGGAAACCCCAGACTTGGAAAAGGCAGGTGCTGCAGTGCTGCTGGGAGGCACTGGAGGGCACTCTCGTATCAGGGCTTGTGCTTAGGAGCAGAAGTGACTGTTAACCTATTGCTTTTTTTAATTTAAAGAAAGAAAGTTCACAGGGAAAAGGGAGAAGTCTGCAACTCCGGAAAGGTGGTTTTAATAACTAGTGGACTGCAGTGACCCTGGGGACCTCGGAATGGACCAGGATTTGCTGGCAGCAGCAGGCAAGGAACAGATTTGAAAGAAAGGGCTGTTTTCAGGTGTGGGGTTTGAGAGAGAACTGAAGGGTCCCCGCTAGAGTCCTGTTTGCCTGGAGAGGACATACTCATTTGGGATCGCCACCCTAGCCTTGGTCTTCCTTCCTCTGCGCAGGGCTTGGTAACAGGAAGAGAGTTGCTGTTGTCTGAACTGGTTCCAGTGACATTTCATGTATTCCTTCCTGGTCATCGATTCCTGTCTCAGCTGCAGTCCGACCAAGTGTTAGCTCCCTTTTCATCCCTCTCCACCTCTCAACCCCTTTGAGGAGAATGCAGAGACTTCTCTTTGTTTCCAAAATTGCTCCTGTATTTTAAATGGTCACAGAAGGGGCCTGAGCGTATGTCCCATGGGAACACAGTTAAAATGCCCTGCACAGCAGCCAATAAATGCATCTTGGGCAATGTGCCAGCCAGCAATGGTAAAAGCCCCTGATGCCTTCTGAGGCCTGACTCACAACAAGGGCATTGTGTTCACTGCTTCCCAAGATAGGTCTTTGGATTGACTTTGCACTGGATTTTGAAACTCTTCCTTTTTTCTGTGGGAGGGAAATGGATCCCTTTCCTCTCACACGGGCTGGACCTGAGGAGCACTCACCAGCAATAGAAATCTTGCCTGAGGATGGGGAGACCAGTCTCCCTGCAGAACTGGTAACCTTCTGTTTAAAACAGGAGAAAAAATAATCCCTGTCTCATCAGGATGTGGCCAGATATTAATTCCTCTCCCCACTCCCACCCACATAAGAAGAATGCCGAGGTTTCTCTTTCCATAGCTGCTCCCCTATTTTACATGGGCAAGATAGTGGTGTGGGGAGAAATGAAAGATAGTACCGGCCATGTTCATGAAGCAAGAGCACCTTGCTTCTGCTAGGCAGCAGGAGTATTATACTGTTTTACCAGCTTGCAAGCATAATGTGGACTCAGCCAAGAAGCCATGAATTGAATGGAGATAGAAACTGAATTCTTTGTCACCCACCTTGGTTGTCCTTCCAGCCCTGGGCTGGGCAGTGGTGAATTGGTTGTGCTGACCATGCTCAATTGAAAGAATTGCTTACCAGTTTCTCAACCAGCAATTCTGGCCAGTACAGTAATGAATAATCTGCAATCTCTCAACACCAAATTTAAACCCAACAGCAACAAAAAAGTAGTTGCCATCTTTTTTCTGTGTGGATAGTCTTAGTATCCAACAGGATGTTAATGCTCAGAGGGAAACAGGATATACATGTATATGACAACTTAGAAGAATCTAGTTGCTTTCTATAGATATTGATAGGAGTTAGGACAGGCACAAGCCGGGTCTGGGGTAGGAACTTGATTACAAACATTAGCAGCGCTATTTTGAGGGCAGAAGATTTAAAAAAAAGGCAATTCAACAGAAGAAGAAAAGCAAAGGGAAAAAGCCAACTGGTAACTACTACCCTAAACGAGCACGAGAGGGTGGACGGTTTTGTCAGGGGCCCAGCAGTCAGCGTCTGCCAGTCAATGCAAAAGTCTCTGGTGAGCAGGGAGGGGGCAGATTTGCATGGAGGAGGTGTTTTCAACCCTGGGGGTTTATGAGAGGGTCCCAGGTGACCCGCTTGCCTTAGGAAGTGGAGCTGTTTTGGATTTTCACCATGGCCTGGACTGCTCTCCTCTTCCTCCTGGTTACTTATTGTCCAGGTAAAGAAAGAGATCCCCTTGTGAGGTTTAATAAGTGCATTTGTCATAGATTGGGTGGCTGTGCTTGATATTGCAGAGCGCTGCTCTTATCACCTCCGAGCAGTGAAAGTAACTCGGACTTTATTTTCTTTTTTCGCAAGGGTCCCTCTCCCAGTACACACTGACTCAGCCTTCCTCAGAGTCCGTGTCACTAAGAAACACGGTGAAGCTCTCCTGCACCATCAGCAGTGGATACACACATGGTGCTGTCTACTGGTTGCAGCAGAAAGGTGGGAACAGCCCAAGATACCTTCTGAGGTACAATACAGACTCTAGCAAGCACCAGGGCTCCGGGGTCCCGAGTCGCTTCTCTGGTTCCAAAGACACCTCTAATACAACTGGCTACTTAACCATCACCAATGTCCAGGCGGAGGACGAGGCTGATTATTACTGTGCTGCAGGTGGTGGTAGTGGTGCACCGCACAGTGACAAGCTTAGATGCAGGACTTGAACAAAAAGTTCCTTTGCCCTCCCTCTGCATGTGGTATGCACAAGTTCAGTCTGTGTCTGCGCCTTGTGACCACCAGTCTGGCACATCGTGGTTCTGTTGCTCACTCTTCCAGTCCCTAGTCCTGGCTGTTACTGGGCTCTGTTACTGGGCTTTGTCGGTCCTTGGAGATTTAGGGCCACATTTGGGTTCCAGTGAAACCCACTGGAAAGTTTCCCATCCACTCCTATTGGGCTAGAATCGCCCTGTATCCGGTCATTCTGTGGTGACTGGGTTATATGATGACTTGGAAGAAATAATTTCAAAGTCAACTCCTAAAATACATGCATTGAGTCAGTCAGTTCATGGTAAAAATTGACAAACTCCTGCACTGAAATTAAAGTGGAGATTCAGAGACTACACAATGGGGTGTAAAAGCTGAGATCCCAGACATTTCGCTTACTAACAAAGCCTGTTCAGAGCGAAAACAGTGCATGTTCACAAGGAGACCTCCATTAGAAGCAGGTCACTCTTTACAAGGATGGAGGTACATTGAGGCCACTGAGTATGGCATATTCCCTGTTTCTGGCACCCTGCCCTGGGCATCTCAGTTACAGGGAATTTCCAAGTCCAAGACATCACCAAATGTAGAAAGTTCTCCGAGAAGGTGAACTGAAGTGGACACAGTGTTCAGCCCATGTTATTAATGCCCACTGCCCTGGGACAGCAGAGATATATCAAGAATGTCACCATAAGCACAGGTGGCTGGAAAGTAAAACACTGTTGGCTAGTCTGGGGATTTTGTTGCAAGTCTCCTGAGAGCTGATATTTCCTTTCAAGCCCCAGCTGCTGCAATCCTGTGCTATCAAAAGGATTTCACATTCCATTTACAGCGGAGAAGAGCTGGCTCTCCAAAAGGCTGACAAAGCAAAGGGAAAGCTCATTATATGGCTTCCAGCTGAGAGCTATGGGGCTCTTTAGCCTGCTAAAGCCCAGGCTCAGGGTCGATCTGAAGGCCACCTCTAAGTTTATCAGGGGTGACCACCAATATCTGGGGGAACAATTGTTCACCAGAGCGCCCCAAAGGATGACAAGGTCGAACGGTTATAAACTACTGCAAGACCATTTCAGGCTGGACATAAGGAAAAAATTCTTTACTGTCTGAGCCTCCAAGGTCCGGAATAGCCTGCCATCAGAGACGGTTCAAGCACCTACATTGAACATCTTCAAGAGAAATTTGGATGCTTATCTTGCTGGGATCCTACGACCCCAGCTGACTTCCTGCCTTTCAGGCAGGGGGCTGGACTCAATGATCTTCCGAGGTCCCTTCCAGCCCTAATGTCTATGAAATCTATGCAATCTATATATTTTAATTTTTTTTAAATATTAAAGCTGAAAATATGACTGTTTGAAAGCTTGCGATGGAAATGGGTAATATGGTGAACTAGTTGTGCTGACTTTACTTGCTGAAATCATCTGTCACCAGTCTCCTAACCAGCCATTCTGGTCACTGCATCAATGTATAATCCAGAATCTCTCTGCATAATATTAAAAACCAGCAGCAACAAAAGAAGCTGCTGCTGTTTCTCTTGTGAAAATGAAATTCATATCCAACCAGCTGTTAGTATTTGGCAGGAAACAGGAGATTCCCATGCTTGGTAATGTAGAAATATCTGGTTGCTTGCTATACGTATGGATAGTGATACCAGTGTCAGGAGGGCAGGCACAAATCTGGTCTGGTGTATGAAATCATTCCATAAATTAAGCCCCCTGTTTTAAAGGTTGAGGGGAGAAGGTTTTAAAGAAAGGAATTCAACAGAAGAGCAACAACGCAAGGGCAGAAGCCCAATAGCAATAACCTGAACTGAAATGCCCATATCAGGGGGAAGAAGTTTTTGTGAGGGGCCCAACATTCAATGGTTGCCAATCCATGCAAAACTCTAATGTGAGGACGGGGCAGATTTGCATGAAGGAGTTGTTTTCAACCCTGAGAGCTTATGAGAGACTCGGAGGGCCCTGTTGGACACCTGTTTGCCTGAGGAAGCCAAGTTGTCTGGATTCCCACCATGGCCTGGGCCTCCCTCCTTCTCATTGTGGTCACTTACTGTACAGGTAAAGACAGAATTCCTCTTCTCGGCTGTAATGTTAAAATCCATTTGTCATGGATTTTATTGTCCTTGATGCCACAGATTCCTACTTACTGTCACGGTTCGGAGGTGATGTATCACAAGCTTCTATTTTTTTTTCCAGGGTCATTTTCTCAAATTACACTGACTCAGCCATCCTCGGAGTCTGTGTCCCTGGGAAACACCATTAAACTCTCCTGCACACTCAGCGTTGGAGGTACATTTGGAGCTGTCTACTGGTACCAGCAGAAAGGTGGGAACAGCCCAAGATACCTTCTGTGGTACAATACAGACTCTAGCAAGCACCAGGGCTCCGGGGTCCCGAGTCGCTTCTCTGGTTCCAAAGACACCTCTAATAAAATTGGCTACTTAACCATCACCAGTGTCCAAGCAGAGGATGAGGCTGATTATTATTGTGCTGCAGTAAGTAGTGGTGTGTAGCACAGTGACAGCTTTTGATGCAGATCCTGAACAAAAACTTCCACTGCCCTCCCTCTGCCTGTGCTCTGCACGAGTTCAGTCTGTGCCTGTGCACTGTGACCGCCAGGGTGACACATCATGGCTCTCTTGCTCACTCTTCCAGTCTCTAGTTCTGGTGGTTTCTAGGCTTTGTCAGCCCTTGGCCATTTGGGGCCACTTTTGGATCCAATTAAACCCTCATGAAAGGTGTTCTATACACTCCTATTAGGCTAGAATCCCCCTGTTTCCGATTTTGCGTGGTAACTGGGTTATATGTTGATTTGGAAGAAACTGTTTTGAAATCTTCTTCTTAAATGTGTGCATCAAATCAGCCAGTTCATGGTAAATATCAACAAATTCCTGAAATGAAATGAAAGTGGAGATTCAGGCACCAGACAAGTCTGTTAGGGCACAGATTCCAGTCAATTCACTGAAGAACAATCCTGTTCAGAGAGAGAGTTCAGGCTCCCAAGGAGACCTCCATTACAAGTAGGACACTCTCTACAAGGATGAGCGTCACAGACACTTGCTGACACCCATCCACTGTGTATAGCACAACCCACACGTGAGGGTGGAGAATGGAAAGGGAAAGCAAGATTTTCAGATTTGGTGCCCTAGAGCTGGGCTTAGACTTCAGAGCAGGGAGAGACAGTACATCTTGCCTGCATTTGGGAATGAGGAATGACTATCGAATAAAGACCAGGACCTGGATTCTCCTCTCAGTCAAAGCAGAGTAAATCAGGAGGGAATCTAAAAAGCCCAAAGAGTTTACTTGAGGAAAGAGAGAAATTCTGAGCAATGGAAACCCTTAACTTGAAAAAAGCAGGTGCTGCAGATATGTTGGGGGGAGATGTGGGGGTGCTGGGAACTGGAGGGTGCTCTATTATCAGGACTTCATCTTATTAGTATAATTGAAATCTTTAGGAATCAGTCAGGGGTCAGAGATACAGGGAATTGCCAAATCCAAGACATCACCAAATGTAAAACCTTCTCTGAGAAAGTGAACATTAAAGACACATCACCATGTAGCCCGAGTTATAAACACCCAACTGCACTGTGTAGAGAGGAGGCATGTGATGAATCTGTCTTTAAACATAGGAAGCTGCAAAGTAAAATAGCTTGGCAAAGTCCTGGGATTTTATTGGAGGTTGCTGGGTAGCTGGTGTTTCCTTTCAAGCCCCAGCTGCTGCAATCCTGTTTCCCAATAATATTAATTTCCATTAAACAGTAGTCTCCATTACCCCATATTTGAGGAGAAGAGCTGTCTCTCCTAAAGGCTCATGACACAAATGAAATGGTTGTTATATGTTTTAAAAATCTTGATTTTTTTTTTTAAACCCAAAGTTATGACTTAGAAGGCGTGGGATGGGCAGTGTGGATGTTTGTACACAGGATGCTGGCACCATGTACACATGACCAAAAATGATGAGAAATCATCCTTTTTCTAACATAATGGTGTCATGGTGTACATGTGCATGATTTTTTTGTGTTAAATTTTATTTGAGCGTGGCAACTTAGACTAACCCAGATGTATTTTAGTTTGATGAGGGCAAAGTGTCCTGTTGTGGATATAAAAAATCGCTCACACGTACATGTCTGGCGGTCGAAGAAGGTGGCAGGGATGGGGGTGGGGCAGTAGAAGGTGGTGCAGGCGCACGGTACCTCAGACTTGGCCAAAGTTTCTTATTAAATGTGAATGTCTTCATATAAATGAGCAGAGGCATCCCCTCCTTGCCAAGCCGAACTGGTCCAACAGTTTGATATGCCCGAGGAGGCAGGTTTTTCAAAGGCTTCGTTTCTCCCTGTGGAAGGCAAATGGGTCTCTTCCCTTTCACAGGGGCTGGACCTGAGAGGAAAAGAACAGAAATGGAGATCCTGTCTGAGGGAGCAAAGGCCAATTTCCCTGAAGAAATGGCAGCACGAGCCGTGTCTGGACCAGAAGGAGTGACACAAAGGAGAGGGGCCTCTCTCACGGGTGCTCACCTGTTACTTTTTTCAGAAGACCGCAGCCAGTGAGGAAGGGGCATTCACGTGAAAGGGATGTTCGCAGCTCTGGGAGTTTAAGAGACCAGTTTGCCTTGGAAAGCCAAGATGGTCTGGATTTCCCATCATGGCCTGGGTCCTTCTCGTCCTTCTTCAACTCACATAGAACTGAGATTTTGTGACTAAACTGGGAAAATTGTAGGTGAGAAGTATTATCCCGAGTCACCGTGTTGATGAATATATCTAGCCTGCGGTGACCCACGAGTCCGCAGTGGGACTGTCACTCTGTCCTGCAGCCGGAGCACTGCAGCATCCCCACCAGCTACTATCCTGGTACCTGGATCTCCCTGCCAGCACCTTACATACACCTCTGACAGCAGGCCCTCCAGGACCCCCACCCAGTTCATGGGGTTCATATCTGGTCAGAACATGGCTTTAACCATCACTGGGGTCCCAGCCAAGGATGAGGAAGACTACTACTGTGCTGTGTGATTTATTGATGATGAGATGTCCCATAATGATGCAACCAGCTGGGGAAGGGAGGAAAAAAACACTCCTCCCTCCCTGTCCTGAGCCTGGCCTCTGAGCTGCCTGCACAGCTTGGCTCCTGCCTGGGATAAATAAGTGGACATCTGTTCCTTACTAGGAATTTCAGCCCCCTGCACTGTGCACCCACTTCTCCTCCTCCATCTCTCCAGGGGAGGTCACCAGGTCTATGTCTATAAGTAACACAGCACATGTGGCCCAGTGGCACTGCCCAGTCACCCTGGGGACCAGTCCCAGCTGGTGGTGCAGGAGGTGCCTGTCAGTACCAGTGATAAACTGCTGAGTGCTGTGGCCGAGGCTGGGGGTGTCTTGTCTGAGGCAGGAGCGTTGGTTGCTAGGCCAAAAATCTAGTCCTCTCATGAAGCCCTAGCCCCATCTCCCCACTTTGATTTACCCAAGATGCTTTCCTTAGATCCCACATCATTTTTCTCTTATTCTTGCATCTGAACTGCTCTCATGAATGGACCTGAATGGAAACACTCCCAAAGCTTAGGAATCAGCCCCTTCCCTCCACTCTTGTTCCCCCAGTCCTTGAATCACGACTTTCTGTGTCAGTGATGAGCTAAATGCTGTGCAGTTGAATAAGTAGCGGGGCCAGCAACATTTCTATCCCTAAACCAAAGAAGGACAGACAAATCCTCCCATGCTGTGCTGTGACTGAATGCGTGGAGCTCCCATCCCTCGCAGTAACTCTGTGCCTGCACAGTGTTGGCACTCCCCAGTTGGCAGAGCTCTGGCGAGAGACGTCCCTGGGTGAGAGGGTGTGGGCTAAATTTGCAGAGAAGGTGTGCCCTTAAAGGAGCTTTCAAGGGAGACATAGTCTGTATTAGTGACCTGTTTGGTAGCAAGAGCCTTGTCACTGTGTGCCATATGTATGGGCTAAATGGAGGGAGCCTCATCTCTGGGCTGGCTTTAGATGCATGAAATTAAAAAAAAGAAGAAGCAATGCTCATACTTGTGAACTTGGAGAGTACAGCATAGAGTCCCCTGGCTGGGCCTCCCCAACCCACATGCAGAGACAGGCTGCCAGCTGCAGCCAATAACCAGGGGCAGATTTGCATGGAAGGGTCCTTTTAGACCCACATGTGCTTGAGAATCGCAGGGTCCCAACCAGACACCTGTTTGTCTGAGCACGCAGAGCTGGTTTGCATTCCCAGGATGGCCTGGGCCCCGCTCCTCCTTGTGCTGCTCACACACTGCTCAGGTGCTGTGGAGGGTTAGGTTTTCCCTGAGGCTATTGGCCTACAAAGATTTTTCCATGTACAGGCCCTAATCTCATGCGTTCCCGTGGGTATCCCAGGCTGTTTCAGTCTGGAGTTAAGTTCAGCATTTACCTGTCTGTTTTTCCTTCTTATTCCAGGTTCCCTTGCCCAGTACGTGCTGACACAGCCGCCTTCAGTGTCTCTGTCTCCAGGACAAACGGCTCAGCTCACCTGCTCCGGGGACAATGTTGCTAGCAAGAATGTGTATTGGTATCAGCATAAAGTCAGCAGCTCCCCTCTCCTTGTGATGTACAATAGTAGGAGCAGACCCTCCGGCGTCCCTGACCGATTCTCTGGTGCCAGCTCTGGGAACACGGCCGTATTGACTATCATTGGTGTCCAAGCCCAGGATGAGGCGGTTTATTACTGTGAGGTGTGGGTTACTGCCAGCAGCTCACATCACAGTGATACAGTCCGATGGGGAAGTACGACATAAATGTTGCAGTCTCAGAGGGAACGGGGCACATTGTTTTTTCAGTGAGGGCTCCTCTCAAGTCACAGAAGGGAAATATTGGGGGGAGGTAGTTTTCATTTAGCTCAGATATATTTCCATCTAGTTGTGGAATATCAGTTGTGTCTGTGCTCCCTCAGAGTGACTTCTGTATACAGACCATGTACAAGAGGTGTGATAGAAACAATAGAGGTAATGCCAAGAGAGGTAGGAGAAATGTGATATTTGCATCATTTTATGCTCTGTCCATATTGCACAGGCAAACTGTGTCCCTTCCTGCAGCCTGGGTCTGTGCTCTTGACCCAGCCCCGGGGATGCTCTCAATGAGCCAAGGAAGACAACAGACCAGGGGCAGGAATCATCATGTCACCTCACCCCCCAAAACAAGAAACCTGTCTGCTTTTTCCCCAGAGATGCTGGGAATCCCAAGGACTCCTCTGAGCTTGGCAAAGCACCAAACCTCCTTCCTATGGCAGCTGTGCCAGCATCCAGAATAACTTCCAGGGCCTGCTCAGTAGTGAAACCAGGGTTCAGGACAATGTCTCGGGGTCTGCTTCCCATATTCCAGAAAAACCATTCAGTCCTCCACTTGTATTGTAATGCCTTAGGGAGCCTCTGGATTTGAACCTTGCTACAGGCTCCAGTGTGTAGAAATCCTCAGTCCACATCTTTCCTGGTGTGGGGCAGGGCAGGTGTTGGTACCAGCTGGGCTGCTGTCACAGCTTGGGCCACAGCAAGAGCTGCGAGAAGGGAGCAGGGACTGGCATTCTCCTTGGAAAATGGCATTCTCCTTATTTAATTCCTCCTTGCACAGTCTGGGATGTGTAAAGGGGTCAGAGTCATTCGCTACTGATTACTGTGTGGCAGGGTTTGAGTGTGAGATGAGCCCATTTGAGCGACATCTTCAAGACCACATCTTAGCACAGGCATTGGCTGTTATGCTGCTTTGCTGAAAGGCTCAGCATGGCTATTTATACCCCCAGACCCTTCTGGGGACAAGAGACAGGAAAGAATATCACTTGGCATTCATTTGGAGATCACGGTGCTCAGTGCAGGAACAAGATAAGTGTCTGGTGATAAATTATGGGTGGATTCTTTGGTCCTTCTCAGGCACTGCCCTAGCCCTGAGGGCTAGTGATGTTGCTCGAATTAAAAAAAATTAAGCCAGGAGAAATCAGGAGGAAAGCCTGGTCCTCAGGAGTGCTGTTCCACTGGCATAGGGCAAAAGCTCACATTTCATTGGTAATAAATAATCTTTGACTTGATAAGAAATAACTGGCTTTTGACTTCACACCCTTCATTTATAGTTCTCAAAGCACCTTGAGCTCTTATGCCACGTCCCAACCCTCCTGATTTACATCATGATCCTGGTAAAACAACTTGTCCTTATTGCCCACTGAGGGTCAGCTACAGCTCCCTGAGTCAGGGTCCCTTCCCCTTGCAAGAACAGTTGACACTTACCCCAGAGGAGGATGGGGCAGCCCATCTCACTCCACTCATGGCTGAACCTCATACCATGAGGGAGACACGACTGGATTAGCTGGTTAATGAGCCCTAGGCAATCAAACTCATGAGTCTTGAGATGGTCAAGACCCCTGTCTCCACCCCAGTACTGCTGCCCACAGGGAGCGGGGTTTGGAGCAGCCACTAGGAAACAGCTGCCACAGCGGGGAGGCCAGTGGAGAGGAGAGGAGGGGAGGGGAAGGGAAGGGAGGTGGATGGGGCCAATCGCACCACCATGGCAGAGGGGCGGACCAGAGCCCCCTGCAGCTCAGGGCCTTGGGAATATGCCTAGTTTGCCCATACACTAATCCAGTGCTGGAGGCAGGGCAGCAAGTTCAAGCTGGGGCTCTGAGGTTTCCAACCCTGAAAATATAGATAACATTTAACCTCTCTAGGAAACAGGATCAAGAGGATTAACTGACTCATCAAGATGTCCTGAGCTCCAGGATTAGGGCCTTGGTTCTCCTTGGAAAGAAACAATAGGCAGTTCTTTTATAATATATTATCCGCGAGCATTCACACAGAGAGGAGCTCATTTCACTTATTTCTCCCCAAGCCATAAATTCAGGTGCCTTAAACCAGTG
This sequence comes from Alligator mississippiensis, assembly GCF_030867095.1. Lineage (NCBI taxonomy): Eukaryota > Metazoa > Chordata > Crocodylia > Alligatoridae > Alligator > Alligator mississippiensis. The sequence goes on along the minus strand of NC_081833.1, from coordinate 17,652,556 downwards.
TCAGAGAGAGGTGTTGGGACCAGACTGTCCTCTGTTTCCTGGCCCCTCTCCTGGGAGGGAGTGAGGTGCCAGCAGCAGCCAGTGACCAGGGCAGATTTGCATGAAGGGGCTGTTTTCAGCTCTGGGGGTTTAAGAAAGACTCAGAGGGTCCCAGCCGGAGACCCTATTGCCCCTGAAAGCCAAGCTGATCTGGATTCCCACCATGGCCTGGACCCTGCTCCTCTCTGTGCTGCTCACGTCCTGCTCAGGTGAGTGGGAGGTTTTCTCTTCTGTAGTTTAGTTAAGATGACTTCTGAGAATATCTGCTTGTTCCTGATTCCCCACACTTGCTGGCTCTGCAGAAATGCCCGTTTTAGCTCCAGGTTATGATAATGGTATAGATGTTTCTTTTGGTTTCCAGGATCCCTCTCCCAGTTCACACTGACCCAGCCATCTTCGGAGTCAGCATCCAACATCCAGGCAGAGGATGAGGCTGAGTATTACTGTGTAGTCTGGTCTGGGAGTGTGGCACAGTGATACAAGTAGAAGGGGAAGCCAAGGAAAAACTTTTTCTTCCCCCTGTGGGCAATAAGGACAAGTTGTTTTACCAGGATCATGATGTAAATCAGGAGGGTTGGGACGTGGCATAAGAGCTCAAGGTGCTTTGAGAACTATAAATGAAGGGTGTGAAGTCAAAAGCCAGTTATTTCTTATCAAGTCAAAGATTATTTATTACCAATGAAATGTGAGCCGTTGCCCTATGCCAGTGGAACAGCACTCCTGAGGACCAGGCTTTCCTAGGCAGTTTTGTGTCCATGGGTCAATGTCACAACATTAGGAGCAGCATACACCAGCCCTTTCTGCCAGTAAAGGAGGAGCTTTATGGAGGTCTAACCAGTTAAGGGTATATCTTGTTTTCACTGGAACCAGGCTTCATCCCCTAATGCAACCTTCAGTCTGCAATTAGGCCCGACAGTAATTAACGCCCCCCGAAAACTGCTTTACAATCTGCTTCCCAGCTACATGAAATAAAGAGACAGGCGGTGTCTCAGCTCAGTGCTGGCTGGCACCTAAATGTGATCCCTAGAAGGATGGGGAAGGCGGGAGGTCCTTGATATTTCACACATGAGGCAGCCTGGGAAGAAGATGGCTTGTATGTTGGAAAAACAGGGCACCTGCAGACTGACTAACTGAAACAACCCTGAGCCCTTTGCTGAGAGCCCCCTCTCTTTCCTCCTGTGAAAATCCCCGCTTCCTGCTCTGTGCAGTTCTGACTACTTGCAAAGGGTCTAACATCCTGAAAGGTGAGGAAGACACAGACACCCTCACACATGGCAGGCTGAGCTGGATGCAGCTGACGTGTGATGGAAATGCCTGGGACTGGAGGGAATGCAGTGGGAATTGCACTGCCCCAGACTTCCTCTGCTGTGGAGCTGGTGCTGCGCGCAGCGTGCTGCATTTCTGACTCTGGGCAGCAGAGTGTGGTGTCTCCCTGCTTTTCTTCTGGGAACTGTTCATCATGAAAACTCAGTAATGCTTTAATGACCTTTCACTGCAACTGCTGGGAGCAACAGTGTGTGGGGTTTAGAGCAGCTGCATCCTGTCAAATCTCTCATGTAGAGAGAAGAGGAGGCATGAGAGTGTTTTGTAGGTACTTGGTGAAGTGATACATAGAGGTCACCTTCTGCATATCTCAGGTGTCACCAAGTGTGTCTGAAAGGGCCTCACAAAGGCAACATGGGTCCAATTTCTGGTTGATTTAGTCCATTCCACCTTAATGCAGGGGTGAACTGAATTCACATAATCTCAACATGACTCTGAGTCAGGACAAACTGGGCTTTTCTCTTTGGAGCCAGGATTTCTCTGTAGATCCATCAATTGCCCCACATTTGTTCTGAAGGTCTGAAAACTTGCCTGGTTGGAGTTCATCAGGCACCCCAGGGAATGGGGAGATTTGCACCTGTTTTTGTTTTCTCAATTTTCTCTCACCCTGGAGGCATGCAGCTTTACTGGCTCCTCCCTCACAGCTCTGCTGGAGAACAGATCTGCCTGCTGAGACAGAACAGTCATAATAGAAATGATGATAGACCTGGCCACCACTTTAAATGTAGCCTCTAGGAAACCAAGTTTAACTCTCCTGTATCAAAGATGAGAGGATGTTTCTGGTCTGCTCTAGTGATGCTTCTTGGGACAAGCTGTGGAGACCTGGGGGTGAATCTTCATCATGGGGGCTTTTCAAACATGCTATGAAATCTTCCCATTTGTAATTTAAAAAATTATCCTTAGTAATGCTTTTGATGGCACTTGCCTTCCAAGAGCATCAGCTTTTTACAGAGACGATTGATTGAAGGTTCACAACACCCATGGGAAGTACTGTAAATGCCTCTCCCTCATAAGGATGGTGCACAGAAGTCTGATTCCCCCCTCAGCTGGAACAAACATTAGCCTTAAAACATATAAAGGTAAAAACAATCACGTGAAAGAAATCAGTATAACATACCGACACAGGGCAGAATCGTGATATCTGAACACTCAAACCCCACCCTCCCCCCGACAGAATTGTGACCTCCAAACTCAAGAAAAGCCAAAAGTTTCATGAATTCCAATAGAAACTCTGTTATTGCGTCCATTTTACGTGATGGGGGTAGAAAACCATCAGACTAAAACCCTCATTTACAGAGGAAGAAATCGAGGCACAGAGAGGTAGTCGCACAGCACGGCAAAGCATATCTTTTGAGTGAGCTGGGAAAGCAGCCTTGGGTCTCCTAGCTCCTTTCATACTTATTCATCTAACACAGAGAGCAGGATTTCTCTAAAACAGGACTTGAAGCCCCTCACTGTGCTCTGGGTTTCGTTCATTGTGCTGCTAGGACCACGGTACACAGCTGAGACAATGCGGTAAGTTAAATTCACATAAAAGGGAGAGGTGAAGCCAGTGGACAAACCCTGTCACTTGTGCTGGGGACCCATAGGGAGGGCTTAGCAGGTTTCCATCATGTTTCCCAGTTCCACCTTGCAGCCTATGGTGACACAGTCACCGTGAGTCAGCGTCCTCGGGAAACACCGCAAAACTCCTTCACTATGAGCACTGGCAGCAACACCAGTAGTGATCGTGTAGGCCAATTCCAGCAGGCACCTGGGACCTCTCTCCTCAATACCTTTGCAGATACAATTCAGATTTTGACAGGCACCAGGGCTCGAGGTTTCTGCACAGCTTTCTGGTTCCAGTGACTAACCTGTTTAAACACTGCCAGGGTCTTAGCCGAGGACGAAGCTGTGTCATCACTGTTTTCTGTGGTCTAGGAGCAGACCCTGCAGTAACACAGTCAGATGAGGATGTGGCATTGCTGGCTGTGTGGGGCTGAGGGGCAGGTCATAGATGACAGTCAGACTATGGTGAGAGCAGACTTGTGCAAGGATCTGAATGTAGGAAAGATCGGATACTCAGATGGCACCAGCCACAGGGATCTGTCTTGGGTGCAGGGGGAGGAAGGATGCCCTGAATGTGGGGCTGGAGGACCAGGCACTTTAGCATGGGAGCAAAGAAGAGTGCCCAGGAAGGATGACCTTTGACCCCAGTTTCAGAAAAGCAGACCAGAAGGAGCTCCCTGGCCCATCAAGTCCTGTTACCTGCTCTCAGACCCAAGGAATCCAACTTCTCATTTTTGCCATGTGTCCAAGTCACCAACAACCAGTTTACTGGAATCTCCCTCTAGTCCTAAACCATTAGGCCAGGGGATTCCCACTGGACACCCAGGAAGGCAAGGACAACTTCCGGTGAACAGTGCTTGCGTGTGTCTGTTCAGTATGTACAAATGATCCTTCTTTTAGCCTAAAAGGACAATGCCCAGTGTCATTCTGGGACCCAGCAAGGTGTCCTGGGTTCTGGGATGATTTTTATTTTCCTCTCCCAAATGAAATGGAAACCAGCTGTTTTGTGCTGGGTTGGATAGATAAATCTCCACAAAGAAGGCCTGCTGACCCTCTCACTTGAATGGGTAGCGAAGTGATGTTGCTCCTGAAAGAGCCTGGGGTCTATGAGGAGAGAATTGGGCCCAAGCTTTCCGCCTGTTGTCTGTGTTCCTCCTACTTGGTGAGATGCTCACAGCAGCCAGGGAGGAGAGAGCAGGTGGGATTTTCTTTTCTTTTCATTTTTTTCTTCCTTGCAAAACTATTTATTTCTATATAAATAAATACATATATACACATATATCTCTGCTAATCTGTCTTGTGAACAATATAATTCACTTGACAGCCCAAAATACACCTTAACAGTTGCATTACTCTCATTCCTGTTGCAATAACTGCACTGCACAGCTGCATACCTGCAGTCCTGAATGCCCACATATTTGTCACCATCACTTTTATCTGTCGCTGTTATGCAAAGGATCACCTCAGTGCCCTCCCTCCACATCCCTCTCCCAATTCCCTATTTCCCCAGTACTTTTATTCATCAGTACTTGTCATCATTGTCCCCACTGCTATCATCATTATCATCATTATCATCGTTGCTCTCCTTGTTTCCCAGTCTCCTTGGGGGACCCACCTCTGAACAGTCTGTGCCATCCCCTCTCTTCCATATGAACTCTGCCATCTCTTCCCCATTAATTTCTACTGTCTTCCTGTGCTATTAGTATATCTCACTCAGTCCCATTTTGATGCAGCCCTTGACTGCAGGGTTCATGTGACTTCTCATGAACAGGCTTCTGGTCTTCCACAGGGCATTTCTGAAGCAGGAGATGAACTGGTTGAAGTGGGGGTCCCCTGATGCTTCGTCAAGTGTCCATGCAGAACTGCCTCTCTGGTCAGGGTCCTGATCCCTGTCACCATCTGGAGTCAAGTGAAGTCAGTCCTGAGACTGCTGTGCCCATTCGGGTACCTTAGATGCTGTAACAACCCTCCTAGGTTAGTTGAGCTGCTTTGCATCATTACTGATTCTTCAGGCAGTGACCTGGCAGCACCCAGCAAACCAAGCAAACTACGGGCGCATCAACCTGACCTCTATCCCAGGGAAGGGCTTAGAAAAGATTATTAAAGAGGCCATTCTTAACAGACTGGCCGATGGCAACATCCTGAGGGAAAGCCAGCATGGATCTGTTGCGGGTAGGTCCTGCTTGTCCAATCTTATTTCCTTTTACAACCAGGTGACCTATCACCAGGACAAGGGGGAAGAGATTTATGTCATATATCTTGACTTTAAAAAAAGCCTTCGATCTGGTATCCCATGATCACCTCTTGGCAAAACTGGCTAACTGTGGCTTCAGCCTCACCACAATCTGCCGGCTGGGGAATTGGCTCCGCGGTAGGACCCGTAGGGTGGTGGCTGACGGAAGTAAATCATCACAGTGTGCTGTGACCAGTCGAGTCCCTCAAGGCTCTGTCCTTGGGCCTACACTATTCAACGTCTTCATTAATGATGTGGACATTGGTATCAGAAGTGGACTGGCCAAGTTTGCCGACGACACCAAACTCTGGGGTAAAGCGTCCACACCTGAGGACAGGGGGGTGATACAGGCTGACCTTGACAGGCTCAGGAAATGGGTGGACGAGAACCTGATTATCTTGCTGGGATCCTATGATCCCTGCTGACTTCCTGCCCCTGAGATCTTCTGAGGTCCCTTCCAGCCCTAATGTCTATGAAATCTATGAAAACCCATCTTCTCTTCACGTATGGGTGGCTGTTGGCTTGCATGGAGATCATCTGCCCTTTTACAGGCCCTGTTTTCAGTCCTGGTGGGTATTCATACAACCTCCTCACCCAGCCTAACCCGGGGGAGGTGCTGGCTTAGTCAACAACAACCAGACCATGGAACTGGCTGTATTGGTTAACATGGTACCAGATAGTAAACCAAGAGAGGCCCGGACTGATAAGCATCCATCAGGACACCACCATCAATTATTCTTCTCCACAACTCCCTGGCTTCTATGGGCAGTACAAAGGAGGTGGGCAATAGTTTCTGCCTTCTTCTGGCAAGTTTGCCTGAGAACAGTTGTGATCCTATAATGAGACAATGCGGATGCATTCCTACTTCACAGGATCTTGGGGCCAGAAGGTGCCTTCTGCCCCACACCTGTCTGTGACAGGGTGAGGGAGCTCTTAGTGCCCTTTAATAATGAGCATTGACAATAGACATTAACAGGATGTGTATTCCACCCATGGATCTCCACGTATAAAACGTCGTGTCACCACATCACCGTATTGAACTCCACTAATGCAGGGGTTGGCAATTTACACCCCATGGCCAAGATCTGCCCCCCACACATGGGGCTTTAGCTGTGTTTCATGGTGAAGTTCTTCAGCTGCAGGTGCTCTCTCCTTGCCATCCGTGGGAGAAGCACTAGATGTGGGCAGATCCTAGCACAATGCCTACTAGGGTTGTGCGAGGCTTCGGACCGTGCTTCGGATCTGGAGAAGCTTTGGATGCTTCAGCATCTGAAGCAGCAGGTCTGGATTGAGGCGCTGGCTTTGTTAGGCTTTCTGAAGCAGTTCGGAGCTTCCGAAGCGCTTCGGAAAAGCTTCAGAGCTGCTTCAGAGATCCAGCCATAGGGTATAATGGGGAATCAATGAAATATCTATAACTTTGTTTTTTGTCTGATTTGGATGAAATGTGCAGGGGTTGTAGAGCATGAAGCCTGAGAGCATCAAGCCAGCTGAGTTTCAAGAAGATTGGTGCATGGGTTTGGGGGAGCTGCACCCCAAATTCTTGAAAGCAAAACTCACGTCATTTGTATGTGTTACACCACAGGGGTTGAAAGCTGTAGGGGTGGTATCCCCTGGTGAGGCCACAAAGTCTGCCAAGGTTAAAGAAGATCAGTGCAGGGGTTTGGGGGGAACTGCACCCCAAATTCTTGAAAGCAAAACTCATGTCACATCTATGTGTTACAACACAGGGGGGTCAAAACTGCAGGGGTGGTGGCCCCTGGTGAGGCCACAAAGCCTGCCAAGTTTCAAGAAGATAGGTGGAGGGCTTTGGGGGGGAACTGCACCTCAAGCTGCGGACAAGCAAAACTCACGACATGGGTGACACTGTGTTACCTGTCAGCTCTGTTTTCCTGAGGGAGGCCTGGCACACAGCTTGCTGGACTTAAAGGACTTTTTCTATTTCCCCTCCACACAGCCATACCTCGAACTAAGCAGAAGAGAAGTTTAATAGGCATCTTGGGCCATAAATTCCCCGGTCCCAGTATGGAAAGCCTATTTAAACTTGATTGACTAAAACTCAGTTGTCGGGTTAGGGAACACTGAGGCAAGACACCGAGTCAGAAGAGGTATGGGCAACATTTGAACAATGGGTAAGGGTTCAGCACAATGTCCAGCCCATTGGAGCCCTGACCATAAATGTTTTCCTGGGATGACTGGTGGAAGTCCTCCCCACAAAGTTTATGAACACTCATGCTAAATTGAGGCTTATTCACGACAGGTAAAATACAAAACCCTGATGCTGGAAACATAGCTGTTGTTCTCGAGAGGCTGGAAGAAACAGATTGTCTATTTCCGTCGTCTGTTTAACCTTCAACAATCATGCTAAGAACTTTGCCTGTCAGCAAACAACCCGAGTGCATTGGCATGGTGAGATCCCAGCTCTCGCTCTTTCTCTTTTTCTCTCTAGGCATAGGTTTCTGAACCTAAATTGTATTAGTTACGCTTAAGCTAGGTTTCCCCGATTACTCAGTTAAACCAAGGTAATATTGTAATTGTTTTTGTTTGTTTTCCCTTGCATGTCTATTACTATTAGTACCATTATCAATTTATATACTTGGCAATAAATAACTTTTATAGTCAAATTGGTGGTAGCCAGGTATATTTTTCCTTCTCTGCTTCCCTTCCCCACTTGCTCTGCAGCAATGCTTCTTTTACCTAAGCCAAAGATCCCTGTGGAGGCCAGAAATACTGTGAGGTCCGCTCATCAAGAGGCTACACTAATAGACCAGTTAGGGCAAAAGATTGGGACGTGCTGAGTTTGAGACACATAAGGGGATCAGCTTGTATAGGCTGATTGACCCAGTTTGGCTCAGACATGTCCTAATGAACTGAATGCTGGCACATGAGGGTGTCAGCTGGACACCCAGCTGGATTCGGAGATATTCTGTTCACCTGTGTGCTTGTGTCCGACTGCATTTTATTTCCTAGATTTCCTAGACATTAGGGCTGGAAGGGACCTCGGAAGCTCATCGAGTCCAGCCCCTTGCCCCAGGGGCAGGAAGACAGCTGGGGTCACAGGATCCCAGCAAGATAAGCATCCAAATTTTTCTTGAAAGCATTCAGTGTAGGTGCTTGAACCACCTCTGATGGCAGGCTATTCCAGACCTTGGGGGTTTGGACAGTGAAGAAATTCTTCCTTATGTCCAGCCTGAAACGGTCTTGCAGGAGTTTATAACCATTCGACCTTGTCATCCCTTGGGACGCTCTGGTGAACAATCATTCCCCCAGATCCTGGTGAACACTCTTGAGAAACTTATAAGTCGTCATCGGATCGCCCCTGAGCCTGTGCTTTCCTAGGCTAAAGAGTCTCATAGCTCTCAGCTTCTTGTCGTAAGGTCTGTTTTCCTGACCTCTGATCATGCACATGGCTCTTCTCTGGACATTCTCAAGCTTCTCCACAGCCTTTTTGAATTGTGGACCCCAAAACTGGACACAGTGCTCCAGCTGTGGCCTCACCAAGGCTGAGTACAACAGGAGAATGATGTCCCAGGATTTGCTTGAGAAGCATCTATGAATGCAAGCCAGCGTTTTGCTCACTTTACTAGCTGCAGCATCACATTGAAGGCTCATGTTCATCTTGTGGTCAATCATGACCCCCAAGTCCCTTTCATCTGTAGTGCTAATCAGCATAGCACTGCCGAACCTATAAGGTTTTTCCTCTCAAGGTGGAGAACCTTTCATTTTTTGGTGTTAAACACCATCAGGTTCTCATCTGACCATTTTCTGAGCCTGTCAAGGTCAGCCTGGATCACCCTCCTGTCCTCAGGTGTGGATGCTTTACCCCAGAGTTTGGTGTCATCGGCGAACTTGGCCAGTCCGCTTCTGACTCCAATGCCCACGTAATTAATGAAGATGTTGAACAATATGGGTCCAAGGACAGAGCCTTGTGGGACCCCACTGGTCACAGGGCAGCTAGAGGTGCAGGGCCCCAGAACCCCTGCACCAATCTCCTTGACAGCTGGCAGGCTTTGTGGCTGCAGCAGGGGCTAGCAGCCCTGCAGCTTTCACTCTGCTGCGCCTTCACACACACAGTGTCACCCATGGCATGAGTTTTGCTTGTCCACAGCTTGAGGTGCAGTTCCCCCCAAATCCCTGCACTTATCTCCTTGAAACTTGGCATGCTTTGTGACCTGAGCAGGGGCCACCAGCCCTGCAGTTTTCAGCCTTCTGAGCCTTAACACACAGAGGGTCATCTGTATCACCGGTTTTGTCTATTAGCAGCTTGAGGTGCAGTTCCCCCCAAACTCCTGCACCTTTCAACTTGGAACTTGGCAGGGTTTGTGCTCTCACTGGGGGCCACGACCCCTGCAGTTTTCACCTCCCTCTGGTGTAACACATAGATGTGATATGAGTTTTGCTTTCAAGAATTTGGGGTGCAGTTCCCCCCAAACCCTTGTACTGATCTTCTTGAAACTTGGCAGGCTTAATGCCCTCAGCAGAGTCTACTGTCCCTGCAAGTTTCATCCAAATCAGACAAAAACAACAATGTTATAGATATTTAATTGATTCCCCATTATACTCTATGGTCAGATCTCCGAGGTGACTCTGAAGCTTCGGAGCCGCTTTGGTCGGATCGAAGCAGAAAGCTGGTCCAGAGCTCCAGATCAGATCCCTGGTATCCAAAGCAGCTGGATCCGAAGCCAGATCGAATGGCTACCTACTCACACAGGCCTAATGCCTACTGCAGGGGAAGCAAACTGGAGACCAGCCAAAGATCTCCAGGGGAAGATGGTCTCCCTCCCTGTATTTGTATGGGCCAATCAGAAGAAAGCAAATTGACTTGAAGGTGGAGCTTGGAAGCTCCCACCCAGGAGGATCTTTTAAAGGGCAGATACTGTGGTGCATCCTCAGCAGGGTTTTTTTCTTTCCTAAGGGGCTGAGATCTCCTCACCATGCTGTGGGCTCTTCTCCTCCTCCTGTTGGGGATGTGGTGCACAGGTGAGAGTGGGCAGGAGTTAAATGCACACACAGTAAAGTGACTGCTGAAGCCAGAGCACAAGTCACATCTCTAGCAGCCAGGAATGGACAGGGAGGGGTGACAGGTTTTTAACACTTTGTTTTCCAGGTGCCAGCTCACAGCCTGCGCTGACTCAGCCACCCGCAGAGTCAGTGTCCCCAGGAAACACTGTGAAACTCTCCTGTACCATGAGCAGTGGGAGCAGCATCAGTGATTATGTTATAAGTTGGTACCAGCTGGGAGTGGCCCTCGATACCTGCTGGCATACAAATCCGATTCTGACAAGCGCCAGGGCCCCGGGGTCCCCGCTCGCTTCTCTGCCTTCAAAGACACATCCATTAACACCTGCTATCTAACCATCACTGGTGCCCCGGCAGAGGATGAGGCTAATTATTACTGTGCTACAAGGACTGGAAGTGCTCATCACGGTGATGCAGGCCGATGGGGAAGTGAGACACAAACCTCTGCTGCTTCCCTGAGCCTGGGCTCTGCAGGGACTTGCCCTCGCTGCTGGGCTCCTATCGCAGCAAAGCCAACAGAGTCCCAGCTCCTCACAGCAAATTCCTGCTCCCTCTTCAATCTCAGGCAGCAAGGTGTGGCCCTGTCTCCCCATACACTTACAAGTGAGAATCCCGTTTGGCCTCATAGAAGAGGCAGGGACCTGTTTCACCCACCTCTCATCATTCAGTGATCCCAATGAATTGTGGAGACAGGTCACACATTTGGTTCCTTCCTGCAAAGCCCTCCATGGGACTGGCTCAAGTCAGAGGCAGCAAAGGGGCTCTGGTGGGCTGAGAACCAAGGAGAGCAGGGATCATGGACCCTGCAGAGTGCAGCATGACCCTGGGGCTCACAGTTGCTCAATCTGTCTTGAAAGCAGCTTCCCTGCTCCTCCAAGCTTTCCCTGCCTGTGGGTTTTTGAAGCCTTGGTGTGTTATGTTATAAGTACTATCAGCCGAATGTGGAGCACTCCACCATCTTATGGGGCATTTGAAGTCTGCCAGGAGGTAAACCTGGCTGCAAGAGTCAGCTGCAGCACAGGGGGTTCAGGGATATTTGTAAAGGATGGTACAGTTAGTTAGGGTAAATGAACACGTAAGTGTGTTGCAAACCAGGATGAGGTACCCTCCACCTGCAATGTGCTAGGGAGGGGGAAAAGCCATTTTTGCAATGGACGCTGGCTGAGGACTGCTGGGTAGAGCTTTTTCTGCCCTAAGAAATACACTGTATGGGGAATAGCACTATGTAGTAAGTAACAGAAACAAAGCAGTACCTGTTCCCCTTTTGTCCTTTCATGTCCTAGTTCCCTTATGGAGGGGAAGGGACAAAGAGGAAGTTACAAACTGGGGGATGTCTGTGCTTCCCATGGGAGCAGAGATAAAATGCCTTATCAGCTTTTTTTGTTTAGAAAGCAGGAGCCCTCTGCCTTTTTTCCCACAGCACCCTAGCTTGTGCCACTGTGTCTGAAAGGGAGCTATTCCTGCCAGCTTCTTACAGTTCTTTCTCAGCCTGAAAAAGTCCAGCTTGTCCACTCTTCATTCTTAGCCCCACACCACAGGAGGAAAACAGCCTCGAGCCTTTGAGAAACAACATGCATAGTAGAAATGGCGGAAGAAGAGTTGTCACTCTAAACTATAACCACAAGAGAGAGCTCCTTATCTATTGTCAGGAGATAGCATCCTTGGTTTGTTCCAATGAACTGGCACAAGCTGCTGAGATCCTGGAGTGTGTCTGCCTCAGGGGGAGCTGTCATTTGTGCTATGATATGCAAGCTCCAACAAAACTTTCACAGATTAATTTAAATAATTGTTTTCTTTGAATGGGTGATGCCCTGAACCATTTGCCCACCTGTGGCTAGAGGTTGTTTTTGGATTTGAATTTGGTACCATGAACCCTTTCACTTCCAGTGATCCTATGGACTGTGACCCCTGTCATGTATATGTTTGTCTTCAGCAAGCCAAGCCCTTTGCTTCTCTAGTTTTCAGTGTATGTAACCAGAACCTGGAGTAGTGATTTGTCCCATACTGTTAGACCAGGAGACTTGTGTGGGAAACACTGTAGGAAGCTTTGGAAGATGCAGTGTCTGGTTCCCAGAAAGATAAAGTTCCACCTCAGGGCAGTGCTGATATGATGTTACTCATCAGAGTGGGTTAATTATGTGATTTGTCTCGTAGAAATGCATGGGTTCTGAGTGATACAATGGCTCAACAGATGGGCCTTGGATATTACTTATATTTCGTCAAGAATGTACACAACCAGGGCCTGACGTTTAGGGCTGCGCGAGGCTTCGGACAGAGCTTCGGGTCCAGAGAAGCTTCAGACACTTTGGCATCTGAAGCAGCATGTCCAGATCGAAGCACTGGCTTTGTTAGGCTTTCTGAAGCAGTTTGGAGCTTCCAAAGCACTTTGGAAAAGCTTCGGAGCCACCTCAGAGATCTGGTCATAGGATATAATGGGGAAACAATGAAATATCTACAACTTTGTTGTTTTTTGTCTGATTTGGATGACATTTTCAGGAATGGTAGTCACTCTTGAGAGCATGAAGTCTACCAAATTTCAAGCAGATCAGTGCAGGGGGTCAGGAGGAAATGCATGTCAAATTCTTGAAAGCAAAACTGATGTCATGTGTATGTGTTACATCACAGAGGGGTGAATACTGCAGGGGTGGTAGCTCCTAGTGAGGCCACAAAGCTTGCTAAGTTTCAAGTAGATTGGTGCAGAGGTTTGGGGGGAACTGCACCTCAAGCTGCGGACAAGCAAAACTCGTGACATGGGTGACACTGCGTGTGTGAAGGCGCAGTGGGGTGACAGCTGCAGGGATGGTGGCCCCTGCTGTGGCCATGATGCCTGCCAGCTGTCAAGGAGATTGGTGCAGGGGGGTTCTGGGGCCTGCACCCCTAGCTGCTGACAAACAAAACTTGTGACATGGGTGCTTGTGCGACTGACTGTCTCTGTCTTGGGGCGTGGGGGACACTACTGCAGGCCTAGTGACTAAGCTACTGTGTTACCAGTTACCAATCAATCATGATTCACTCAGGGACCAGGTCAATACACAGTACCTGGCTAATGTAGCCAGTTAATTACCATCAATTAACACCTACAAAAGCAGAGACTACGGAGAGGAAATAATCAATACAGACAATCAACTGCCCCAAGACAAAGACAGTCAGTTGCACCAGCACCCTTGTCATGAGTTTTGTCTGTCAGCAGCTGGGGGTGCAGGGCCCCAGAAGCCAGAACCCCCCTGCACCGATCTCCTCAACAGCTGGCAGACTTTCTGGCTGCAGCAGGGGCTAGCAGGCCTGCAGCTGTCACCCCGCTGCGCCTTCACACGTGCAGTGTCACCCATGTCACCAGTTTTGCTTGTCCGCAGCTTGAGGTGCAGTTCCCCCCAAACCCCTGTACTGATCTTATTGAAACTTGGCAGGCTTTTTGGCCTCACCAGGAGCTACCACCCCTGCAGTTTTGACCCCGCTGTGTTGTAACACATAGACGTGACATTAGTTTTGCTTTCAAGAATTTGAGGTAGTTCCCCCCAAACCTCTGCACCAATCTTCTTAAAACTTGGCAGACTTTATTCTCTCAGCAGGGGTTATCACCCCTGCAGGTTTCATCCAAATCAGACAAAAAACAACAAAGTTATAGGTATTTAATTGTTTCCCCATTATACCCTATGACGGGATCTCCAAGGTGGCTCCAAAGCTTCGGAGCTGCTTTGGCCGGATTGAAGCAGAAACCTGGTCCGGAGCTCCCGATCAGATCGTTGGCATCTGAAGTGGACGGATCCGAAGCCAGATCAGACTGCTGCCGACTTGCACAGGCCTACTGATGGTCTGCTAGCTCATACCAGGTATACAACAGTCACCCTGCAATAACAGCATGGTCGTTACCTCTGGTTTACAGCAGGGTGGGAGACAAGAACCCAATCCCTTGCCTGTATATGTGCCCTTCTCTGAGGGTGAGATGTGCTTTTAGCAGCCACTAAGCAGGGGGCTTAAGAGAGACTAGGAGGGTCCCAGATAGAGACCTGTTTGCCTGAGGAAGCCAAGATGGTCTTGATTTCCACCTTGGCCTAGGCCTCACTCCTCCTGGTGCTGCTTATGTACTGCCAAGGGTGCTTAAAGAGTTCTGATTTTTCCTGGGAGCCTGCAGATCATAACAACTGTTTAAAGTCAATGTAGAGTTATTTTATTTACCATTTTTTCTCCTCCTGCTCTAAGTTCTCTTGCCCAGTGTGTGCTGACTTGGCTGCCTTCAGTGTCTGTGTCTCAGAGACAAACTGCACAGCTCACCAGGTCTGGGACCCATGTTGGTAAGAAGTATGCACAGTGGTACGTGCAGAAAGCCGGCAGTGCCCCTCTGCAAATAATAGCCGATGATGATACTACAGCTTATTGGAATCCCTGAATGATTCTCTGTTTCCAAATCTAGTGACACAGCCATGTTGACCATCACTGGAGTTTAGATCCAGGATAAGGGTGGTTATTAATGCCTGTCCTGCAATGCTGATGGCATCTCACTGTAGTACAGGGCACCTGGAAAGTTAGACAAACCTACTGTTATCAAAATGAATGCAACTCATTGGTTTTCTTTAGTGGCAGTAGCAAGCAGAAATATGGATGCTGTATGAAATGAGACATACTTTCTTCTAACTCAGAGATCACCTCACTGTTTCTAGGGAGATCATCTTCAGGAGCTGGGCTGCTATAAAACCATTTAGACAGGGAAGAGGAACTGGCAGGAGAGTGATATGATAACTCAGGTGAACTTACTTAAGATTTTCTGAACGCTGAAAGGAATCCCTCCTTGCTGCCCCACCTGCTCTTGGTCAGATACCTCCAGTAGATGAGGTCATCTCTTGCCTGAACATCTCATGAAACTCTTGTCTGTTTCCCACACTTGTACTTTCAAAATATGACCTCCCTGGCCTCAGGTCCAGATATAGAAATCTCTACAGAAGCTGCTCTCAAAGAAAAAATTCTCAGGCAGCCGCACAGTAGAGCTCATCTGCTCTGCCAGCCCCAGAAGGGTAACACGTTTCTGCTCCCAACATCTTTGTAAGGGTGGGTCAGATTCAGATTGTTTTAGATGATTTAGTAGCAAGCAGAGCCTTAGCCAAGGTCAGTAGAAGCATCAGGGCAGCACCTGTGGGGTAATTTAGCTACACCTCAGCTGCTTGTATCCTAGCTTCTGGGATTTAAATGAATCTAAGCAAAGTCCAAAAGTGGAACCTCAGTGTATGCTGCCAATATCTAAGTACACTTGGTTACATGCCTGCTTCCTGCCAGTGCCATCGTCACCTCTGCAGGCCATGCTGAAGCATGGTACCTAGTTTGCTCAGCCACCCTGCAAGCAGAAGACTAGGTGATTTTCTGACCTGAGTGGGTTATTTCTAAGGCACCAGCCACCATAGTACTTCACTTACTTAAGTCAGCTTTTGCAGGGAGCAGAGAGTGATACTTTCACTGCCTAGGCAACAGGGAGCAGCTATGCAGCCACTGTGGCTGTGGGTAGAGGTGGGAGGTCCACTTCAAAGATCCACAGAGCACAAGGATAGAAGGCGCAGCCGTCCTTGTGTACTCTAATTGCCTGAATAATACGGAGCAGAGATCCCACCTGGTGACTTCTGTGCCAAGTGACTTCTGCTTCCTGACTAGAAGCTTCTGGTCTGGATTTAAGGATTGAGAGTGAAGGAGAGATCCATATTGCCCCCAGGGGAGTGGTGCCAGTGGTAAAGACCATTAGGGCCAATCTGGGAACGATGTTAACCCTCCAGTCATTCATTTATTTGATGAATCCAGGACCACACATGACAGTTACTGAGGGTTAAGCAAAGACCTTAGTGCTTGAACAAGGGTCCTGAAATGCCTCTTCCTGGTCTTGCTGGTGTCCAACGTGCTCTGCTGTCCTACATGACAGACACAGCTCCATCAGATTGAATCCTTCTACCCTGGCCCTCTTCTGTACCAGGTTCCCCCATTCAGAACATTGAGTTCCTTGTTATTCCCACCTTTCCTGCTTGCCATAGAATATCTTACAAAACAAGCTGAAATGCTATAGACATGCTGTATGGTCTGGAGACTAGGGACCCATAGATAGCCAGCAAGGAAACAATACTAGGCACATCTGTGCCCTGTCTTAGAGAGTCAGATGCTCCAACAGGGGCCCCTGAGTTGTAGAACTCAACTTTTCAGCATGCCCAGCCCTGATGGTTTCCCTATCTGCTCTGCTGGATTGGCTTTGTCATTCTTAGTTCTGGGCTAAGCATACTGATTTTGTGCTTGTTGTTCTCCAGATCAGCAGAACAAGGAGCCTTTTGAGAAAGCTGGAAAGCCCATGGGGGAAAAAGGGAAAAATTTGAAAAAGCTGCAAATAGAATTGAGGCAGCCTCCAGCCCTGCAGTCACTGTGACGGTATTGAATAAATGCACCTGGGCATAGCAGTCACTGTGAGATGTGCTAACTAGAGACTTTATAAAGTAACAGATCTTCACTCCAGAAGTCTCCTTCCCACATGACCAACCCCCTGTGACCACACACAGAGCATGTGAGCATAAAGGCGAGACCTCAGTCCCTGGCAGATCATTATAAAGGGCAGAGCTCATGGGGCATTCTCAATGAGTCCTACTGGTTCTTCTTCCAGGGGCCTGCAATATCCTCACCATGCTCTGGGCTCCCCTCCTCATGCTGCTGGGGGTGTGGTGTGCAGGTGAGATCAGGGATGAGTTAGATGCACATTAAAGTGACTGCCCAAGCCAATGCACATGCCATGGTACTAATGGCTGGGGACCGCCAGGAAGACATTACAAATTTTTGTTCTATCATTTTCCAGGTGTGGAGTCTCAGTCTGTGGTGATGCACATTCAACGTACACATGATGTACATACCCCAACATCCCAGGAATGTAATGGACAGGACTTTCCCTGAGACGGGGGACCCACAGAGCAATGACCACCCCTTGTACTGAGCAAATGCCAACCCACCAAGCATGGGAATGTGATGCTTTTCCCACATGCATATCCCTCCTCTTCCCCAGACAAATCTATCCAAAACAAATATACAGGTTTTCCTTGCTTTATGCAGGTTCTGTATGTGTGAATTTTCTTTTATGCTAATACCCTTTTTATACCAAAAATTCATTATACGTGAGGTAAATTCACTTTTATGCGATTGGTATGGTGGAAGCCCACAGTCAGCTGCTTTATGCAGCGCATTGTGGTTGTGAAGCACACCAAAATATAGTCTCTCGTGTGGATCTGTGCTCCTCGCTTGTTGTCTGCAACACGTGTTTCTGTAGTTGCCATCTCCATTATGATCGTGCCCTGTGCTTGTGTGTTCTGTCTGCTATTGGTAAGTACTAAAACTGTCTTGTAAAAGTGGTAGAAATGGGTCTGGGGGTCAGTACGATCGAGGTCTTGTTATGTATCCTTATTTGTTACATTGTAAAGTTGGGTTCCCTTTATCCGAATTCGAGTTATGTGCCATTTTCCAGGAATGCATGTACAGCATAAAGCAAGGGAAAACTATAATGAGGAGAGAAGATGGATTAAATTCTTTCAAAATCTCAAATTTACTCAAGCAGATTTTAACTTCCACAAGGGAAAAATGCCACAAATCCTACCTGGGTTGTTGATACTGCCTTAGCCTTATGAGGAAGGTGCTCAGGTACATCTGATGGAGGGTAGTAGAAAGCCCTAAGATCAGGTCCTCATTTAATGCATGAGGATACTGAGGCTCACAAAGATTTGTATGTGACCATGGTCACACAGCACTTTTATGGAAGAGCTGGGAATCAGACCTGTGTCCACTACCACTCAGGGCGCTCCTACAGCATAGAGGCCAGGCACCTTAAAGCAGTTTGTGTTGGAGCCCAGCACCCCATTGCCACATACAGTCTGTCCATGTCCCAGGGTATCCTCATTCCCTTGTCTGTGTGGGTGATCAGGGATGAGGAGAGTGGGTCATGAGGAGAAGGGAAGTACACGCAGTCAGATGTGGATTACGCTATATCCACTACTCCATCAAATGGAGCAGACATTGCATGATACATGGGCCCCCTGTCCCAAAAACAAACCTATCCAAACCAAAAATTAATTAGAAGAGTGGATGAATTATATTTGATCAAAACGACAAATTGACCCGAGCATAATTTCAACTTCAACAAGGGAGAAATTAGCTTGCTGGGGAAGGTGCTTAGGTACAGTACTGAGAGACTGCAGCAGAAACCCCTAAGATCAGATCCTTGTTTCATACGTGGGAATATTTAGGTTCACAAAGATTTGGCACTGACCATGGTGACATAGCACGTGTGTGGGGGTGGGAACATGACCAGAGCAAAATCCAGCAGAGTCTCCCCTGAGCTCGTCCTTCCCATCTATCTCCAGTCTCTGGTCCCATGGTGGGCATCACCTCCCGGTGCACAGGTCTATCTGCATCAGAGCGAGCCCTTTGGTTCTCCACCCTTCCCTGCTGCATGTGTGTAAGTAAGCAGTCCCCAGAGCACTGGTTTGCTCCCTTACAGTCTTGTATCAGTAAGGAAGAGAAGTCCACTGGGAAACCTGCAGGAGGGGTTGGGAAGGGAAGAGCTGGGTCCCAGGAGCATAAAGTCTTCACTGCAGTTCTGCTGCTGATGTGACACTTCCAACTGCAATGTGTCCATGATTCTCTAATAACTGACTGGGCTCTAGATGACCTGGAAGGCAGTCCTTGACTCTTGTTTATTTAAACATAAATATTGGGATTAACCTGGGGAGGGTCCTGCTTGTCCCCTCACTGACCCCAGTAGCAAAGCCACGTCACTGCATTAACAGCAGTGACCTCACCGTTTGTCACCAGAAGAGACTGAGAAAGTTGGGTCCAGGGTTCCCTGCCAGTGTCAGGGCCTTTCTCAGATGTGCAAGTACAGAGACACAGCAGCCAGTGGCTGGGAGCAGATTTGCATGAAGGAGCTTAATCGGGTGCGTGTCTTTAAGAGATTCCCAGAGCGTCTGAGTCAGAGACCCATTTTCCTCCAGAAGCTGAGCTGGTCTTGATTCCCACCATGGCCTGGATCCCGCTCCTTCTTGTGACAGCCATACACTTCCCAGGTGCTACACGAGGCTTTTTTTTTCTCCCACCAGGCTGCAAGCAGATATTTGTAATGGGGCTACAACCAATAATGTGTTTTTTTATCCACGCATTTTTTCTTTCTTTTCTAGGTTCCTTTGCCCAATATGTGATGACTCAGCCACCTTCAGTGTCCGTCTCTCCAGGGGAAACTGCTAAACTCACCTTTCAGGCACACTCACCCTTCCTCAGGCATAGGAAAATGCAAAGATTGTAAAATTTCTCCTAGGTGAAAATGAAAATTCATATTTCACAGGAGAGCTGAAGGTGTTATAAGGTCTTCTGGTTGGAATAGTTTATTTTGTGCAAGTTTCATAGATTCATAGATGTTAGGGTCGGAAGGGACCTCAATAGTTCATCGAGTCCGACCCCCTGCATAAGCAGGAAACAGTGCTGGGTCTAGATGACCCCAGCTAGATACTCATATAAACCTCCTCTTGAAGACCCCCAGGGTAGGGGAGAGCACCACCTCCCTTGGGAGCCCGTTCCAGACCTTGGCCACTCGAACTGTGAAGAAGTTCTTCCTAATGTCCAGTCTAAATCTGCTCTCTGCTAGCTTGTGGCCATTGTTTCTTGTAACCCCCGGGGGCGCCTTGGTGAATAAATACTCACCAATTCCCTTCTGTGCCCCCGTGATGAACTTATAGGCAGCCACAAGGTCGCCTCTCAACCTTCTGTTGCGGAGGCTGAAAAGGTCCAGTTTCTCTAGTCTCTCCTCATAGGGCTTGGTCTTCAGGCCCTTAACCATACGAGTGGCCCTTCTCTGGACCCTCTCCAGGTTATCCGCATCCTTCTTGAAGTGCGGTGCCCAGAATTGCACGCAGTACTCCAACTGCAGTCTGACCAGCGCCCGATAGAGGGGAAGTATCACCTCCTTGGACCTATTCGTCATGCATCTGCTGATGCACGATAAAGTGCCATTGGCTTTCCTGATGGCTTCGTCACACTGCCGACTCATGTTCATCTTGGAGTCCACTAGGACTCCAAGATCCCTTTCCACTTCCGTGCCACCCAGCAGGTCATTCCCTAGGCTGTAGGTGTGCTGGACATTTTTCCTCCCTAGCTGCAGCACTTTGCATTTCTCCTTGTTGAACTGCATCCTGTTGTTTTCTGCCCATTTGTCCAACCTATCCAGGTCTGCTTGCAGCTGTTCCCTGCCCTCCGGCGTGTCCACTTCTCCCCATAGCTTTGTGTCATCTGCAAACTTGGACAGAGTACATTTCACTCCCTCGTCCAAGTCACTGATGAAGACATTAAAGAGTATTGGTCCAAGGACCGAGCCCTGCGGGACCCCACTGCCCACACCCTTCCAGGTCGAGACCGACCCATCCACCACGACTCTCTGGGTGCGACCCTCTAGCCAATTCGCCACCCACCGGACTGTGTAATCATCCACGTCACAGCCTCTTAACTTGTTCACCAGTATGGGGTGGGATACCATATCAAAGGCCTTCCTGAAGTCTAAGTATACGACATCCACCCCTCCTCCTGTGTCCAGGCGTTTCGTAACCTGGTCATAAAAAGAGACTAGATTGGTCAGGCACGATCTGCCTGCCAGAAACCCGTGCTGGTTTCCCCTCAGCATAATTTGTCCTGCCGGGCTCTCACAAATGTGAGCCTTGATAATTTTTTCAAAGACTTTGCCAAGAATGGAGGTGAGACTGACTGGCCTATAGTTGCCCGGGTCCTCCTTCCTCCCCTTCTTGAAAATGGGGACCACATTGGCCCTTTTCCAGTCCTCTGGGACTTGGCCCATGCGCCACGAGTGTTCGAATATTCCCGCCAGTGGCTCTGCAATGACGTCGGCCAGTGCCTTCAGCACCCTCGGATGGAGCTCATCCGGGCCTGCCGACTTAAAGGCATCCAGTTCTTCCAAGTGACTCTGCACCATCTCAGGGTCTATGCATGGTAGTCTGGTGCCTTGCTGCTGCCTCTACAACCCCAGTGAGAGCCTTGTCGCGCCCCTCACTTAGGAACACTGAGGCAAAGAACTCGTTGAGGAGTTCAGCCTTGTCCCCCCTGTCTGTCACCAATTGCTTCTGCCCATTTAGCAGTGGTCCTAATCCTCCCTGGGCCTTTCTTTTACTCCCTATCTAAAAAACAATTTCTTGTTGTCTTTTACTTGGGTTGCCATCCTCAGCTCCATGGTAGCTTTGGCCCGTCTAACTGCCTCCCTACAAGCACGAACAGAGGAGGTATATCCCTCTTTGGTGATCTCACCCTGTTTCCACTTTTTATGTGCTCCCCTTTTGGCCCTTAGGCTGCCCTGGATTTCTGCAGTCAGCCAGGGAAGCCTCCTGGCCCCTTTCCCTCTTTTACCTCACATGGGGATCATCTTGCTTTGTGCAAGAGAGGCAGGGTTCGCCTCTCTGGTCTGTCTTTTCACCTTGCCCCTGGGTAGGGGCAGAGCAAGACTCTCCCCTTGTCTTTACTGGTTGGTGGGAAATGCCCCACCAATCACCCTGAGGCCTTTCTAGGCTGTCGGCAAGTCTGCCACATGTGGTTTATGGTCCAAACCTTTTGTCACTCTACAACTGTCATTCTCAACCATTTTAGACACAAAACATCTCTCAAAGAATGCCAGCCTCTCTCTTCTGTAGTGAGAGCACCCATTGCTTTAAGGAAAGCACATGGAATGAGATTGTAGTCTGCCAAAACACATTCTGGAAAGCTCTGCAACATAAGTGCTGTCCCCACCACCCTCAAAACATCTGCCTACACAAAATGGCTCCTATTGAGCATATAGGACATGGGAAAGGAAGGAGGAAGGGCAACATTTGATGATATTATGAACTCACCTTCACTGTTTTCAAGCTTGGGAAGGAAGAACTGTGGCTTCCCTACTGCCTGGTTCTGCATTAGTGCCACCACTCATGGCCTGCTCAGACATTCACTATCACCACAACATCCATGGGAGGTAGCATGAAGACCTCTTCACACCATGGATGAGCCAGCACAATGACATTCCCTTATACCCAGCCAACTGACCTGGAAATATAAAAACTATCCATCTGGGACAAGGCCCCTCAGGAATAGAGATAGAGATGGATGCAATCTAAATAATTAGTAGCATATCTTTAATAAGGGGAGAATTTACACCTGAAAAGGGGGAAACTATCACAGACGTCCCTAAGACTTTGGCATTTCATCTGCTCGTCTGCCTGATGGTGGCCAGAGCACTCCTTGAACTCACACAGACTGGACTTTCTCTAGAAGGGTTTGGCCTCAAGCTCTAGCTCCCTCTCATCCTTTCTGATATCCCATCAGCCCATTCTCCTGGCTCTGCCCCATTCCCAGGTTTCATTGAGCAAGAAATAGGATAAGGAGAGTAGGATGTGCATTGTGGGAAAGGAAGAGCACTCAGAAATGGATGAAATCATGACCCCTATGAAACATGCATACTCCAAACAGCTCTTTAATGATCATATGAATTAATTCATCTCCATGGCTGGTACCTTAGTGGTGATGCCCTGAACCTGAACTCTGTTTAAGGACCTGCCCAGAATGGCATCTAATGGAGGTTCCCCTGCACTTGCCCTTCCTGTGCACTTCAGGCCTTGACTCCAGGGGGTGAGTGTCCTCTCCCTTACAGGTCTCCATTCAGCAGAGCAAACCCGGCACATTTCTTGCTTCCAGCACCATCCATGAGCATATAACCAGTGATCCTTGCAGGGGGTAACCCCTGCTGCTCCATACCATTGAATGGGAGATGCCTGCCAGAAAGAACGCCGCCAGCTCTCGTAGGAGTTGGGGGGTGGAGGGGTACTGTTCTTAGGAAGATCCAGGTCCCACAGGGCAGCACTGGTGCTGATCTAATAACGGGGGATGATCTTTTGGGGCATACCTGGGCTCTGGGTACTTCAGTGGTTCAGCAGGCTGTCAGGCTTCTGAGTACTAGATATTCTTTATTAAATATAACAGTTTACACAGCAAGAATTGATTTTCCTCACACTGGCACACTTTGCCCAAACAGTCTGACTGCATTAGCACCACTGCAGTTACCCCGGTGTTACACCATAGCAGAGAGGGTAGAATAGGACCAGAGCCTGCTGCCTGCATCAGTGCCTTTGTCAGAAGGGCAGGAGCGGTGTCTTGAGTAGCCAGTCCACAGGAAGCAGATTTGCATGAAGGGGTTGCTCTCAGCTCTGGTGCTTTAAGAGAGATGTGCATGGTCCTAGCTACAAGAGACTTTCCCTCAGGAAGCCGAGCTACTTGGGTTTCCTACCATGGCCTGGGTCACACTCCTCCTCGTGCCAGGAAGAAATATTGGTAGCAAGCATGTACACTGGTTTCAATATAAACCTGGCAGTGCCCCTGTGCAGATCATATATAGTGACAGCAACAGACCCTCCAGCATCTCTGACCGATTTTCTGGCTCCAAATCGGGGAGCACAGCCACGTTGACCATCACTGGAGTCCAAGCCCAGGATGAGGCTGATTATTACTGCCATGCTTATGATGATGACAACAGCTCTCTTCACATTGATGCAATGCAATGGAGATGTGAGACACAAACCTCCTGTTGACACAGGAAATGGGTCACAGTGTTTTCTATAGTGAGAGTGCCTATCCTAGTGGGGAATAACATGTTTCCACTTCACCCAGAGACATCCTTGATGCTGTGAAGCACAGCTAGTCTTCATTACTCTCCCCCAGAAATTCTGCCTGTGCAGCAGGGCTCTTACTGGAGACCTCTGGGACATGGAGGGGGACTGAGAGGAGGGTTACATTTTGAAGACTGAGAATTCTCATTCCATGTTTCTAAACTCTAGAAGCAGGAATTGGGGGCTCCCTAAGATCTGATTCACTGTAGCACATAGCCCTTTGCACAACGTGGATTGTATACAAAATAATCAGTGTGGCAGGCCAGTAGGGGAAGCTCCTGCACTGAGCTTCCCACCTCACCACAGCTGTCCACCTTCCAGACTCCACGTGTCTCTCCAGGGGAGCCCAAGACCTGGCAGACCCCCTTTTGAGCCTCACCGCAGAGTCTGGGGGTAACGAGTGCTGCCACCACCCCAACAAGGGACTGTCTGGGTCCTGTGTCCTCAGGGAAACACAGGCCTAATAGTCGTATGGCTACTCGACCCAATACAAGAACTTGGGGCACTTCCCCAAGTTGGGGGCCAAAAAGGATAGTCTCCCTTAGTCCGTAGACCCTCCTGGGCATAATTAAACCCACCCCTCAATAAGTCTCCCACAGTAGGTAAAAAGGAGAACTTTATTGGTTACAGAGGGTAGGGTTAGAATAAGGTACAAGGTAGAGCAATATCAGAGAAATCCCATAGAGCAAACTCCTGTGGCTGGGGTGGCCTTTGATCTCGCATCTGAGTTACTGCAAGCTATATATCTAGTTGGATCTCAGTTAGCTTACTCACAAGTAGTTTTAATGCATCTAAGCCATGTGCCACAGAGAAACCTCAAGGGTGACACAGTGTCTGAATACTATCAGTGACTCCCTGTTCACCCTCAGTGCAGCGTTATGTCCTCCATTTCCCTGCCCCTCCTTGCGTCTATCACACAGTGTTGTGGTGATTCAGTCAAGCTGTAGCCAGGAGACCTGCAGAGGCACTCAGGCCCACTGAAGTATGTAGAAAACCTTCTGCAGGGAGAAAAGTCTGTGAGGGGAGTAAGGGTGCAAAATAAGAAATCACCACCTTATTTTGTGGATGACTGCGGATGATTTGGTACGCCCAGGCAAGTCAGGGTAACAGCTGGCTGTAAATGCAACACTTGCCACTTGGGGGAGCTCGTCACTAAGGATGCACAACGAGGTGCCTTGTAATGAAGCTAAAGGGAGATGTTACTGTGAGAAGATTTACATTGAGGCCCTTGGGCTCTGATTTACAATAAGACACCTCTCCGTCCTCCCACAGCAGGTTGAACTGCCATACGCACAGTCATCATGCTCCTCCCTGCCCCTGGGAGAACAGGCTGGGAACAGAAGACAGGAAGTGTCGTGAGCTGTGGATCCTCTCGCCCCGGTGGAGACGTGCACACTTCCACGCACAGAAGCTCCTCTCAGCTGGCGCATGGCAGGGGCTTCCTGGCAGGACCCTCTCTGGGGGTTCGCTAAGGTCATCCACCCGGGTACTGCTCCTTGAATGATCAGCGGCAACTGTTTGTCTAGTCTGTGTCTACAGTGCAGGAAGAACAGCGGGGTCATGTCCATGCCGGGGGTCCTTGAGACGTGACAGTAATATAAATCAGGGCTGTCCAGCTGGCAGCCCCCCGCTCCCCACTGCCACTGCTCCCCTCATTGCTCTGGCTGCTGCTGCAGCCGAGGTCTCCGGGCTCTCCTCTTTGGGGGCAGGATGGTGTATTATAGTGTGATACAGAGCAGTCTGCAGGGCCAAGGGGTCTACGGCACAGTACAACAGTACACACCCCCAACACAAATAGTACTCCAAATGGCTCTTCCTGAGCAGTGTCTATCTGGGGACCTGGTTTCAGAGAGAAAACCTGTTCAAACTGAGTCCCGAGCTGCCCCTTCTCCCTGCCACGGCTGTGCCATGAGTCCACGAGGCATCAGCAAAGGTCACCGCTCACTGAGCAGGTCTGTCTCAAAGTATCAGTGCTTTATGTCTCCATCTCTCACTTCCGCCCCATGAGGTTTCTCCAGCAACTAGATTGTTGCTCGAGTCTCTAATCTTCATGTAATCAGACCAGGAGTTTCTGACTGGAAGCACTGCACAAGGCCTGCAAAAAGGTTCTGGGCGAGGAAATGGGCAGCAAGGGGTCCTGGGCTGTGGGCTTTTTTAAATTTTATCCTTGTAAAAGAAAACACAGCCAGTTTCTCCCAGTCCTTTTTCCTAGCCTGAGTGGCCACAGTCTTGAGTGACACCAGTGCATGTGGGAGGAGCACGGGCGCAGAGTCCCTCCCTTCTGATCCTGGCTTTTCTCATCAGCAGGAATAAGGTGCCAGCAGCAGCCAGTGAGCAGAGGGCAGATTTACATGTGGGGGCCGATCTCAGCTGAGGGCATTTAAAGAGACTTGAATGGTCCCAGCCAGCGACTGGTTTCCTTGAGGAGGCAGAGCTGGTCTGCATTTCCACCATGGCCTTGGCCCCGCTTCTGCTTGTATTGCTCATGTGCTTCTAAGGTGCTGAAATGGGGGTTTTGTCCCCTGGGTGCCGGCAGATCTCGATACGAGGGGTTATTTCATGTCTTTGTGTTCTCTCTTGTTCCAGGTTGTCTTGCTCAGACCGCGCCGACTCAGCCGCCTTCGGTGTCCGTCTCTCCCGGACAAACTGCTATGCTCACCTGCACAGGGAGTAGCATTATTATGCTCGGAGCAAGTTGGTACCAACAGAAACCTGGGAGTGCCTCCCTGCTCGTTATGGATGGTGATAATAAGAGACCCTCCGGTATCCCGGAGCGGTTCTCTGGTTCCAAGTCCGGTAACACGGCCACATTGACCATCACTGGAGTCCAAGCCCGGGACAAGGCTGATTATTACTGCCTCACTTTTGATATTAGCAGTGCTTCTCCACACAATGACACAGTGGAATGGGGAAGTGAGAGACAAACCTTTTGTTACAACGTGAGCGGGTCACATTGTTTCTTTAGTGATCGTTCCTGTCAGAAAGGCAACATGTGAGAAATGAGTGTGATTCCAATCAACCCTGAATCCTTTCCAGCCACCTGTGCATTTGCCTTCTCACTCACTTCCTTGGAGGTCTGGGTACACAGGATGATTGTCCCAGAACCTTTGCAGGGAGAGAGGGGCTGGGAGAAGGGTGATAGTTGAAAGAAGGAGGATTCTCCTTCCTGCCTTCAAAACAATTGTGAAAGAAAGCAATGTTATCGCTCTGTGGCCTGGTTCCATGTCACAATGGTCAGTACTGCTTGTTCAGATCTTGGCTGTCTCCTAGGGTGACCACCTTTTTAAAATGCAAAAGCAGGAAGCATGCCCACCTACCCCAAACTCCCCATCCCACTCACAACTCCTGTGGATGGCACAACCAGAACAGAGCAAGGCAGAGGCAGTGGGTGTTTGGGAGGATGTGGGCTGCCCTCTGTGCAGTTCAGGGCTCCCCGCCCTGCTGCCCTTCCCCCTGGGGCTTCCACAGCCGAGCAGGCAAGACCAAGTGAAGGATGGCTGAAAAACTCGAGGCTGATGTTATCACCATGAGGCTTGTGCTAGCCGTAGTGCCATGGCGAGATGCCCCTTGTCCATTCAGCAGCAGCAAAGAGCACAACTCCACACTGTCGCCACCTCCGCTACTGCTTAGTAGGCAGAGGCCACCTCACCATGCACGGCTGGCACAGGGCTCCTCATCACCGTGGAGCTGAGCCTCCCTGCCCTGTTCTGCCCTCCCACAATGGGTCCTACCTGCTGGGCCGTGAAGGCTCCAGGGAAGGGCAGCAGGTTGGAGAGCCCCAAACCCACAGCTGACAGACCATATCTACTCCAATGCACAAATCTGGGGGGCACGTGCCCTCTCCCCCATTTCCTTCTCTCTGGGAGACCATGCAGCAGTGGGGAACAAGCCACCCCCAATGAGCTGCCTGTGGCTCCATACCACTCCCCAGCCGGCCCCAGAGCCGTGCATTCTGGACCCAGACCCATGCACTGCCCCAGCCGGGAGCACCCCCAGCTTCCAGGCCTGCCCTGCTTCCTCCTTCACTGTGTGGGCCTCAATCTGCCCCTGCCCCATAGACTTGCCTGCAAGGAGCTGGGGGCAATGATCGGTTCAGGCATGGATCAGCTCAAGACTCTTAAAAAACTTGAACACAGCTATAAATACTTCCAGGATTTAACTTCCTTATGATGCCTTGATTCATTTTTCTAAATACAGGTGACCCTCGCCATTGATGTGGGATACGTTCTTGTACTCCCAGCGAACGGCAACATTTGTGAATAAGGCACTGCATTCATGAACACAGTGCCCCTGGCAGCAGGGTGGGGGCACAGCTGCTCTGGCAGCAGTGGAGTGCGGCTGCAGTGGCAGGAGTACGGCAGTGGCGGGAGCCCAGCAGCGGCAAGTGCGGAGCTCCCGAAGAGCTCCTTTAAGTGTGTTTAAGAAGTGGGTTTGGTATTCATGAATATTTGAAACCACGAATGCTGAGCCCACAAATAATGAGGGTTTCCTGTACTGATAGAGGCTGAATGCCAGCGGCGTGAATGTGAGATGAGAACAATGCCTCACATATTTTGAAGTCCAATAGACCTTCTCTTAGAAGAGACCGAAGTCTATCTCATCTGTCATCCCAAGGACAGTCTCCTCTTAGGGAATGGGTCCATGTTGAGCAGAGGGTGAACCCTTTGGGTTCTGGCTCCCAGCAGTGCTGGTGTGTAGATAACCAGCACCCAGGGCTGTGGTTTATTCCCTACAGGATGGTACTGTCACAGCAGGAGCCTCCTGCTGGAAACACTGACTATGGTCTTGGCAGGGCAGCACCTGTTTCCCAGGAAGACAAAGTTTCCCCAGAGCAGGACCAGTGATGCTGGGATATTCTGTGAGTGATCCATTTATGGCTGCAGCGACCCTGGAGGATTTGGGGACACAGCAAGGCAGCCTTTCCCCTTAGAAACACTTGGCTAACTGTTAGAAGTTACACAGGCAGGGTCTGACTGTGCTCTCATTGACTCCCTCTGTATAGCACTCTGATGTTGCTAACACCAGTGAAGTTACCTCCAGTTTTACATCAAAGTAGAGAGGGAAGAATGAGGCCGAGTCCCTCACGTGTTTCTACCGTTGTCAGGTGGATGCATGAGGGTCTTTAGGAGCCAGTGAACTGGGAGCAGATTTGCATGACGGAGCTGTTCTCAACTCTGGGGTATAAAAATGACTCAAAGGGTCCAGCCGGAGACCTGTTTGCTTCAGGAAGCTGAGCTGCTCCAGATTCCCAGCATGGCCTGTGCCCTGCTCTGCCTTGTGGTGCTCAGGTACTGCATTGCATTTGGTTTCTAGTCGACTGTCAACTCCTTCCTGCTGGTTCCGATGGGAGATGTCTCCACTATAGCCATGGGTGGTTGGGTGAAGGCCTCTTCCTTAGGAACAAGATCATCAATGAAAAAGATAATAATGAAAAATAAAAGAAGAATGTTGACTGCCTCCTAGTGTTGCCAACTTTTGAAAATGCAAAAGCGGGACACATGCCACCCCCTGCCTGCACAACGGTGGGTGGCATGGCCACAGCCGAGTGGAGGCAGTGGGTGGAGTGAAAATATGTGGGCTGCCCCTGTGGGGCGCTTTGGTCCCCACTCTGTTGTGCCCTTCCCGGGAGCCTCCGCAGCCCAGTAGGTGAGACATGCCATGGACTGGCCAAGAGACTCAGCGGTGCTGCCACCACTGGAACCGCCACGCGGGAACTGTCATGCCAGCAGGAACCGGTGGCACAACTCCATGCTGCCACCACTCCCTCCGCTGCTGGGCAGAGGGTATACCTTGCCATGGTGGCACAGCTGGCACAAGGCTCTGGTGGTGGTCGAAGTGGTGGTGGCGGCACAGAGCATGCCCGCTTTGCTCAACCCTCCCATGCTAGGTCCTGCCTGCTGGACTGTGAAGACCTCCGGAGAGGGCAGAAGGATGGAGAGCCCACAGTGGGCAGCCTGTATCTGCCCCTCCCCCGTGCACAAATATGAGGGGCACATGCCTCCCCATGCCCCTCTCCCTGGGACTGCACACTCCAGCAGGAGCCAGCCCCTCCCCTCATCACCCAGACTAGCCACCCATGGCTCCATGCCAGCCTTTCCATGACAGGAAGCACACAGACAGCAGTGACACGTCCTTGTGCTCAGAACTGAAGTGTGAAAACCAGCCTCTTCTTTTTTTCATCCTCACTTTCACCCCTCTGCCTGGAGACCAGGGACCCAGAACCAACATCTGAAAATAAATAAAAATAAAATAAATTCCCCAAACAGAATTTTACTTCCAAAGGGAATAGTGCCAGATGCCCTATGAGGGACTTTGGACATAATACCAATTTCATGAGGAAGGTATTCAGATACCGGTTTGAAGGATGAGATGAGTCCACGACATACGATACACTGCTTAGTTTACGGGGGAGGAGACCAAAGCTCCAAGATGTATCCTGGGTCCAGTCCGGTAGTTTCACATCAAATCTCTTCGTGCCCCCATGGTCCTTCCCTTGCACACGGACCTGCTTCCCTCCAAAACAGCCTCATTGCAGTCCCTGTTTCCACCTCTCCTTTCTCAGCAATGATCTGTCGTTTTGCCCCTTTCCTTTCCTTGGAGCCATGGCATTTCTAGCCACACCTCAGAAATGTCCCTGTCCTGCCCCTGAGCACTGGGCTCTGGTGATTAAGAGGGCATCAGTGTGTCCTGGCCGGTGGGACAGGAAACTAAAGGAAAATCCAGCTTGTTCTTTTGCATTTTGTTACACAGAGAAACACCCTGGCCTGGGTCTCCCCTCACTAACTCCAGCTTCACACCAGTTTTCTTTCTTAACTTGAGAGGCCTCAATCCTGCCATCACTGCAATGCAAGTCCTCCCAGCTGTAACCATGATCTGGTGATTGCCTTCCATCTGCTGCTGAAGGCTGGTATCCATGCGTGGACCTCTGGTCTTGAAAAGATCTAAAGAGCTGGGAAATAAGAGTAGGACCAGAAGGCCTAGGAGACAGAAAAATACCCCTCACATAGGTTAGCTTCATTATAAGTCAGGCTAATCACACTGTGGTCCCCCATATCCTCCTTATCCCCTGTCTCAGACAGAGTACGTAGGTGAGTTCATTTCCAGTTTTCCGCAATCACATTATACTGTAGCAAGAAACATTTTTTGCCTGTCCCCCCTCCAATGTGAAGCCCCTCCATATGGCAAAAAGCCCCTTTTGCAGTATTTGCCCCCTTTTGGAGATGCTTTCTCTTTTCTACCTTTTCTTCCTTCCTTCCTCCCTCTTCTTCTTTTATTAGATTACTATCATTTTTATGGAATATACGGTGTACTTGTAATAAAAAATATAGTTTGTAGATGCTTTTATGGGTATAAAATAGTATTCTGCATCAGTATCTCTACCCCCTGTTAAAGGTACATTAGCCCCTGTTTGAACTAATCAATGCCTAAGACCACTCTTGGGACTTAATACCCCGCTCATCAACTGTCCCCAGAGTCCTATTCATCACAGCAGTGAATTAATCAAACTTCATCAATGGACTCCCAAGACTTCACGTACCTGCAGACGTAACCCTTGGGGCTGACAGCTGCCATCCAGCAACCACAAAGGGAGATGTCCCACGAGTTCAACGATCCCTGGATTGGGTAAGCCCAAAATGTGGGGAGTCACCAACCTCTGCCAGAGAGGGATTAAAGGCAGTGAAGAATGACTCTCAATGGCACCCACTTTGACCTGACCAGCACCCTGTTGTCCAGCCAAAAGGAACAGCTGGTGACCCGCTTCTGAAGCAACATCTCACTGAAAGAAGCCTTGATTGGCCATCGACAGCAGACTCCAGTGCTTGGGTATATTTTGATGCCAGTGCTTAGTGCTCATAACTAGCTACTATAAGTGTGTGTGCGTGTGTGCGTGAATGTGTGTGTGTTTGAGGGGTTCAGCCCCAAGGTGTATAATCTGGCTTTTGCATCCGTCTAATAAACTAGAATTTGTTGATGACCCTGTGAGTTGGTCCTTTGCAGCCAGCAATACATGGATGAGGGACTTCAGCATCACATTAGCAACGGGGAGAACTGCATGAAGGGGCCAGTGTCAGGTCTCAGGCTTTGAGAGAGACTCAGAAGGTCCCCTCCAGACCTGGAGAACACCCTCTTCTTCTCAGAGTCCACCAGGGACACACTGCCTCACCTCTCTAAGTGCTCATCCAATCCACAGTTGTTTGGACAGTTCGGTCATCAGCACGACCTAGACTGAGGCCCCTCGGGGCATGAGGGCAGCCCCTGATGAGTGATTTGCCAGGTCCCAGTATCCCACCTGAGCAGCCTCTGGTGGCTTTGCTGCATTTAAGCAAGGGCTGGAGAAGAAGCTTAATGCTGGGAACCAGCGTCTGAACATCCTTGGTGACTCCTGTATTACAGGTGGTGCACAGACATGGTTGACATTTCCCTTTCCCTGCATGTCTGTCACATGGTGTTGTGGTTGTTCAGCCACCCTGCGGACGAGAAACCAGCACCAGGCCCAGGTGGAATCCTCTGAAGCTCGTAGCAACGCCTTGGGGACGTTAATGGAAACTGCAGAGAGGAAAACGGTGAGGGGAGGCAAGATCAAATTAAGGAACCAGGGGATCATGTTCATTATTAGACATGATGGTGCTTGTCAGGGAAAGACCTGGTGGCAGCTGTAATGGTTGGCAGCACGAGCTCTGCCCTCAGCATCCCTCAAGGCACAGACACAGCTCATTGGCTCTTGTAATAAAAGTTGAAGGTTAGATGTTGCTGGGAGAAGCTTTATACTCAGAAATTTTGGCCCTATTTTACATGAGGAAATCTCTGTCTGTCCTCAGGAGATTCCCCTGCCAAAAATAGCATTACCCCCATTGTCATCCTCCTCCTCCTCTCCAGTATCTCTCAGGTTGCTCCCTGTTCCTGTTCTCTCCCCAGGGTCACTACCACTGGGACAACAGGATGGGCGCAGGAATAAAGCAAATGTAGTGAGATGTGGGTCCTCTCAAGCCCCATGGGGAATATCCTGCAACAGCTTTCATTCCCAGGATATTCCCAGATGGATCCTCTCTAAGGACATCCACTCACATCCTGCTATTTGGATGATGAGCAATTAGGAGCAGGAACTGTCTGTCTGGCTTGTGTCTACACAGCACCAGGCATCGAGTGGTTGTATCCATGGCTGGGGTCCCTGAGTCCCATGGGCATTATAAATAATACTCATAATGGTTCATGCTAGGGTCATATGACCTTCCATCCCCAGGGCGCGCCCACCCTTTAATGGGACAGGAGGTGGGTTTTATGGATCCAAGATTATCCTGCCTTCGGGTGGTGTAATTTGAAGCCTCATAAGAAGTGCTTAAAATCGCACTGAAGTGTTAACATGAGAACAATTCAGCAGTTCAGAGCTCCAGAAGCCACACACTATTAGAGAGGAACAAGGCCCTATCGCTGACTAACAGTTGATCAGTTCAAAGCGTATTGTGTAAAAATTCCGAAGGGTTCCCAAGTGCCGTACCAATGCTAATGGGATACTTTTAATCACATGGTTTAATGAACCTTTATGGCTCTAGAGCTGCTCTAGTGGATTTAGCAACCCAGAACATGTCCTTTGCTCTAGGGTGATTAGGAATTATTAAATATTAGAAAGTGCACAGCCTGAGTCCGGTGATCACTGACAGCATCTAAACCACACTCTGACATCAGTAAAATTACCTTCAGTTTTACACCATGGTACAAAGGGAAGAAGGAGGTTCAGAGCCCCATCTGAGGGCTTGTCAGATCCGTGAGTGTGGTACATTTCTAGGAGCCCGTGTGATGGGAGCAGACTTGCTTGAAGGGTCTGTTCTCAACTCTGTGGGATTTAAGGAGTCAAATTGTCTCAGCCAGAGACCTGTAAGCCAAGCTGGTCTGGCTTCCCACCATGGCTGGGGTCCAATTCCTTCCTGCAGTGATCGCATACTGCTCGGGTATCATAATGCATTTGGTTTCTCACCTGGCTGCCTAGAGATCTTGGTAACTGGCGTTAAAGTTAGACCAAGTCTTTCTATAAACTTATGTTGTTCTTCTCGTCTAGGTTCCCTGGCCCAGTACTTGATGATGCAGTCACCTTCGGTCTCCATCTCTCCAGGACAAACTGCTAAACTGACCTGCACAGGAAGAAATGTGGGTAGCTACAGTGTGAGTTGGGATCAACAGGAACCTGGCAGCGTTCCCCTGCTGCTTATATACAGCGATAGCATCCGAGCCTCAGGCATCTCTGACCGACTCTCTGACTCCAAATCTGGGAACACGGCCACATTGACCATGACTGGAGTCCAAGTCCAGTACAAGGCTGACTATTACTGCCAGGCATGGCATAGTGACAGCAGTGCTCAACACATTGCCACAGGGCAATGGGGAAGTGAGACACAAACCTGTGCTACCAAACAGAGCAGGTTGGCCTATTTTCTAAGTCAGAGTTGTTGTCACAAATTGGGGAAGGGGAACAAGTGTGATTGATTCAATGAACCACAAAACCTTCCTAGTCATCTGAGGAAACAGATTCTCAGTCACCGGAGAGAGGTCCAGGCATGCAGGTACACTTTTACTAGGGACTCTGCAAGGGAAGTGGAGGGCAGGGAAGAGTGATAGTTGAAACTCATACCAATTTCCCTTCAGGCTTTTAAACCAGGGAAAGGAGTAATTGGGACTTCAGTGTGGCTAGCTTCTGGGCTACTGCCATCCCCTTCTGCTTGTTAAGATATTGCACATCTCCACAGGGCCATGGGAAGCAGTGCAGAGGCATTTCCGTGTGGGGAATATCACAGAGAACAGTGACACCCATGAGCAGATGTAGGATTTTGACAAGGGGAGGAGGGTGCAGAACGTGGCCACATTGACCATCACTGGAGTTCAAGCTCAGGACGAGGCTGACTATTACTGACAAGGCAGCGAGGCTGACAGTGATCCAGTGTGTTGCAGAAGTGAGACACAAACCTCCTGTCATGAAAAGAGAATGGCCCAACTCTAAACTTGTTCAGAGGGCTCCACACAATTGTGGAATTCATCACACAACCCTGGTCTCCTTCAGTCTAAGAATTTCCACCTTGCATCCTTGCTTTCAAAGAGCACACAGTACAAGTCTGGCGTCCTCGGGGTGGCTGCCCAAGGTTTCCACTCATTGCTTCAGAAAGACCTCATAGTTCTTTACAGAACTTGACTCAATTCACACAGGGGAAACACATTCACTGACAACAGCAACACAGTTTCTTTAATTGCTCGAGTCCCTTCTGGCAGAGCCAGTACATCTTTAGACCCTCCGCTCCCCATGTCTTTAACCTCAATTCACACAGGTCTTTCACACAGGAGAAGCTTATTGAGTGTGTCCGGTCAGGTCGTGAGATTTGCTAGCGGCACAGGAATGCTGTGGTTAATGTCCAAAGACAAACTTCCGTAGCACCGGCACACAATGCAGTTACTCACCGTTAGACCGAACGTCGGGGTTCCTTGCGGGGGAGACTCCAGCATTGTACATGTACACACACTATGGCCATAAAAGTTGTAAGTTGTAAGTGCAGATGGTGTGGTTCCTCTTCCCAAATAATACAACACAGTTTTCTCCAGGTAAAATTGGACTAGAAGCAGGAAGAATGTATACTGGTACCAGTACAAACAGGGCAGTGCCCCGCTACTACTCATGTATTACACCACCAGCAGACCCTCGGCATCCCTGATGGGTTCTCTGGTTCCAAGTCAGGGAACGTGGCCACATTGACCATCACCGGAGTCCAAGCTCAGGACGAGGCTGACTATTACTGTCATAGCAGCAAGGATCACAATGATCCAGTAAGTTTCAGAAGTGAGACACAAACCTCCCGTCATGAAAAGAGAATGGCCCAACTCTGAACTTGTTCAGAGGGCTCCACGCAGTAGAGAGGGGGCAAGCAGGATGGAGGCAGGGGAAGGAGCCGTTCTGTCTCCCAAGAAACTGTTTCCATGAGGTGTGACAAACAGGTTACTGCCTCGCCATCCCCGTGGTGATGTCGCTGTAGTGGAGAGGGTGGGAGGCAGAAGAGAAGAGGAAAATTCGACGTGTGTGACTCCATAATTATCTTTGCTTGAAGATTGTAGATCATGGATGGCGTCCCATTCTCTTGCCTGCCTGGCTCTGTGTTGTTACTCCAGCCTCTCCTGCAGTCTCCGTGTGCCAGGGAGGTTGTCAGCTGGGAGTCTATATCCCAGCTGGGCCCTTAGCAGAGAGGATATGCCCAACCCTAGCAGAGCAATCCAGGTGGTTTCTCCAATTGGATATAACTACCCCCAGGTGCACGGCCCTGGGAACAGCTCCCCTGCCCACTGCATTTCAGAGAGGAGACACAGATATTCTTGTGCTAATGGAGGCTAAGGAGCTTCACTGCCTGGCAGTCAATGTCCTGTGTAACTATACAGTGGAGAGGTTGCAACCACCTCTTCTGCCACTTGGTTGACAAAGGAAATGGCAATGGAAAAGCTTTCTCTGGTCCTGACGGGCAAAAACCATCTCAGCATCTTCCCAGCCTCTTCTATTTGGTTTCTACTTACAT
Source organism: Alligator mississippiensis (assembly GCF_030867095.1). NCBI lineage: Eukaryota > Metazoa > Chordata > Crocodylia > Alligatoridae > Alligator > Alligator mississippiensis. Next base: position 17,616,167 of record NC_081833.1, on the reverse strand, counting down.
TGTGTCCTTACCTGTCTGTCAGTCTGGGTGCCCCAGGTTATGGCTACTACCTGACCTCAAGCAGGTGCAGGGGAGCGACACTAGTCTCTTCTGTTTTGGCCCTAACCTCATGGCAGAGGGGCAGTGGCTCAAGATATGTCAATCTCTGAGTTGTCCAGTGATGCTTTTTAAACAGCTTGGGTAGCACCTAACAACATCTGGTCTTCATGGGCCCCAAAGGTGAGGTCATTTGAAAGCATCAGCCAACGGGGCTGCTTCTGGTGCACACTTAGTGATGAGGTCACAAAAAGTTATTCAAGAGCCTGGAAGAACTGCCTGCCTCCAGAGGAAAGCTCAGTCAGACTCTGGATGACATTGAGAGAAATATAGTACATAACTAGAACTATCGCTTGCTGTACAGAAGATGCGTGTTCAACGGCGACCCAGCTACACTGTTTGCTCTCAGGTTATTGTGTGATACCTCTCTGTCCTGTACGGAGGGTGCACAGGGCCTGGAAACAGTCCCGAACCATGGGTGGTGGGAGCGGTGACCCCAGGATAGTGGGTGTGCTCCAGGAAGGAGGACGGGCAAACTTGAGGCACCCGTGAGGAGGCACTTGGACCTTGGTAGGAGGTCAGGTGCAGTGAGGTGGGTGCCTCAGTGGGGGAGCACCCCCTACTGGCCAGCCACACTGAGCCTGGTGGTATCTGGCCCTTCCCCATCATATTTTTGGGGTTTGGTGTCACATTAGCTCTTGAAATCATTAGCTAAAGTAGAGTCTGATCTCTTGGGCTTCCCACAGTCTTGTCTGGAAAGCAGGGGCCCCAGGGATTCCCTCTTTGGAGACCTTAGTTGGTCTAGCTTCATCCAATGGTTGCAGAGCTGGACCAGAGGGTGTCAAGGCCCTCTCCAATCTGCAGCGACATGCACAGTGCGATGGGTAGTAGACTGGGCTACCATTGTGAGTAGAAACACCAGGGGGCAATCTGTACCCATAAATTGTCAAAAAAAGGAGGAAGTCTGGTCCAGTGACTGTGGAGGACACAAGCTGCACAGGGCCAGGAGTGCATCTGGGTGGATTGTGAATGATGCAAGATTTCCAGCACCCATGGAAAGCAGATTCAAAGGCCTTTTCATGCAAAGGATGGACAAATACACAGAGCTGTGACACCCTTTGCAGAGCAGGAATGCCTGCTCAGAAAACTTGGGAATGGGACAACACCCTTGTCCCTCAAATAAGTGAATGTAAAAGAAAAGAAATAACACAGCGAGCAGAGAAATGAAACTCTTCCACAACTCGCATGCAGCTGCAAATACTTCTAAGATTGATTCAACTCACAGATCTCTGTCACACTTCTTTGTGATGCCTTGAATCATGTTTCTAGATGCTGATAGAGGCTGAATACCAGAGGTGTCAATGTGAGATCAGAGTGATGCCTCGTGTTTTGAGGTCCAACGGACCTTCTTTGAGGTGAGACCCACTGTCTACCTTTCGTCCACAGTCCCAAGGACAGAGTCACCTCTCAGGTAACATGTCCTTGTTAAGCAGAGATCGTTGCTCCAGTCTCTAATCTCCCATGTAGTTCGACACGGGAGTTTCTGACAAGAAACAGTGGACGAGGCCTGTGAAATGGTTCCGGGTGAGGAAATCGGCAGCAGGGGGTCCTGAGATGTGGGGTTTCTTTAATTATTTCCTTCTGGAAAAAAAACAAACAGGGCAGTTTTCCCAGGTCCTCTGTCCTCTCTTGAGTGACCACAATATGGGCTGACACCAGTGCACATGGGAGGAGCATGGGCGCAGAGTCCCTCCCTTCTCCTCCTGTCTCTTCTCATCGGCAGGAATAAGGTGCCAGCAGCAGCCAGTGAGCAGAGGGCAGATTTACATGAAGGGGCCGATCTCAGTTGTGGGCATTTAAAGAGACTTGAATGGTCCCAGCCAGCGACTGGTTTCCTTGAGCAGGCAGAGCTGGTCTGGATTTCCACCATGGCCTTGGCCCCGCTCCTCCTCGTATTGCTCATGTGCTGCTCAGGTGCTGAAATGGGGGTTTTGTCCCCTGGCTGCCTGCAGATCTCGATACGAGGGGTTATTTCATGTCTTTGTGTTCTCTCTTGTTCCAGGTTGTCTTGCTCAGACCGCGCCGACTCAGCCGCCTTCGGTGTCCGTCTCTCCCGGACAAACTGCTACGCTCACCTGCACGGGCAGTAGCATTGGTAGCTACGGAGCGAATTGGTACCAACAGAAACCTGGAAGTGCCCCCCTGCTCATTATGAAATATGATAATAACAGACCCTCCGGTGTCTCGGACCGGTTCTCTGGTTCCAAGTCCGGTAACACGGCCACACTGACCATCACTGGAGTCCAAGTCCAGGATGAGGCTGATTATTATTGCGGTGCTGCTACTTTTAGTAGCACTCCACACAGTGACACAGTGCAATGGGGAAGTGCGACACAAACCTCCTGTTACAAAAGGAGCGGGTCGCACTGTTTCTATAGCAATCATTCCTGTCAGAACGGGGACATGTGAGAAATGAGTGTGATTCCTATCAACCCTGAATCCTTTCCAGCCACCGGAGGATTTGTCTTCTCCCTCACTTCCTGGAGGTCTGGGTACACAGGATGATTGTCCCAGAACTTTTGCAGGGACAGTGGGAGCTGGGAGAATGGTGAGAGTTGAGAAAAGGAGGATTCACTTTCCTGCCTTCAAAACAATTGTGAAAGGAAGCAATGTGATCCACTGCAGCCTGGTTCTGTGTCACTACGGTCACTACTGCTTGTTCAGATGTTGGCCGTCTCCTATTGTGACCATCTTTTGAAAATGCAACCATGGGACACCTGTTCACCCAACACCAAGCCCCCCACCCCATTTGCACCCCCCTGCAGATGGCACAACCAGAACAGAGCTGGGCAGAGCCCATGGGGGTCGGGGTGGGGAGGGGATGGACTGTCCTCTATAGGGTTTAGTCTCCCCGCCCTGCTGCCCTTTCTCCTGGGGCCCTCCACGCCCCAATGAACAAGACCCAGTGGAGCACCGCAGACAAACTCAATGTTGCTGCTATCACCAGAAAACCTGTGATAGCTGTGCTACTATGGGAAGTCTCCCCTTGCCTGCCCAGCAGCAGAGGGGGGCACAACTCAGCACTGTCACTACCCCCGCTACAGCCAAGCAGGCAGGGGCCACCTTGCTATGGAGACACGGCGATCACAGGGCTCCCTGTGGCAGTGGCACTGAGCCTCCTTGCCCTGCTCCACCCTCCCATGCTGAGACCTGCTCGTTGGGCCATGCGGGTCCCAAGGAAGTGCAGCAGGGTGGGAAGCGCCAAACTCACTGCTGACAGCCCACATCTGCCCCTATGCATAAATCTGGGGGGCACGTGCTGTGCCATTTACCAATCTGTGGGAGTTCACACACCAGTGGAAAGCAAGCCCCCTCCCAATGAGCTGCCCGTGCTCCGTAGCACTCCCAGCCAGCCCCACAGCCGCACACGCTGGCCCCAGGCCCCATGCACTGCTCCAGCTGGGCAGCACCCCCAGCCCCAGCCACCAGTCCTGCCCCACTTCCTTCTTCACTGTGCAGGCCTGAATGTGCCCCTGCTCCATAAACTTGCCTTCAGGGAGCTGGGGGCACTGCCCTCTACCACTGTCTCGCTGTATTGCTGGTCACGTGCATGTGTGTACACACACACAATCACGGGGCTCCCCTTGACCTGGCTCCCCCCAGCCCCAACCAGCCTGGGACTCTGCCAGCCTACAAGGGGAAACCACAATTATGCTGCATTTTTCCACAGTGGATGGGAAACCCAGATCCCTGCACATGATACTGGGAGGCTAGTTCCTATGGTTTTACTGTGTCAAGGGGAATCTGGGACAAATATCACCCTGGAGTCATTCAGTGCAGGACTGGAACTTGATCTTCACCTTTTGGGATTGTCCTGCCCAATTAGGGATGGGTGGTGACACTTGTGTCTCCGCCACACCCAAGGGAAGCAGCATGGAGGGCTTTCCACGTCAGGAACTGCACAGAGACCAGACACACAACTTTGTGCTCAAAAGTGAAGTGTGAAAACCAACCTCTTCCTTTTTAATCCTCGTTTCTACCCCTCTGCCTGGAAGCCAGTGGCCCAGAACAAAAGTAGAATAACGAATCCAAGGAAAAGAAAGTGTCACAATATCTGAGTAAAAATACAGAATTCCTCCCAAAGTTGGTAACTTCTAAAGGGGAATAGTGCCAGATGCTTCACTAGGGACTTTGGAGATAATCCCCATTTCATGAGGAAGGTGCTCAGATACTGGTTTGAGGGACGAGAGGAGTCCACAAGATATGGTACACTGCTCATTTTATAGGGGAGGAAACCAAGTCTCAGAGTTGTATCCTGGGCCAAGTTGCACAGAACATCTCTGGTAGTTTAAATCAAATCTCCGTCTTCTGCCCCCAGAGTCCTCCCCTCGCACACGGACCTGCCTCCCCCCACAACAGTCCTCACTGCAGTTCCCGTCCCCACCTTTCCTTTCTCAGCTATGATCTGTCCCTTCACTCCTTTTCCTTCCTTGGAGCCCTGGCATTTCTAGCCGCACCTCAGAGATGTCCCTGTCCTGTCCCGGAGGATTGGGCTCTGGTGATTAAATGGTAGCAGGGTGTCCTGAGCGGTGGGAGAGGAAACTAAAGGAAAACCCACCTAGTTCTTTTCCATTTTGGTATTCAGAGAAATACCTTGGCCTCAGTCTCTCCCCACTAACTCCAGTTTCACATTAATTTCCTTTCTTATCTTGAGAGGCCCCAATCCTGATTCACAGCAGTGAGAGTTGGAGGAGAATAGGACCCTAAATCTCTCCCTTCTCCCCATGGCTTTTCTAATTTTAGGGAGAGAGATGTGAGCAGCAGCCAGTGACCAGAGGGAAGCTTTGCCTGAAGGCCTGGTCTCAACTTTGTTGGTTTGAGAGAGACTTGGAGGCTCTCAGACCAACACCAATCTGCTTGAGGAGTCTGAGCTTGTCTGGACTGCTGCCATGGCCTTGGCCCCTCTGCTCCTCACGTGTGCCCTTGTGCTGTGATGGGTTGTGTTTGCCCCTTTTGCTTCCTGCAGATCACAACGCTCATAGATTCGAATCAACATTGTCATTTCATTGCTTTGCGCCCTCCTTCTGCTCCAGGTTCTCTTGTCCAGTATGAGATTCATAGAGTATAAGGCCAGAAGGGACCTCATAAGTTCATCAGGTCCAGCCCCATGCACGAAGCAGGAATGATAGGTGGGGGTGAGGTGATCCCAGCAAGGCGACTGTCTAGTCTCCTCTTGAAGATTTCCAAGATAGGTGATTGCACCACCTCTGGAGGGAGCTTATTCCATAGTCTGGACACCCTGACTGTAGTTTTTCCTAACGTTGAGCCTGAATCTGTCTTCCAGGAGTTTGTGGCCATTACTCCTAGTTTTCCTCTCGGGTGTACAGGTGAACAATTGCTCACCGAGCTCTTGATGTAATCCTCTAGTGTAGCAGTAAGCTGCTACCAGGTCCCCTCTTAGCCTACTTTTCCTCAGGATGAAGAGTCCCAGATCCTTCAGCCTGTCCTTGTATGGCTTGCCTTTGAAGACTGATAATACAGGTGGCTCTTCTCTGGACTCTCTAGCTTGTCCACATTCTGGTTAAAAAGTGGTGCCCAGAACTGGACACAGTCCTCCAGCTGCGGTCTCACCAGTGCTGAGTAGAGCGGAAGAATCACCTCCTTGGTTTTGTTGGAGATGCATCGATTGACGCACGCCAGAGTATTATTTGCCCGACAGGCTAAAGCATTGTACTGCCGGCTCCTTGTGGTCTATTATCATCCCCAGGTCTCTTTCATTCATGGTGCTAGTCAGTTTGCTTCTGCCAAGCCTGCAGGCGTGTTGGGGTTTCTCTTCCCGAGGTGGAGCACTTGACATTTTTCCATGACATTCCACTTGGACAGATTCTGATCCGCCCAACTTGCTAACCTGTCTGATTCAGTGTCACTCTCTCCAGGATACAACTCCATAATCACCTGCACAGGAAGAAATATAGGGTACCTACGATGTCAGCTGGTTACCTTTGCCGTCAGTGAGATCCAGGCCCAGGACAATGCTGATTATTGCTGTGCCCTTTATGGGACAGCAATGCTATTCAGCATGATAGATGTTGATTTAAGAATGATATAGAGAGGTTTCCTTTTAGAAACTGGCTTATAGGTTTTATACATGCACAATAATAATGGTTATAGCAGAAAGGGTTCATTGATTGTTAAGAGACTGGGTCTCATAAACAGGGATACCAGGCTTCAGAAAGAAACAGGGTGCCTAACCCAGCAAGGAAAACAGCATGGCCACACATCCTGGGGAACTAAAAACATCCACACTTTATTTTCATAATAGGAGATAGGCCTGGCTCCACAGCTTCAGGGCCCTAGTGGCTGCTTGCAAGAAGCCTTAAGTTTTCTGGTTTTGGTAGGAACAGACCAAATTAGGAGGACACTGGTAAAGTCTGGGCATGTGATAGGTTTGTGAAAATGGGGTATTGGCCACATCCTGTGTTGTCAGCCAACCAGTGATAGCCACGGATCAAGAGCCACCAGGAGATGAAGTATAAAAGAAAGCCTTTTAAGAACAGCATAGAGGGAAACAGTTGGCATCCGCTCCCAGTAATCCTGTAAAGCTGCTGGCGTTGAATCCGATGCCAACGATACAAAGCAACGGGAAAGAGAGGCCCAAACCTGCTGTTATGAAGTGAATGAAATCACACTGTCTCTTTAGTGAGGACTACTGTCAGAAATGGGGGACATGTGAGAATTAAGATCCTGGGGATTTGTGGAGTTGCTTTCTCATTGATCCCAGGGAGGTCTGGATAAGCGGGAAGAAGGCTATGAGAGACTTTTGAAGGAGAAGAGCTGGTCCAACATTGTGCAGAGGGTCCAAAGATTTCAGCTGGACCCGAGGGGTCAGGCAGCACCAGGAAAAGGAGGTTCCCCCTGGTGTGTTTTTCAATTCATCATCAACATCCTGAAGTTCATCCTTTTTTCATCCTCCCCCACCAACCTGCAGAAAACCCCTCTCCATTCAGAAAGAACATGCATGATAGAAAGGATGGTAAAATATGTTACCATTAGGAGACAGAGAGAGACAGAGAGGTCAGGCAGAAGGCAAGGCAAAGTTGCACCTTACCGACTAACTAAGTCAGACATGCATTAGCTTTTTAAACAACAGCTTGCTTGGTCAGATACTATAGAAGGACTATTCTGTTACTGCTCTAAATGCTCTAAACGAGGGTTTGGGAGGGCAGGGCCAGGTCCCAGGACCATAAAAGCTCCACAGTACAGCACCAGTGTTGATTCCAGCATGGGGTTTATCGTCCAAACCTGTCGTCAGTCTACAACTGTTGTTCTCAACCTTTTTAGAAACCAAGCATCTCTCAGAGAAAGCCAATGTTTAATCTTAACTGCAGCCGTCTAAGGCAGTGGGTCTCTTCTTCCCTGAGATCACCCATTGCTTCAGGGAAAGCACATGAATTGCAATTGTAGTCCTCCAAAACACCTTCTGTGAAGTTCTGCCACACAGGCGCCCTACCCACTGTCTCCGTGACATCTGCCTACACAGAAGGGCTCCTATTGAGCATTTAGGACATGGGAAGGGAAGGTGGAAGGGCAACATTTGACAATAGTGTGAACTCACCATCAGTGTTTTCAAGCTTGAGAGGAAGAACTGTAACTCCCCTACTGCTGGGTTCTGCATTAGTGCCACCAATCATGGCCTGCTCAGATATCCACTGTCTCCACATCACCCATGGGAACTTGCATGAAGACCTCTGCACACCATGGAGGAGCCAGCACCATGACGTTCCCTTATACCCAGCCAACTGAGCTAAAACCATGAAAACACCCCCCTGAAACAAGTCCTCTTGGAGTCGCAGAGAGCAGATGGATGCAAGCTAAATAATTAGTAACACATCTCTCATGAGGGGAGAATTTACACCCGAAAAGGGGGAAAGTATCACAGACCTCCCTAAGACTTTGGCATTTCATCTGCTCATCTGCCTGATGGTGGCCAGAGCACTCCTTGAACTCACACATAGGACTCCAAAACCGAGTACAATGGGAGAATGATGTCCTGGGATTTGCTTGAGAAGCATCTATGGATGCAAGCCAGCATTTTGCTCACATTACTAGCTGCAGCATCACATTGAAGGCTTATGTTCATCTTGTTGTCAATCATGACCCCCAAGTCCCTTTTGCCCACTGTGCTAGCCAGCGTAGCACTGCCGAGCCTATCAGCATGCTGCAGGTCTTTCTTCCCAAGGTGGAGAACCTTGCATTTTTCGGTGTTAAACACCATCAGGTTCTCTTCTGCCCATTTCCTGAGCCTGTCAAGATCAGCCTGGATCTCTCTCCTGTCCTCAGGTGTGGATGCTTTACCTGAGAGTTTGGTGTTGTCGGCAAACTTGGCCAGTCTGCTTCTGATACCAATGTCCACATCATTATTGAGGATGTAGAACAGTGTAGGCCCAAGGACAGTGCCCTGGGGGACACCACTGGTTACAGGGCACCATGACGATTGACTTCCATCAACCATCACCCTCTGGGTCCTACCACAGAGCCAATTCCCCAGCCAATGGATCGTGGTGTGGCCGAGTATTTCTATCCACACAATTTTTCTCTCTATTCCAGACTCGCTTGCCCAGTACGTGATGACTCAGTCTCCCTCAATGTCCATCTCTCCAAGGGAAACTGCTAAACTCACCTGCACAGGAAGAAATATTGGTAGCAACTATGTGCAGTGGTATCAACAGAAACCTGGCAGTGTGCCTGTGCTGATTATTTATAGTAAGAGCAAGAGTCCCTGCAGCACTCCTGACCAAATCTCTGGCTCCACATCAGGGAGCACAGCCACCTTGTCCATCACTGCAGCCCAAGCTCAGGACAAGGCTAACTTTTGACTCTTGACTCTGCCCCACTTACCTTCGGGGGATCAGCTGTTGCTGCCCCTGCTGCTGATTCCTCTGCTGCTGCTGCTGCTTCTGCCTCCAGTCTGTAAGAGCGCGACAGTGTTTGCACAGGCGTTCGTGCCAGTGGGCAAGCAGGAAGAGCCAGGAGGGAGACTCCTGTACAGGTAGAGCATAGACACCACATAGATCTAACAAACAGCAGCTTATACAATGGTGTCGATGAGGAGTGCTGCTAGGGCCTCTGCCCAGGGGGCCATGCTTACCCGGGGCTGGTCTGAGGCCTCCACCCAGACTGAGCCCATGCGGGGGCTGATGTCCCCCTGCCTCCTGGCCTGCAGGGGATCCCCAGCAGGGCTGGGGGGGGCAGAGATTGGGGGCCCCCACACCTGTCCGGCAGGTGCCCATCTTAGGGCTCTGGAGGCCGGAGGAAGGAGCTCCGGGAGGAGGTTAGCAGGCTGAGGGGGATCAGGGAGGCGGAGGATGAAATTGACAGTTATTTCCTTTCCCTGCAGGACCAGGCACCCAAGGAAGAAGCACCCCAGGGAGTGCCCTCCACAGCAGAGTGGCATCCAGGTCTGGAGCTGCTTGCAGCAAACTGGTACCAGTTCCTCCACTCCGACTGGAGAACAGGTACGAGGACCTGGCGACCCTGCAGGAGATGGAAGAAGAGGAGGAAACCCTTGGGCTGGAAGCAACGCCACATTCTCCACACTCCGGACAGGTCAAGAGATCCAAGTGGCCCAGAGGAGGAGGCGTTGAGTGATCGTCATAGGCGACTCCATCCTGAGAGTTACAGAAGGACCCATTTGTCACCAGGACCCCTCAACACGAGAGGTCTGCTGCCTACCCAGAGCAAAGATTCGGGACATGATGGGAATAATCCAGGCCAGGATTAAGCCCACCGATTACTACCCCATGGTCCTAGTCCATGTGGGTATTAATGATGCGGCCAGGAGAAGCCCCAATCACCTGATGACGAATTACCATGCTCTGGGTGGCGTGCTGAGGGAGATGGGTGCACAGGTGGTAGTCTCTTCTGTCCTACCAGTGAGCAGACGTAGAAGACGACATGAGAACTGCATTAGAAAGACCAACTGGCAGCTTCAGCAATGGTGTCTTGAGGCAGGTTTCGGCTTCCTTAACAATGACCCACACATCACGACGAGGGACGTGCTCAATTAGAATGGGCTTCACCTGTCCCCCAAAGGTAAGCGTGTGTTCTCTTCTAGGTTGGCGGATCTCCTCCAGCGGGCTTGAAACTAGGCTCGTCGGGGGGAGGGGAAGATGAGGGCGGGGGAAGCCGTGGACCACCAAACCATGTGGCACCCACAAGGACAGCCCAGCCTGAAGAAGGAGACCATCGGAAACCTGCAATCCATGGGGCGGCCAGCACTACAGCACAGGTAAGCAATAAGCAGGTAAGCAATAAGGGGCACTTTGGGAATCAGAGCGGGAGCAAAAAAGGCACCAGTCACAGGGCTCAAGTGCCTATATACTAATGCTAGGAGCATGGGGAACAAGCAGGATGAACTAGCACTCCTGCTTGCAGAAAAAACCTATGACTTAGTAGGGCTAACGGAAACCTGGTGGGAATCTTCCCACGACTGGGTGGTACATATTGAGGGTTATAAGCGGTACAGAAAGGACAGGGTGGGGAAGAAAGGGGGAGGGGTTGCGCTCTATGTCAATGAGCAATATACTTCGACCCTTATCAAGACGGAATCGAAGGAGGAGAAAGTAGAAGGATTGTAGGTTAGGTTACATGGTGGGCAAGGAGAAAGGGATTTGGTGGTAGGGGTCTGCTACAGACCCCCACACCAAGGGGAAGAACTAGATTTGGGGCTCCTGAGGCAGCTCTCGGAGACCATAAAAACTAAGGAGGTGGTAATCATGGGGGACCTAAACTATCCAGACATCTGCTGGGAGACAGACAGCAAAGTCCCACCATTCACTCACGTTCCTATCCTGCGTACAGGACCTCCACCTGGCACAGGAGGTACACAGTCCCACTAGGGGAAATGCCTTACTGGACCTGGTATTGGCAATGGGGGATGATATGGTAGGGGACCTACAGATTGGTGGTCGCCTGGGGGACAGTGATCACCTAACAATAGAATTCACCATAAGACGTCGAGTGGGTAAGGTAACTAGTAGGGTGAAAGTGCTAGACTTTAGGAAAGCTGATTTCAATGAACTCAGGCGATTAGTCAAGGACACACTGCAGTGTAGGAGTTTTGAAGTGATGGGAGCCCAGGAAGGGTGGCTGTACCTTAAGGAAATAATCCTTCAGGCACAAAGGGAGATGATCCCGATGCGAGGAAAAAGAGGGAAAGGGGCCAGGAAGCTTCCTTGGCTGACCAGAGAAATCCAGGGCAGCCTGAGGGCCAAAAGGGGGGCACATAAAAAGTGGAAACGGGGAGAGATCACCAAAGAGGAGTATACCTCCTCTGCTCGCACTTGTAGGGAGGCAGTTAGACGGGCTGAAGCTACCATGGAGCTGAGGATGGCATCCCAAGTAAAGGATAACAAGAAATTGTTTTTTAGATATATAGGGAGTAAAAGGAAGGCCCAGGGAGGAATAGGACCCCTACTAAATGGGCAGAAGCAATTGGTGACGGACAGGGGGGACAAGACTGAACTCCTCAACGAGTTCTTTGCTTCAGTGTTCCTAAGCGAGGGGCACGACAAGTCTCTCACTGGGGTTGTAGAGAGGCAGCAGCAAGGCACCAGACTACCAAGCGTAGACCCTGAGATGATGCAGAGTCACTTGGAAGAACTGGATGCCTTTAACTCGGCAGGCCCAGATGAGCTCCATCTGAGGGTACTGAAGGCACTGGCTGATGTCATTGCACAGCCACTGGCGGTAATATTTGAACAATCGTGGCGCACATCCCAGGTCCCGGAGGACTAGAAAAGGGCCAATGTGGTCCCCATTTTCAAGAAGGGGAGGAAGGAGGACCCAGGCAACTATATGCCAGTCAGTCTCACCTCCATCCTAGGCAAAGTCTTTGAAAAAATTATCAAGGCTCACATTTGCGAGAGCCTGGCAGGACAAATTATGCTGAGGGGAAACCAGCACAGGTTCGTAGCAGGTAGATCATGCCTGACTAATCTAGTCTCTTTTGATGACCAGGTTACAAAACGCCTGGACGCAGGATTAGGGGTTGATGTCATATACTTATACTTCAGGAAGGCCTTCGATACGGTATCCCACCCCATACTGGTGAACAAGTTAAGAGGCTGTGACTTGGATGACTACATAGTCCGTTGGGTGGCGAATTGTCTAGAGTGTCGTACCCAGGGAGTTGTAGTGGATGGGTTGGTATCGACCTGGAAGGGTGTGGGCAGTGGGGTCCCGCATTGCTCGGTCCTTGGACTGACACTCTTCAATATCTTCATTAGCGACTTGGACGAGGGAGTGAAGTGTACTCTGTCCAAGTTTGCAGATGACACAAAACTGTGGGGAGAAGTGGACACGCTGGAGGGCAGGGAACACCTACAAGCAGAGCTGGATAGGTTGGACAAGTGGGCAGAAAACAACAAAATGCAGTTCAACAAGGAGAAATGCAAAGTGCTGCACCTAGGGAGGAAAAATGTCCAGCACACCTACAGCCTAGGGAATGACCTGCTGGGTGGAACGGAAGCGGAAAGGAACCTTGGAGTCCTAGTGGACTCCAAGATGAACATGAGTAGGCAGTGTGACAAAGCCATCAGAAAAGCTAAAGGCACTTTATTGTGCATCAGCAGATGCATGACGGACAGATCCAAGGAGGTGATACTTCCCCTCTATCGGGCGCTGTTCAGACTGCAGTTGGAGTACTGCGTGCAATTCTGGGCACCGCACTTCAAGAGGGATGCGGATAACCTGGAGAGGGTCCAGAGAAGGGCTACTCATATGGTTAAGGGCTTGCAAGCCAAGCCCTATGAGGAGAGACTGAGGCACCTGGACCTCTTCAGCCTTCGCAAGAGAAGGTTGAGAGGCGACCTTGTGGCTGCCTATAAGTTCATCATGGGGGCACAGAAAGGAATTGGTGAGGTTTTATTCATCAAGGTGCCCCCGGGGGTTACAAGAAATAATGGCCACAAGCTAGCAGAGAGCAGATTTAGACTAGACATTAGGAAGAACTTCTTCACAGTTCGAGTGGCCAAGGTCTGGAACGGGCTCCCAAGGGAGGTGGTGCTCTCCCCTACCCTGGGGGTCTTCAAGAGGAGGTTAGATAAGCATCTAGCTGGGGTCATCTGAACCCAGCACCCTTTCCTGCCTGTGCAGGGGGTTGGACTCGATGTTCTATTGAGGTCCCTTCCGATCTTAGCATCTATGAATCTATGAAATCATGACCCCTATGAAACATGTATGCTCCAAACAACTATTCAATGATCAGATGAATTATTTCATCTCCATGGCTGGTACCTTAGTGGTGATGCCCTGAACCTGGACTCTGTAAAAGGACCTGCCCAGAATGGTGTCTAATGAAGGTTTCCCTGCACTTGCCCTTCCTGTGCATTTCAAGCCTTGACTCCAGCAGGTGAGTGTCCTCTCACTTACAGGTCTCCATCCAGCAGAGCAAACCCAGCACCTTTCCTGCTTCAAGCATCATCCATGTGCATATAACCAGTGACCCTTGCAGGGGTTAGCCTCTGCTGCTCCATACCATTGAATGGGAGACACCTGCCAGAAAGGAAGAGCCGGCTCTGCGAGGGGGGAGTGCACTGTTCTTAGGAAGATCCAGGTCCCACAGGGCAGTGCTGGCGCTGATCCAATAATGAGGGATGATCTTTTTGAGCATGCCTGGGCTCTGCGTACTGCAGTGATTCAGCAGACTCTCTGGCTTCTGGGTATTAAATAGGCTTTATTAAATAAACAATTTTACACAGCAAGGATCTGATTGTCCTCACACTGACACTCTTTGCATAACAGTCTGCCTTTGTTATCACCACTGCAGTTAACCTACTGTTACATCATAGTAGAGCAGGAAGAATAGGACCAGTCTCCTGCCTGCATTAGTGCTTTTGTCAGAAGGGCAGAAGCGGTGTCTTGAGCAGCCAGTCGGCAGGAAGCAGATTTGCATGAAGGGGTTACTCTTGTCTCTCATGCTTTAAGAGAGATGTGCATGATCCTAGCTACAAGAGACTTTCCCTCAGGAAGCCGAGCTGCTTGGGTTTCCCACCATGGCCTGGGCCATGATCCTTCTCATGCCAGTCCTATATGTTTCAGGTGCTACAGAGGTTTTATCCCCTTGCCCCTACCTGGCTGCCAGCAGATGATGGTAATGGGCTTCTAACCAATAATAAGTCTTTCTATGCATGCATTTTTTCTTCCTGTTCCAGGTTCACTTGCCCAGCATGTGATGACTCAGCCACCTTCTGTGTCCGTCTCTCCAGGGGAACCTGCCAAACTCACCTGCACAGGAAGAAATGTAGGTAGCAGTAATGTGTACTGGTTTCAACAGAAACCTGGCAGTGCCCCTGTGCTGATTATATATAGTAACAGCAACAGACCCTCTGGCATTTCTAACCGATTCTCTGGCTCCAAATCGGGGAGCACGGCCACATTGACCATCACTGGAGTCCAAGCCCAGGATGAGGCTGACTATTACTGTGAGGCTTGGGATAGTGACAGCAGTGCTCAACACGGTGACACTGAGCAATGGGGAAGTGAACCACAAACCTGCTGCTCTCCGAGGGATCAGCTCTATTTCTCAGCTGATTCATTCCAAAATGGCCTTTGTTCATACTTATCATTGTTTTCCTTTCTATCTTTATGGGAACCATAGCTCGCAGACCCCTCAGGATCACTCCCCACATCACTAAAAGCTCAATAGTATATGGAGAATGAGCAGTGGGGAATGTTGTTCTCTTTTGTTTCTCTTTTACTGCCAGTTTTAATGTTGAGAGGAGGGGAAAGATATTAGGGCACCAATGCAGGACACAGTAATGCTTTCTAAGGGGTTGTTTATATGCTGAAGGGAATCTCTCCTTGCTGCCTGTGTTGCCCTGTGGGGTCAGGTCAACGCTCAGGATCTCAATATTGTGCTGTTAGACAGGAGGGCATGGTGTGCCCTCTAGGTTCATACACCCCCATCAGGCACGCATGCACACACACTACCAACTCAGGCACATACACATCCAAAATTACCAGCCTAGGCACAGGCATACTTATCACCAGTTCAAGCACATACATGCTCTAATGATAATGACATGAAATCATGCAATACACACATACATACACATATACATACACACGTTAAACACTGACTAAGGTGACAGTGTGTGTGTGTTGGTGCCTATGGTGCCAATGCTTAGGGTGCTTGGTAACTACAGAGCAAGTGGCAGAGATCAGGGGAAAAGGCAGCTGAGATGGGACAATAGCAAAGAAACAGCAGTTTGCAAGCAGAGAGGAGCTCAGGACAGCTGGAGCCACAGGACCAGGGGACAGGTGTTGGAGGTGGCGGTGAGCCAGAAGCAGGAGAGGGAGAAATGAGACAGTAGTTAGAGGGGTGAGGAGCAGAGATTGGAGCAGGGCCGAACTGTAGTAAAGCAAAACCCAACTCAGGGGTCCAAAAAACAGTTTTATCAAATGAACACTGTACAGTACAGCTTGGTTCCCACACACACTCACACAAGCACTCCCACACACACACAATGGCAGCAGGAGAAAGACTCAGTGGAAGGGTAGGAGTCTAGATAGGGAAGTGAAACAGAGTCCAAGTCCTTGATTGAAGAGAGGGTGGAGGTGATAGCTACCTATCCAGGCTGGGAGGGGGTCCTCAATGGCCAGCTGGGGACTTTCTTCAGCAGGTGTTGTCCACAGGGGGGTCACCGGCAGGGCCTCTGGGTTGATAGACAGTGTGACATGGAGCAGGTCTGGTCCAGGTGAAGATGGCGTCCCAAGGAGTCAGTCTTCACTACCCCTTTTTATGGGGCAGACTACCTATGATCTCCCATGGGGAGGTCCAAGCAATGTCAGTCCTGTTCCAGAGGGCTCTAGGTGTTCATACTGAGCATGTGCAGCCTTGGCACAATGCTGGGTTGCCTCATCTTTTGTTTCTTGATTGCTGACGGTGGTTCCAAAGACTGGGTCGTTGGTCCAGGTATTGGTTTTGATGGTGGGGTGCTTTAAAAGGGGGTCCTGCTATCTTTGTGTTTCACTCATCCAGTCACTCCAGGGAATGCATTTTAAAAAGAAAAAAAGAGAAAAACTGTGGGTTTTGAAAAAGAAAAACTGGGGGTTTTGCTACACCTCCACCTACTGCTTGGTCAGATATCTCCACTGCATGAAGTCATCTCTTGCCAGAAAGCCTCAGAAAGCTCTTGTCTGAATCCCAAGCCTGCACTTTCAAAATAAGACCTCCCTAATTCTCCTGTCCTCAGGCCCAGATAGAGAAGTCTCTACAGAATCTGCTCCTAAAGGTAAAATTCTCAGGCAGCCACACAGTAGAGCTCGTGTCCTGTGCCAGCCCCAGAAAGGTAACATGTTTTATGCTCTCAACATCTTTGAAAAGGTGGTTTAGATCCACATTTGTTTTAGATAGTTCAGTAGCAAGTGGGGTCTCAGTCAAGGTCAGTAGAGGCATCGGGGCAACATCTGCGGGGTAATGAACGCGTGTCTCAGCTGCTTGTATCCCAGCCTCTGGGATTTAAATTAATCTAAGCAGAGTGCAGAAGTGGAACCCCAGTGCCGGTTGCCAGTATCTAAATATACCTGGTTTCATGCATACTTCCTGCCAGTGCCATGGTCACCTCTATAGGCCATTTTGGAGCATGTTGTTTGCTCATCTGCCCTATAAGCAGGAGACTAGATGGTTTTCTGAGCTCCGGGGGTTATTTCTAAGGCACTAGCCACCACTGTATTTCAGTACTTAAGTCATCTTCTGCATAGAATCATAGAAAATTTGGGTTGGAAAGGACCTCAGGAGTTTTCATAGATTTCACAGACATTAGGGCTGGAAGGGACCTTGGAAGATCATCGAGTCCAGCCCCCTGCCCCACGGGCAGGAAGTCAGCTGGGGTCAAAGGATTCCACCAAGGTAGGTCTCCAAATGTTTCTTAAATGAGTCCAGAGTAGGTGCTTGCACCACCTCTGGAGGGAGTCTATTCCAGGCCTCAAGGGCTCAGACAGTAAAGAAGTTTTTCCTTGTGTCCAGCCTAAAATGGTCTTGGAGGAGTTTGTGACTATTGGATGTTGTCATCCCATGGGACGCTCTGGTGAACAGATGTTCCCCCAGATCCTGATGCACACCCCTCATATACTTATAGGTGGCCACCAGGTCCCCCCTGAACCTACGCTTTTCCAGGCTGAAGAATCCCATGGCTCTCAGTCTCTCATCATAAGGCTGGTTCTCTTGCCCTCTAATCATGCGCGTGGCTCTCCTCTGGACTCTCTCCAGCTTTTTCACATCCTTCTTGAATAGTGGAGCCCAGAATTGGATGCAGTACTCCAGCTGTAGCCTCACTAAGGCTGTGTACAGTGGGAGGATGACATCCAGAGATTTGCTTGAGAAGCATCTATGAATGCAAGCCAGAGTTTTGTTCACTTTACCAGCTGTGACATCGCATTGGTAGCTCATGTTCATTTTGTGGTCAATCATGACCCCCAAGTCCCTTTCAGCCATAGTGCTAGTGAGCATAGCACTGCTAAGCCTATAAGCGTGATGTGCATTATTTCCCCGATGTGGAGTACCTTGTATTTTTCCATATTGAGTATCATCAGGTTTTTATCTGCCCACTTTCTAAGCCTGTCAAGGTCAGCCTGGACCACCAGCCGATCCTTGGGTGTGGACGCTCTACCCCAAAATTTGGTGTCATCGGCGAACTTGGCCAGTCCGATTCTGACACCAATGTCCACATTGTTAATCAATATGTTAATTTGTACAAGTCCAAGGACAGAGCCTTGGGGACACCACTGGTCACAAAGCACCATGATGATTCACTTCTGTCGATTACCACTCTCTGGGTCCAACCTCAGAGCCAGTTCCCCAGGCCCGGACTGTGATGTAGCTGAGGCCAAAATTGGCCAATTTTTGCATCAGGGGATCATGGGGCACCAAATCAAAGGCTTTTTTAAAGTCCAGATATATGACACCAATCTCTTCTCCCTTGTCCAGGTGATATGTCACCTGGTCATAGAAGGAGATGAGATTGGTCAGGCAAGACCTACCCGCAACAAACCCGTGCTGGCTGTTTCTCAGGATGTTGCCATCAGCCAGTTTGTCAAGAATAATATCTTTGATAATTTTTTCCAAAATCTCTCCAGGGTTTGAGGTCAAGCTGTTTGGCCTGTAGTTCCCTGATCTACTTTCCTCCGTTTCTTGAAGATAGGCACCACATTGGCCTTCTTCCAATCTTCAGGTACTTCACTTGTGCGCCATGAGTTCATGAAGATCCTTGCCAGCGGCTGGGTTATAATGCCTGCCAGCTCCTTAAGTACTGTCACTGCAAACAGTCAGGACCAGTTGACTTGAAGGTGTCCAGCCTCTCAAGGTGTTTCTTGACATGGTTTACACTGATGGAGGGTATAAAGTCACCCTCACCCTGACTGTTCCTCATTGTGTTAAGCAGGGAGTTCCCTTTGAACTGGTGAAAAACTGATGAAAAATACCCATTAAGGAGGTTGGCTTTTTCCTGGGTGTCAGTTGTCAGTTGTCCCATTGGTTTAGTAGAGGTCCAATGTTACCCTTGTTTTTCTTCTGACTACCCACATATCTGAAAAAGGACTTTTTATTGTCCTTGATACACGTAGCCAGGTAGAGTTCAGTTGCAGCCTTGGCTTTCCTGGTTTGCTCCCTACAGGCACAGACCAGTGCAGAATACTCTTCCTTTGTGGTGATTCCAGTCTTTCATCCTTTATAAGCCTTTCTTTTTAGATGCAGGAGGTACATGAGTTCCCTGCAGAGCCAAGCAGGTTCCTATGCCCTTTTGCTACCTTTCCTCTCAGATGGGATGGACATCCCTGGTGCTTTCAGGATCACTCCCTTGAGGAGCAACCATTCATCCTGAACTCCCCTCCTTGTCAAGTCACGGTCCCTTAGGGCTTTGACAACAAGCCTCCTGAGCTTCTCAAAGTCAGCTTTCCTAAAGCCAAGGACTTCTGCATTGCTGACTGACTTGCCAGCTTTGTGGTGGATAGTAAAAGTGATCAGTTGTGGTCGCTGTCTCCCAGCTTCCCTTCAGTTCTTAGGTTGCTGACTAGATCATCCCCCTTTTCCAGTACCAGGTTGAGCAGCGCTTTACCTCTTGTTGGTGCATAGACTTATTGAGTCATAGACTTCTTTGTCAGGTGTATCCCATCTCTTCCCAGCAATCCTTCTTCTTGGAACAACATCCCATGGTCAAAGAAGCCAAAGTCCTGCTGGCAACCATCTACGCAACCATGCATTGATCTGTAGGATATGTCCACTCCTGTGCAGGCCCTTCCCCTTGACTGGAAGGATCGATGAGAACATGACCTGAGTCTCTTTCTCCTTCACACTTGCACCCAGAGCCTGGTAGTCACTTTTGAGGTACTCAGGCTCTCTCCTGGCAGTATCATTGGTGCCACATAGATGAGCAGCATGGGGTAGTAGTCAGAGGGATTGATGAGTCTTGGTAATCCAGTCCTCATCTCTTACTTGGCAGGCACTGACTCAGATGCTTTCAGGGCCTGAGTCCTCAGGACAACACTATTCATCTAAACTGCACTGGGGTAATACTGCATACTAACGTCTCCAGCTCTCCCAGCAGGGATCCTGGACTGTGTTGTGTATACTGTATGGATTGCTCTCATTCAGGGAGCTGCTCCTTACACAGTCACACCTGTTGTGTTTCCTTGATTCCCTTCATTAACGAAAAGAGCACATGGTAGCCAGAGCCTGTGAGTTGTGCACACCTGGGGACCAACCAGCCTGGAAAGAGGACGGTCCTTCATTGTCGTGGCATTGGGAAGAAAAAAACCCTGTTTTGTCCATGGGGGTGCAGCACTGCTACTTGGTGTTTCTGGCTCCTTTAGTACCTGGCAACATCACTTGTTTTTACTCCCAATGGACTTGATGCTGCAGCATTATGTCCAGTAGCTCTTGCATCATTAGGTGAAGGCAGAGCAGGTCGTGCCCAACAGGTCTAGGCACATGTTACTTTTGAGGTAGTTAAACAAGAGTCGTTGTTTTACTACGTGATGCTGACACTGGAAAGAGGGGCAAGGGTTTGGGGCAGCTACTGCAGGCACAGTGACACTTGGTAGGGGCCAAGGGACCCAAATCATTTATTAATGGAGGCGAAGGAGCTGCACTGACTTCAGAGCTTAGCAGAGTCCGCAAACACTTCCCTCCCGCACACGGGATTTTGTGTCACTGCAAGGGGTCATGGGGAAGTATTGTTTGGGCTTTGACCCTGGTGGCATTGTAGTCCTACTCTTGGGCCAGTGTGATATGAACTCCCCATATCTCCGGGTGAATCTGGGGCTGATCTCTCAGGCTTACCTCCACTATGTCTGGATTCCAGGGACTCCGGTGCTGTTTCCACTCAGACCACTTGGCAGACCCAGCTTCGTCCTGAGATGTCACAGGTTTCAGTCAGGCCAGAGCAGATCATTCAGCGCCGGGAAAGGGGAGAGTCTCTGTAATTTGTATCTCGGTTCCTTTGCCGTCTGGTGAGGTGCAGCTTTTCTTTCTGTTCATCTACAAAAGGACAGGGCTCTCCATTCAGAACGGATGATAGACAAGGGGGAATTCACTGGTATTTTAAATGTAACCACTAGGCAGAGGTCTTTACCCAGGATGTGTGAGGATGGTAACCGATGGATCCTGCCCAGCAAGGCAGTGTGTTCCCCACACACCGGCTTTCCACATGTAATGCAAAATCTCCTTAGTCTGCAACTTCAGACATGAACCCTACGGTAAGTCCTCCACAGTGTCCTAATGATCTGCACTGGGTGACATTTTCCTTCCAAGGAGCTGCAGCTCTTTACAAGCCCAAATTAAGTATATTCCCCAACAGCCCTGGAATGGAGTGGACGGGATTTTCCATGAGAGAGGTGACCCACAGAGCAATGACAGGCCCTTGTCCTGAGCAAACACCAACCCAGCAAACATGGGTATGAGATGCTTCCCCCACATGCATATCCCCAAACCTCCCCAAACAAGTCTATCAAAACAGAAATACTGAGAAGAGTAGATGGATTAAATCCTTTCAAAACCTCAAATTTACTCAAGCAGAATTTTAACTTCCACAAGGCGGAAATACCCGAAGCCTACTTGGGACATTGATACTCCCTCAGCCGGTTGGGGAAGGTGCTCAGATACTGCGCTGGCAGGGTAATAGAAAGGCCCAAGATCAGATCCTCTTTTCATATGTGAAGGTGCTGAGGCTTACAGAGATTTGTATCTAATCATGGTCACACAGCACATTTATGGCAGAGTTGGGAATTAGACCTGTGTCCACTACCTCTCAGGGCGCTCCTACAGTATAGAGGCCAGGCAACATAAAACAGTGTGTGTTGGAGCCCCAGCACCCCATTGCCATATACAGTCTGTCCAT
This sequence comes from Alligator mississippiensis, assembly GCF_030867095.1. Lineage (NCBI taxonomy): Eukaryota > Metazoa > Chordata > Crocodylia > Alligatoridae > Alligator > Alligator mississippiensis. The sequence continues at coordinate 17,594,736 of NC_081833.1, read as the reverse complement.
GTCCCAGGGTCTCCCCATTCCCTTGTCTGTGCGGGTGATCAGGGATGAGGAGAGTGGGTCATGAGCCGAAGGGAAGTACACGCAGTCAGATGTGGATTACGCTATATCCACTACTCCATTAATTGGTCCTGTGAGTGTGGTACCTTAGGCAGGCAGTAAGCAGGGGACAGATTCGCATGAAGGGGCTGCTCTCAGATCTGAGACTGTAAGAGCAACTCATGGAGTCCCATCCAAGGACCCGTTTGTCAGTGGAAACCAAGCTGGTCTGAATTCCCGCCATGGCGTCGGCCTCACGGGTATCCACAGAATCCTAGCAGTCCTCACCTACTCATCGTATACGGCACTGGCAGTGGTGACAACAGACCTTGGTTAGTTGAACAGTTGCAGCAGATAACCAGCTGTTTTCATTCAGTAGATGAAATAATTGTGGCACAAAGTTACTTAGACCTGACCATGCAGCACTTCTGTGCCACAGCTGAGAAATCCTGGCTTTGTCTGCTGGTGCCCAGTGCACTCCTTGAATACACGGGCAAGGCTTCATCTAGAGCAGTAGGCCCTGGAGTCCCAGTTCCCTTCTCTCCTTGCGTGTTTACCATCAGTCCATCATCTCGACCTCAACCCATTTCCAGGCTTCTGTCTTAGCAAACGGGGATGAAGGGAGTGTGGTCCTGTGATCCAGACATGGATGAGAACAAGACCCCTATGAAACATGCACTCTCAACACAACTTGTCAATGATTAATTCAGTTCATTCATGATGGTACTTTCCTGGTAATGCCCTGATTCATCTTCCTCCTTGCTGATACCGGCTGAACAGCGGGGATGGGGCTTATGCTTTGTAAGAGAGGTTGAAGTCCAATAGTTATTCACCTAAACTCCTCTGGGAGGGGTAGCACATGGTTCCTAGAAAAATCTAGGTCCCACCGTGCAGTGCCAGTGCCGACCTAATAATGGGTTAACAATCTTTTTGGTCATGCCTTGGCTCTGCGTACTGCAGTGGTTCACCAGGCTGTTGGACTTCTGGCTATTAATTAAATACATGAGTTTATACTACAAGAGCCTGACTGTCCACACTGCCACTCTGGGCAACAGCCTGACTGCCTTAAAACCACTGCAGTTAGCCCATGGTTCCCCCATAGTAGAAAGGGCAGGATTAGACTGAAATTTGATTCCTGGCTCAGTGCCTTTGTCAGAGAAACAGGAGAGGTGTTTTCAGCAGCTAGTCAGCAGGAAGCTGATTTGCATGAAGGGGTTACTCTTAGGTTTGGGGCTTTAAGAGGGGTGCGGAGGGTTCTGGCCAGAGGACTCTTATTCTCAGAAAGCCGAGCTGCTTGCATTTCCCACCATGGCCTGGGCCCCGCTCTTTCTCATGCCAGTCCTATACTTCTCAGGTGCTACAGGTTTTTTTTACACCCTTCTGTCTGCCAGCAGATGTTGCTCATGGGGTCTTAACCAAGAATGAGTCTTTCTAACCACGTATTTTGTCTTTCTGTTCCAGGTTGTCTTGCCCAGTACGTGATGACTCAGCCACCTTCAGTGTCCATCTCTTCAGGGGAAACTGCCAAACTCACCTGCACAGGAAGAAATGTTGCTAGCCATGGTGTGCAGTGGTTTCAACAGAAGCCTGGCAGTGTCCCTGTCCAGATTATATACGAAAATAGCAAAAGACCCTCTGGCATCGCTGACCGGTTCTCTGGCTCCAAATCAGAGAGCACGGCCACATTGACCATCACTGACATCCAAGCCCAGGACGAGGCTGACTATTACTGCCAGGCATGGGATAGTGACAGCAATGCTCGACACGGTGACACTGGGCAATGGGGAAGTGAGACACAAACCTGCTGCTCTCCAAGGGATCAATTCTACTTTTCAGTTGATTCATTCTGAAATGATCTTTGTTCATACTTTTCATTGTTTTCCTTTCCATCTTTATGGGAACCACGGCCTGTGAACCACTCAGGATCAATCTGCACATTGCTGAAAACTCTGAATTATATGGAAAACAAGCAGTGGGCAATGCTGTTCTTTCTTCCTTTTCTTTTTTATGGGCAAGCCTGGCACTGGGAGAAAGGGAAAGTGCTTGGGGCGTCTATGCAAGGCACAGTAACAGCTTCCGCAGTGGTTTTCTAAATGCTGATAGGAATCCCTCCTTACTGCTCCCACCTACTGCTTGGTTAGATATTTCCATTGTTTGAAGCCAGCTTTTGCCTGAAAGGCTCCCAAAAAGGTCTTGTATGTGTAACCCAGGTGGTACTCTGGGACATACCCCCTCTCCAACTGAAGGGATCAGAGCGGGTGTAGAAGTGCTGTGGGAGGTATGTAAGCCCTAATTTCGCTATAGAGCAGAGACAGAACACCAGTGGGAACCTAACCACATACTCTTTAATAAGGGGGACAGAGTTTGGGACATACCACAGATACCAGGAGGTTATAGGGTATACTTCAGTACCCAGGGGGTACCAGGGCACTCAGTAATAGTTAGATGTACTCATTCAATTGACAAGAGATAGGTTAACAAACTATAGGATGCAGGTTAACAAAATCTGAGATGTTGGGATGACAACATCTGAGATGCAGGCACCCCGGAGGTGTGTGTGTGGGGGAGGTGGGGGTGAATGATGAGGAACCCGCCTCCCCAAAAAGGATTCCCTCATTCACCTCGGCTCACCTGTGAAATGCTTTAGCCAAGGATCAAATTCTGCCTTCCGTTGTGGTGGACAAAACCTCTGCCACTGGGCTAGCCAGGCCTGGGCTGTTGTCTGCAAGTAGTCTCTAGTCACTGCAGGACTCCCCCGTGTGGTCTGTACTCCAAGGCAAGGCTGGGGTTTTTCCCGCTGGGACTTCCCTGCACACTGGAGGGGGGCTGCCACCTGTGGGTTCCCGGCCTGGGATTCCCTGTGTGCCACCCTGCACGCCAGTGAAGCCACCACCTGTGGTCCCGGGCTGCACACTGCCTGTGTGCTGCGTTCCCAGCCTCCCTGCTGGGGGTCGGATGCCTGAGCTGTCAGCTGCGGTTCGGGGCTTGGGTCCATGCTGCACATAGCCTGCCTGCTGATGCTGATAGGGCCCAGCCGTTACCTACAGCTCCAACCCTCCACCGGCTTCAGGGGCTATTCTGGTCCCTTAATGTTCCAGTCTGCCACCTTCCTGCATTTGGAAATGAGCCAGGAAGCAGCATCTGAAAGGCACTGACTCTGACTGCTTCCTAGCTGCTACTGTCTAGCTAGGGAGTGTCTTCTACTTGCAAATGATTGGACAGGATACAGCTTACACTCACAGCTTAGCTATAGTAGCCTAACTTCAATACTAGTATTGTTATCCCTATATAATTTCTTTTTTTCCCTATATCCATTCCTTTGAAATTATTATTTTTTTTTTACCTGAAGAAAAAGAAATCTGTGTTTTGCCTGATGGTGTGATTGCTGGGCACTGTTCAGGAAACCACAGCATAGATTAGATAGATTGCACACACAGACACCTACATATACACACATTACACACAACCAGACACCTTTTCCAGCACAGGAAAACATGAAGCGTGCTGGAAAGGCCGGTGCTGCCAAGTCTGGGAGGGGAGCGAGAGGAGGCAGAGGGAGAGGTGTCAGTTCCCTGCTGCCCAAGCTGAGATGCAGCCTCTTTTCAACCAGCCACAAGGCTTCTGCTCGCACTGGGAGCAAGGAGGCCACAGCAGTGCCTGAAGCTGCACCCCCTCGACACCAGCTCGACACCAGTAAAAATAAACCCCAGCACCAGCAGCATGACAACAAGCAGCACCAGCAGCAGTCTCCTCCACCCCAACTGCAGGTCCCAGCATGAGCCTCCCACTCCCTGTCTTAGAGGAGCTCAATCTTGAAGTACAGGACCTCAGCTTGATAGCACAAGAAATTCTGGGGCAGGACGGGGAAGCAGAGTTTGTGCTCCACACGCTCCAGAGTTCCCCTGGAGCCAGGTCCCCTTCCCCGGAAGGGACTGTGGAGGAGGCTTTGGGTGCAGCTGGCTCAGCTCCTCCTGCTGTTGTGCCTCTGCCTGCTGAGGATGGAGATAATTCAGGATCCCCTCCTGCACCCCAGAAGCAAGCGGGTAGTGTGGTCTGGGATCATTTTGAGCTGGCAGATGATACTATGTACGCTATCTGCCTGCACTGCCGAGCCCAAACCGGCTGGGGCAAGGGAACAAAACACACGAGCATCACAGGCATGCTGATGCATCCACCCCTTTGCCCCTGCTCCTTCTCAGCCTGGCACCGGTGGGAGCATGCCCAAAAAGAAGTCCCCCTCTCGCTTGAAAGCCGTGGTCCCCCGAAGCAGAGGCAGGCCACCCTGGAACAGTCGGGGAAAGGTGGGCACACAGGGGGGTGCCTTCCCAAGGCAAGCAAGTTCACCCAGAGCACTGGGGAGATGCTTGCTGTGGATGGCCAGGCCTTCTCCTTTGTTGAGTGGCCAGGGTTCAGACAGCATATGGTGCTCGTGGCCCCATTATACAAAGTGCCCACATGCACCACCTTTAGCAGTTTGGTGGTGCCCCCCCTGTATGAGGCATGCAGGGAGTACTTGAAAGAGGAGCTGTGCAAGGCAGGTCTGCAGGTGGCTTTATACTTTACCTTAGACATCTAGAGCAGCTGGGATGGAGATCATGCATACCTCTCCCTCACAGGGCACTGGTGCAACCAGTCAGGCCATCGGTGGGTTCGCCTTCAAGCCGAGGTGATGGATGAGTCCCACGCAGCAACAGAGATCATGGGGACCATGAACTGCTTGGTGTAGGGGTGGCTTGCTGGGCAGGGCGAGCTCACCTGTGGGTTCATGGTCACTGACAACGGGGCCAATATGGTCAAGGTGGTCCATGATGCCAACTTTGTTGGCATCTGCTGTGTGGCACACAAGCTCTACCTCATTGTCAGGGATGCCTTGGAGGGGGGCAGGGCTGCCGGTGACAGCACCAGCACCACCAGCAAGCTTATTTCCAAATGCAGGAAGGTGGCAGGCTACTTCCACCACAGCATCAAGGGGGGCAAGATGCTGCTGGACAAACAGGCAGAGCTGAACATCCCACAGCACAAAACCATGCAGGATGTAGAGACTCAGTGGAACTCCACATACCTGATACCTGAGAGGCTGGTGGAGCAACAGGAGGACATCCATGAGATGGCCTTTCTTGGGGAGATTGGGATCAGCAGTCCCCTTAACAGAGCTGAGTGGGATACCATCTCCCAGATCTTGCTGGTCCTCAGACCCTTCCTCAAGACCACTGAGACCCTCAGCACTGCTGATGCCCTCCTTAGCCAGGTGATCCCCATAGTGAGGGAACTTCAGAGCCAAACAGAAAGCTTCCAGGGGATCAATGTTCCTGGCTGGGGCAGGCCACTGTCACCAGACGTACAGGCACTGGTGAGGTGGCTGAAGGAGGGCATCAGGAGATGGCTGGATCCCTTACAGTCCGGTATGATCCATGTGCTTACTGCCATGTGTGACACAAGGATGAAGGGGAGTGTATGCAGCATCCAAAGCCTGAATCAGTGGATGGAGGTGCTGGTGAAGAGACTCAGGGAGGCAGAAGCATGGAGGTGGGGGGACATGGAAGAGCGGGATCCACTATCCCATGCCAGCATGCCACCAACCAGCCAATCTACTCTTCCACCACAGGCGCTGCCAATGTGGGCCAAGGGCATGGCTTCTATGGTGGGGTCCAGAGGCATCAGACCCCACCATCAAGCAGGTAGCACTCAGGCCTTGGTGGCTGCCTATCTCACTGAGGACATAGAGCAACTGCTGTGTGACCCTTTGGCCTACTGGACAAGCCACAGCCAGATGTGGCTGGATCTGGCCACAGTTGCCTGGGAACACCCGTCCTGTCCATCGACCAGTGTTTCAAGCAAGAGGGTGTTCAGCATTGCTGGGGATGTTGTGACACCCCGCTGCACCTCTTTGGATCCTGGTTTGATGGAGCAGCTGGTGTGCCTCAAGATGAACCTCCCGCTGCTGGGGTTCCCCAAGCTCGACATGCAGATGGAGGGAGTGCCACCCTCCTCACTTTGTCCACACCTATTTCCATTTCCTTTTTTCATTTTTTAAAAACCATTTAATGCCCCACTCTCAGAGCTGGAGGTGGCACTCACTGCATCACCAACCAGGAGGGGAAGATCATGTCCCCGCTGAGCTCCCATGCCAGGACACACTTGGAGGTATGGACTGGGGCTATGGGGAATGAGGAGGCCCCAGGTCCTGTGCATGACCTAAAACTGCACCTTGCCAGGGTTGAGAGGCCTAGTGGGAATGCCATTGGTGTGGCAGCTCCCAGGAAATGCCAGGACTGAGAACCTCCCTGGTGAAAGGCAGGTAGGAGGAGCCTTAAAACCTCCAGCCACCACACGCACGCACAGTGCTGGCTGGGGAAAGCCCAGACCCCTAAGATCTCTGAGAGGCTTGGTGGTTGCAGTGGAGTTGTGAGGCTCCAGGTGAGCTCAGCTGAGCTGTCTGGGACGCCAGCTGCGAGGCATGGGACACAGTGTAGGGAAGGTACGGAGCTGTGGAATCACACACCAGGCAGACAAGTTTCTTTGGGTCAATCTGATATCTTTTAGTAGACCAACTGAATAGTTGGAGAACTACATCATAGTAAGCTTTCAGGTTGAAAAACCCTTCATCAGGCTGAGGAAGCACCTGCTGTTGGTATGTGCTCTCTTCTAGGATGGAAGAAATAGTAAGGAAGCTATAGCCTGGCATGCAATTCAGGCAAGAAACCCTTTCTTTATATTTCAGCAGCATGTGATCCATCCCTGCTGTGTGCCTACAACCACACAGTGAGCTGTGCAGTCTTGCACATTCATGGCCCAAGCCAAGCATGTGTGTCTCAATATATGCATAAATCTTGTCTGTGCCTGTCATGGCCCTTGATGCTTATGGCATGGGCAACCACTCAATTCCATAGTGCTGTAACAGCCCCGATGCCTTCTCTTGAGGCATCTGTGCAGAGCTTCACATCTTTTAGTAGGGCAGAGAACTGTGGGCCTGTGGCCAACACCACCAAGTATTTTAAGGCATTACACTCTCATTTGCGCTCTGGCTTCCACGCCCACCCTGTTCCCTCATGGTAGATGTGTCCGGTGCGCTGTGCAAATGGAAGACTTAGGTATGAACCTGCTGACCTGGTCCCACATGCCTGGTGCTGTTTGAATGACCTTTTTATCCTGAGGTGTTGCATTTCCAGTCCAGCTCAGGGGTTCAGGCACAGATTGAATTTGGGATAATGTAACATTAATCCTTGCTTTAATGCTGGAAGTGATGCTGGGAGGAGGGTAAGTGCTTGGGGAGCTATTGTAAGGCAATAGAAACATTGTTCATGGGTGAATGGGCCCTATTCCTTTATTAATGGAGGCAAAGGGGCTGTACTGTCTTCAGAGCAGCACTGTTTATGATGATGCAGCAGAAAAGCCTCAAAGACTTCCATCCTATGCATAGTACCTGGTGCTGTTGCAAGGCCTCATGAGAGTTTTCTTTGGTCCTAACCTCGAGGCACCAGGCCCTTTCAGGTAGTATTTTGAGGCTCAGTGTGACATGAACTCCCCGCATCTCCAAGTGAAGCTGGGTCAAGTCCCTCAGGCTCACTCTGGTTTTGTCTGGGACCCCGGGTCCCTCAAGACTCCCCTTGGAAGCCAGTAACAGGCCCAGCTTTTCCAAGAGGCGCCACAGATTTCCACCAGACTTGAGTTTCTGAGGCGGTGCCAGGACAGGGGTAATTCGCTCTGGCTGCTTTCTCTGCTCCATTTCAGCCTGGTGTAGCACACCTTTCCTTGCTCCTCCCTACTCCCCCACCAGGCCTGTGGAGAGAACAGGTCTGTCCCTTCAAAAAAGCAGCCCTGATGATAGAGAAGGTGGTAAAATACATTAGTATTTTATATCACAATTCATGGAAGAGGTGGTCTCTTTCATTAGATCGGCTAGATATTTGCAAAAATTATTTATTTGGAAGCTTTCAGGCACACTCACGCTTCCTCAGGCATATGAGAAAGCCAAGTTTGTAACATTTCTTCTAAGTGGAAATGAAAATTCATATTTCACAGGAGAGCTGAAGGTGTTAGGTCTTTTGGTTGGAATAGTCCATTTTGTGCAAATTAGGCTCAGATAAAAGTTAGAACAGTCTATTTACCTCCATGTTTTCTGGTGTCAAGCAGGATGTTGAATGATGTTGTCTTCTGGTTATGATATTTCCTATTTCACAGAAGGACGATGTGATGGATGCTCTCCTGGGCAGGAAATTCTCTTGTGTTGAGCCACTTTGAGCTCTGTGACCATGCAGATTGAACTGGAACAATGGGCAGGAGCCAGGGTTTCTGCTTTCAGGTTGGTCCAAGGTGGTAAATTTGCTTCCTTGGAAAATTATCAAGTTTCCTTTTATATGTAGTCACTTCATGGGGCAGGGTTGACGGTGCACAAGTCATTGCACAGAGGGTCCAGGAGCACTGCACAAGGCAGCGTGGGTCTCTAACTCTGCATGAGACAGGGCACAAGGCCATAGTGCTGAATGGGCCACAGCAGCTGCACACCGCAGCGCAGGTCTCCAACCCTGCGCAAGGCAGGACACAGGGCCGTTGCTGCACAGGACGGTGCACAGGGCCATAGAGCTGCCTGACAGGCTGGGAGAGCTGCATGAAGCAGCTGGGGCCTCCTTACAGAAGGAGGAGATGCCACTTCCCCTTGGAGACGAGAGAAGCCCCATCAAGCCACATGGAGTCGTGAGTGCCCCCCGGGCAAGGGGTTCCCACAGGGAAGAGGGGCCCACCCCGCTGTGGGCAATGGAGTGGAAGCCTCTGACGGAAAGGGGGTAATTTGCCTTGGGGCAAAGATAGGAGATCAGGGCTCTGGTTTGCCAAGGGGAAATCCCTGGTTTAGGGCCCTGCCAGCTGAGTAGCCTAAGCGGAGTCAAGGGTGCTCTATAGGGTGACGGGGTTCCCCGCCAGGCTATCATTTCTTCATTGGGCACCACTGTTGTGCCAGTGTTGTATTCTGTTTTTCTCTTCCTCTATGCTTTTGGAATCATTGTTATAAACCCTGAGCCTTATTATTGTACTTGAATAGAAGAGCAAACTGCCTTGCATTGGTATTATGCATATAGAGTATTTTATGTAAATGTGCTGTGTTTGACATAATCCCCTTTGGTGAATATTTAGTCACCAACTCATCACTGAGAGACATGTTGTTGTTAGTTAGCGTGTGTTTGAGTAAATCTAGAACTGTAAATATAGATGTATATGTGTATAAAAATTGATTAGAAGTTGTAAACTATTATATAATATTAAAACTGTTCATAATCAAGACTATGAGTGTCCTGGCTCTCTGCTCTGTAGGCAGAGTAGGGGAGCTGTGCACAGCTAGGCAGCCACACCTCCCACAGTGTACCAGCACCTGCTAACATCCCTTCATTTGGAAAGGGGGTACCTATCTGAGTACCACCCGGGTTACATTAATAACAGTGAATTTTCCCTCATTTTTACTCCGGAAGAGACTGGGAGTAATTGTGCCAGTGTGTGTTCCTGTGTTAGTTTTCTTAGCAATTGCCAGGGAGAAAATCTGCATGAAGGGGGCCTTCTCAGTCCTGGCATGTTAAAGAGATGCAGGGGGCTGCAGCCAGAAACCATTTTCCTAGTGATGTTGAGCTGGTCTGGATACCCCCCATGGCCTGTGTACCACTCCTCCTTGTGCTGATCATGTGTTGCTCTGGTGCTACAGTTTTTACTTGGCTGGCTGCAGATTGTGGTAACAGGGATTAATGTCGTCACAGCTGAGTCCTTGTATCAACAAGTCCTCTTCTTCCCTTTCAGGTTCCCTTGCCCAGTACGTGAACATGATGACATAGCCACTTTCAGTGTCCATCTCTAAAAGACATACTGCTAAACTCCCCTGCATAGGAAGAAATATCGGTAACAGGAATGTGCAGTGGTTGCAACAGGACCTTGGCAGTGCCCCTGTGCTGATTATATACGGCACTAGCAACAGACTCTCCAGCATCCCTGACCGAATCTCTGGCTCCAAATCTGGGAACATGGCCACATTGACCATCACTGGAGTCCAAGCCCAGGATGAGGCTGACTATTACTGCCAAGCATGGGATAGTCACAGCAGTGCTCATCATAGAGACACAGGGCAATGGGGAAGTGAAACACGAACCTGCGCTATCAATGGGAACAGCTCTCCATTTTGAATTGCTCATGCCCAAGTTGCCTTCTTGTATCCTTTCCATTGCTCTGGGATCCACAGCCTGTGTACCTCTCATGAGCATCCCCATTCACACTGAAAGCTGAGTGTTACATTGAGAATAAGCAGTGGGGCAATGCTTTGATGCGGAAGTGAGATATGACCCTGCTGCTATCAAACAGAGCCGCTCTGCTTTTTGGTGGGCTTATTCCCAAGTGGCTCTCATGTCCACTATTCATTGATTTTCTTTTCATTGCTATGGGAAACTCAACCTGTGTGTCCCTGAAAAGTGATTATATATTGAGATTGAGGCAGGAGGAAATGTATTGACTTTTTCCTTTTTGTTCTTCACCTGCAACATTTCTTACAACATTTCTTCTCTAACTGTTTCTGCCCCTAGGTCCTCCTGCGTGCCAAGAGTTAGATTATACAATTCTTTCAACACATTCACAAGCACATTTCCAGCTGGTTTCAGATCACCGGGTTGTACACTGTTAGATAGAGGCTAAGCACTGGAGTGCAGCTTCCAGCACCTTTTCCTGTATTCCAGGATGAGTGTAACCTGGGTGGTACTTGTGTGGGTACCCCTTCTTCAAATGAAGGGATGGTACTGGGTGCCAGTGCACTGTGGGAGGCAAAGCTTCCTGGCTGTGCGCGGCTCCCCTTCTCTCACTATAGAGGAAAAAAAGGGACACTTGAGGAACCTTAACTATGTACAGTTTAATAAGATAAAAGATATAATATTAACTTATATATACATATTTGAAGTCTTAGAAAACATTATCAAGGCTCACATTTGCGAGAGCCCAGCAGGACAAATTATGCTGAGGGGAAACCAGCATGGGTTCGTAGCAGGCAGATCATGCCTGACTAATCTAGTCTCTTTTTATGACCAGGTTACGAAACGCCTGGACACAGGAGGAGGGGAGGATGTCATATACTTAGACTTCAGGAAGGCCTTTGATACGGTATCCCACCCCATGTTGGTGAACAAGTTAAGAGGTTGTGACTTGGATGACTACACAGGCCGGTGGGTGGCAAATTAGCTAGAGGGTCGCACCCAGAGAGTCGTGGTGGATGGGTCGGTATTGACCTGGAAGGTTGTGGGCAGTGGTGTCCTGCAGGGCTTGGTCCTTGGACCAACACTCTTCAATATCTTCATCAGCAACTTGGACGAGGGAGTGAAGTGTACTCTGTCCAAGTTTGCGGATGACACAAAACTGTGGGGAGAAGTGGACATGGCAGAGGGCAGGGAACAACTACAAGCAGACCTGGACAGGTTGGACATGTGAGCGGAAAACAACAGAATGCAATTCAACAAGGAGAAGTGCAAAGCGCTGCACCTAGGGAGAACAAATGTCCAGCACACCTACTGCCTAGGAAATGACCTGCTGGGTGGCACGGAAGTGGAAAGGGATCTTGGAATCCTAGTGAACTCCAAGATGAACATGAGTCGGCAGTGTGACGAAGTCATCAGAAAAGCTAATGGCACTTTATCATGCATCAGCAGATGCATGATGAATAGATCCAAAGAGGTGATACTTCCCCTCTATCGGGCACTGGTCAGACCGCAGTTGGACTACCGCGTGCAATTCTGGGCACCGCACTTCAAGAAGGATGTGGATAACCTGGAGAGGGTCCAGAGAAGGGCCAGTCATATGGTTAAGGGCTTGCTAGCCAAGCCCTACGAGGAGAGACTAGAGAACCTGGACCTTTTCAGCCTCCACAAGAGAAGGTTGAGAGGCGACCTTGTGGCTGCTTATAAGTTCATCACAGGGGCACAGAAGGGAATTGGTGAGGTTTTATTCACCAGGGCGCCCCTGGGGGTTACAAGAAATAATGGCCACAAGCTAGCAGAGAGCAGATTTAGACTGGACATTAGGAAGAACTTCTTCACAGTTCGAGTGGCCAAGGTCTGGAATGGGCTCCCAAGGGAGGTGGTGCTCTCCCCTACCCTGGGGGTCTTCAAGAGGAGGTTGGATATGCATCTAGCTGGGGTCATCTAGACCTGGCACTCTTTCCTGCCTATGCAGGGGGTCAGACTCGATGATCTATTGAGGTCTCTTTTGACCCCAACATCTATGACTCTATGAATCTATGAATATACTTAAGATATATAAAAAATGTACAATATATATTCAAACACCTACTACTAGTCCCTGAATCCACACTCAGGGGCTGGGTCCTCTGTGGGCCCCATCTCCGCACTCAGTGCCCTCCAGGCTGGAGGGGAGGGGCCATCAAGGATAACACAGGGATTCATTTAGGAAATAGTAATGGCTAGCAGTGGCAAATTAGTGATTAGATATTCAAAACGGGTTTCATCAAACGTTGTACCTTCTTATACAAATAAAAAAGCACAGGGTATACTACTAATAATACTAATAATAAGAAGTAGGATCTCAGAGAAAGGCAAGGAAATGCCTTGCAGTAGCACAACAGCTATGCCTCAGGAAAAAAACAATCCCCAAGGTGGGGTGTGTGGGGCGGGGGGGAGAGAAAAGGAGAGGAAAGAAATGTCCCAAGATCCCAACAGGCACCCTTTAACCCTGCTTAAATTACCCAGTCAGCCGGGCCTCAATCCAGCAACCCCATTTCCCTTCCAGGGCTTCCCCCCATCTGCTCACCACCGAGGGACTCGATGACACTGTGGTCATCTGCGAGGGCAAGGCAACTCCTCCCTCTGCATGGAGGCCCCAGCTGCTTATGGAGTTCCTCTGGGTTTTGGCCTGATCTCAGCCCTGTGCACCGTCCCATGCACCGATGGCCGCTTTTGGTCCTGTGCACTGTCCTTTGCACCATACTCCCTGCCTCGTGCAGGAAGGCTGGGGACCTGCGCTGCCTTGTGCAATGCCCGAGGTCCCAGTCCACCCCCAGACCCTCTGTGCACTGGCCTGTGCACCATCATCTCTGCCTTGTGCAGTGGGTAGGGGACCTGTGCTGCCCTGTGCAGCACCTGAGGTACCCGTCTGCTCCTGGACCCTCCGTGGACTGGTTTGTGCACCAACGCTGTGCTCCTTCATGGCAGGGCAGGGGACGCAGCTGCAGGCCTCTCCCCAGCTGACGAGGTATCTTCTGGGCGCTTCTGGAACAACCGCTCTGCCCCACTGGTCAGCTCAGCCAGCTCTTCACAGCTCTCTTCAGCATCCCTCGTTGCAGCCGCCTGTGTGCTTGGCATGCTGCCTTTTGATCCTCTCCAGAGGCTCCGTCTCAGCTTGTGTTGCCCTGTGGGGTCAGGCGAACTCTCAGGATCTCAATATTGTGCTGTTAGACAGGAGGGTGTGACACAATAGCCCATATACAAACACACAAATCAATTAGGTGCATACACACACACACACACACATGCACGCTACCAACTCAGGCACATACACGTCCAAATGAGCCTAGGCACATGCATACCTATCACCAATTCAAGCACATACACTATAGACCCCAAACGTTAGACAAAAATCAATTGTCCATACCCGCACACTCAGTTCACATACACAGATCACTAATTCGTATATCATGTACACAGTGACATATACATGCACACACACTCACCAGTTCACACACATATAACCCACCTACACTTAACACAGGTAAGTTCCTAACTTGAATGGTATTGAAGTGTGATTGGACTCTGCCAAAACACATTCTGGAAAGCTCTGCAACAGAAGTGCTGTCCTCACCACCCCCAGAACATCTGCCTACACAAAATGGCTCCTATTGAGCATTTAGGACATGGGGAGGGAAGGAGGAAGGGCAACATTTGATGATAGTATGAACTCACCTTCACTGTTTTCAAGCTTGGGAAGGAAGAACCGTGGCTTCCCTACTGCCTGGTTCTGCATTAGTGCCACCACTCATGGCCTGCTCAGACATCCACTATCACCACAACATCCATGGGAGGTAGCATGAAGACCTCTTCACACCATGGATGAGCCAGCACAATGACATTCCCTTATACCCAGCCAACCAACCTGGAAATATGAAAACTATCCACCTGGGACAAGGCCCCTCAGAAATAGAGATAGAGATGGATGCAATCTAAATAATTAGTAGCATATCTTTAACAAGGGGAGAATTTACACCTGAAAAGGGGGAAAGTATCACAGACGTCCCTAAGACTTTGGCATTTCATCTGCTCGTCTGCCTGATGGTGGCCAGAGCACTCCTTGAACTCACACAGACTGGACTTTCTCTAGAAGGGTTTGGCCTCAAGCTCTAGCTCCCTCTCATCTTTTCTGATATCCCATCAGCCCATTCTCCTGGCTCTGCCCCATTCCCAGGTTTCATTGAGCAAGAAATGGGATAAGGAGAGTAGGATGTGCATTGTGGGAAAGGAAGAGCACTCAGAAATGGATGAAATCATGACCCCTATGAAACATGCATACTCCAAACAGCTCTTTAATGATCAGATGAATTAATTCATCTCCATGGCTGGTACCTAAGTGGTGATGCCCTGAACCTGAACTCTGTTTAAGGACCTGCCCACAATGGCAGCTAATGGAGGTTCCCCTGCACTCGCTCTTCCTGCGCACTTCAGGCCTTGACTCCAGGGGGTGAGTGTCCTCTCCCTTACAGGTCTCCATCCAGCAGAGCAAACTCAAAACCTTTCTTGCTTCCAGCACCATCCATGTGCATATAACCAGTGATCCTTGCAGGGGTTAACCCCTGCTGCTCCATACCATTGAATGGGAGATGCCTGCCAGAAAGAACGCCGCCAACTCTCGTAGGAGTTGGGCGGGTTGGGGGGGGGGGGACTGTTGTTAGGAACATCCAGGTCACACAGGTCAGCACTGGTGCTGATCTAATAATGGGGAATAATCTTTTTGGGCATACCTGGGCTCTGGGTACTTCAGTGGTAAATATAACAGTTTACACAGCAAGAATTGATTTTCCTCACACTGTCACACTTTGCCGAAACAGTCTGACTGCATTAACACCACTGCAGTTACCCCACTGTTACACCATAGCAGAGAGGGTAGAATAGGACCAGAGCCTGCTGCCTGCATCAGTGCCTTTGTCAGAAGGGCAGGAGCAGTGTCTTGAGTAGCCAGTCCACAGGAAGCAGATTTGCATGAAGGGGTTGCTCTCAGCTCTGGTGCTTTAAGAGAGATGTGCACGGTCCTAGCTACAGGAGCCTTTCCCTCAGGAAGCCGAGCTACTTGGGTTTCCTACCATGGCCTGGGTCACACTCCTCCTCGTGCCAGTCCTATACTTTTCAGGTACTACAGAGGTTTTATCCCCCTGCCCCCACTTGGCTGCCAGCAGATGATGGTAATGGGCTTCTAACCAATAATGAGTCTCTTCATCCATACATTTTTTTTTTCTGTTCCAGGTTCTCTTGCTCAGTATGTGATGACTCAGCCACCTTCAGTGTCCGTCTCTACAGGGGAAACTGCTAAAATCACCTGCACAGGAAGAAATGTTGGTAGCAAGCATGTGCACTGGTTTCAACATAAACCTGGCAGT
This sequence comes from Alligator mississippiensis, assembly GCF_030867095.1. Taxonomy (NCBI): domain Eukaryota; kingdom Metazoa; phylum Chordata; order Crocodylia; family Alligatoridae; genus Alligator; species Alligator mississippiensis. The sequence goes on along the minus strand of NC_081833.1, from coordinate 17,579,087 downwards.
GCCCCTGTGCGGATCATATATAGTGACAGCAACAGACCCTCCAGCATCTCTGACCGATTTTCTGGCTCCAAATCGGGGAGCACAGCCACGTTGACCGTCACTGGAGTCCAAGCCCAGGATGAGAATGATTATTACTGCCATGCTTATGATGATGACAGCAGCTCTCTTCACATTGATACAATGCAATGGAGATGTGAGACAAAAACCTCCTGTTGACACAGGAAATGGGTCACAGTGTTTTCTATAGTGAGAGTGCCTATCCTAGTGGGGAATAACATGTTTCCACTTCACCCAGAGACATCCTTGATGCTGTGAAGCACAGCTAGTCTTCATTACTCTCCCTTAGAAATTCTGCCTGTGCAGCAGGGCTCTTACTGGATACCTCTGGGACATGGAGGGGGACTGAGAGGAGGGTTACATTTTGAAGACTGAGAATTCTCATTCCGTGTTTCTAAACTCTAGAAGCAGGAATTGGGGGCTCCCTAAGATCTGATTCACTGTAGCACATAGCCCTTTGCACAACGTGGACTGTATACAAAATAATCACTGTGGCAAGCCAGTAGGGGAAGCTCCTGCACTGAGCTTCCCACCTCACCACAGCTGTCCACCTTCCAGACTCCATGTGTCTCTCCAGGGGAGCCCAAGACCTGGCAGACCCCCTTTTGAGCCTCACCGCAGAGTCTGGGGGTAACGAGTGCTGCCACCACCCCAACAAGGGACTGTCTGGGTCCTGTGTCCTCAGGGAAACACAGGCCTAATAGTCCTATGGGTACTCGACCCAATACAAGAACTTGGGGCACTTCCCCAAGTTGGGGGCCAAAAAGGATAGTCTCCCTTAGTCCGTAGACCCTCCTGGGCATAATTAAACCCACCCCTCAATAAGTCTCCCACAGTAGGTAAAAAGGAGAACTTTATTGGTTACAGAGGGTAGGGTTAGAATAAGGTACAAGGTAGAGCAATATCAGAGAAATCCCATAGAGCAAACTCCTGTGGCTGGGGTGGCCTTTGATCTCGCATCTGAGTTACTGCAAGCTATATATCTAGTTGGATCTCAGTTAGCTTACTCACAAGTATCATCCAGAGGCAGGCGGCGAATCCCTCTGGAGGCAGGCAGTTCCTTGATCATGAGTTTTGAGAGAGAGAGCAAGTTTCAGATTGTACAGCTCTTCTTTGTTCCTGAGTATCCCTCATGGCTGCTGCATCCTAGGGCAGGCTGTTCAGGACCACAGACATGTCACCCTCGACCAGAGCAGCCAGGTGTTTCATGAACTCTTCCTTTGGTAACTTCCATCGGCACGCTTGGTTTTTGAAGATACTTAGGAACACTTCTGATTCATCCCCATTTTTGTAGCGAGAGAATATTGGGGTGTTCAGTCTGGGGGATGCATCTAGTGTGGGCTGGGCACCAACAGTTTTAGCAATCGCCTCCATTTGGATTACGGCAAGCTCATGCTCATGCTGTTCCTTCTTGCGCTTCAACTCCATCCTTTTCAGCTCTAGCTCATGCTCACGCTGTTCCTTCTGGTGCTGGGCCTCCAGCTCCATCCTTTTCAACTCTAGCTCATACTTGCGCTTGCTCTCGCACGCCCACTCCTCAGCTTCTAGCTGCATGTAGTGCCTCCAGTGCTCCTCCACTGGGGGTGATCCCTCAGAGGGCTCTGGACTTGGCGTGTGGGGATGTGATTCTGGGGAGGACCCAGGAGTGGGCAGGAGTGGAGGTGGCTCTGTGGCTGAGTCATTGTCGCACTGGGCAGCTGCCCACCATATCGCACCCTTGACAACCACATGTGCGTCTTGATACAACCACCTCTGGTATCCATGAAACTTCATCTAATTGATCTGTGGAGCCCAGAAAATCCTTGATCCTTGATTGCAAGCATGTCCCCCAGGGTTTGTGTGGTCCAAGGAATGGAAACCCACACCCACTGTGGGGGACTCCTGAGGGGGTGGTGTAGTTTTCCAGAATTTCCCCATTCTCCACTAGCTGTGCTCTAGCCTTGCTCTAACTTGTCTTAATACCCATGACCAAAGGGTATTTACTTGGCTGTCCTTGTTCAGCGAGTGCATGGGGGTGTCTGCCCCAACAGAGAAGGAACGCAGAGCATTCAGACACCACTGGAAAATAATCGGGCTGAGCAGGCAAGGGTCTGAACAGCTGCAGACTGGGGAACAACAGGAGTAACCTGTGGTGCAGCCTAAACTCAATGGCTGCGTCCACACATGATGTGGACTTTTGGTTCCCTGGGGACAACCAGCAGTAGCACACCTTGTGCCACCACTAGTTGTCCATAGGGAATGCCTGTGCCATCCATGCATGCTGTGACACACAACAAATTACATTTGGGGGTGGGGGTGGGTGGGGAGTGGGTAGGGAAGGCTGGACCAGCACTGGGCTGACCCCAGCAGCCTTATTTGGGGTCCTGGGAGCCTGATGGGGCCAAAGCACCAGTGATTCTGCTGCGCAGAGCCTGGCTGCCAGCTGCAGCACAGCTCTGTGTGGCCCAGCTCCAGTTTTGAGCAGCACACGCTGCCCGTGCATGCACTATTCCACTTTTTTTCTCCACAGGTTTTTTTGACCCCTATCCAGAAGTCAAAACATCCCTCTGCACTGCTCCCTTGTAGCATAAAGAACAACTGAACGTGTGGTATGTGGCACCATAGCTGCCTGCAACACTACATACCACATGGTCGCTCTTGTCTGGATATGGCCAATGTTTCTGTGCTGAAAGTGTGCTAATAAATGCACATGGCAGAGCAGTCAGTGCTGGAGTGGAAGTGAGAAATTGCCTTATAGAACTGATGCTTTTCGTTAAGGGGTGGTTTCCCCTCCCACATGGCCACTGTCCTGTGACCATGGGGACCAAATACAGAAGAGCACATTAGTATAAGGGTGGAGCTTGGATACTCCCATACAGAAAGATCATTATAAGAGGTGACACACTGCAGCATCCTCAGGGGATCTGGGTGTTTTATCTTCCACAGACCTGGAATCTCCTTACCATGCTGTGGGCTGTCCCTGTTGTCCTGCTGGGGACCTGGTGCTCAGGTGAGACCAGGAGGGACCAGTTTAAATCTGGATTGTAGCGGCTGCTGATCTAGGTACAAGCCACGTCCCCATCTGCTGGGGAGACACAGGGAGGGCTTGGCAGGCTTCTACCATATTTTTTTCCAGGAGCTGCGTTGCAGCCTCTGCTAGCTCAGTTGCCTGAAGTCCGTGTCCCCGGGAAATAGTGAGAAACTCTCCTGCACCGTGAGCAGTGGGAACAGCACTGGTGCCTCCACTATATGCTGGTATCAGAACAAGTTTGGGAATGCCCCGTGATACCTGCGTAGCCTGGGTAGGACCCAATTATGTACTCTCCTCTCCAATTGGAGGGAATGTCAGCGGGGCAGGTGCACTGTGGGGTGAAACTGCTGGCTGCATGCAGAGTCCCTCCTTCCTCTATGGAGCCCGATCAAGACACTCAATAACTTAACTATGTATAAATTTATTAATATACATATAAAAAGAGTTAGCATTGTCATGACCCAAAAGGTTATGATTCTGTGTGTGCTTCGGCACTGCTGAATTATTCCTGCCACTCGGCGCTTTCTTTGCAGGGTGCATTTCTTAGTTGCAAGAGAAGTGCACGGTGCAAAGGAGTTCCCGCCACTTGTATGTAAATTTGGTTCCCGCTATTGGCTAGTTCTAAATTATTCCCACGTGGCGGCTAGCGATTGGCCTGCTAGCCGTGTAAGAGGCTTGAGTGGTTTCCGCCCAAGTTGGAGAACTCCGAGGAGGAGGAGGAGGACTTCACATCCATCTCGTGAAGAACTCTAAGCGCGCTGTGGAGCTGATCGAACCCAGCGTGTGCTTAGAGGAGGATACCGGGGCCTGACCAACCTCTAGCCTCTCCCCGTCGCCGCTTGATCCCTCGACGTACCCTTCTCTGCGCGCTCGTGGAGAGTCACCTTTTGGACTCTCATCGCGTATCCAGAGCTCTGATCCAGATTGTTCTAGAGGCTCGAGTTTATCTGCGGGTCTTGTTCGTTTTGTAACTGCAACTTAAGCGAAGTTTTCTCCTGCCTGCACCGCAACCATCTACGGTGTAAGTAAAATAAAATTTAATCAACCGCTACGAGTCCGTGCCTAATTCTAGCCCGTCGTGCCGCCTTTCTCTGGCCCACGTGCCGGGGATGCTGGCCACAGCCCCGCGTGCCGCGCGCCCCCGAATGCCTCGGACCGCTCCCGGCCCGCACAACCATAACCTATCTACAAAGGACCTGGGAATTATGCGCAATATATATATATACAGCTGTGTGCCGATACTCTGGGTGCAGGTGAGGGATTTGGGAAACAAAGGGCCTCCCGAAACATTATGCAATCTGATACTCTAGTTAAATACTCATTTACAAAGCATGAGGCGCAGGGTTCACAGAATATGAAGTGCAGAAATATCAAATGAATAAGCTAGATCGCTAAAGGGAACCAAAAAACAGCCCTTGTTGTCCTGGGGCAGTGGCTATGCCCCAAAGATAAGGAAAGGGAAAAGATCCCCAGGGCCCTTCAGGTTCCCTGCTACCCATGCTACCCAGCTTGAAGAGCCCACAAAGGGGAACCCTCAAGACCCCCAGGGGCCCTTTCCCTCCAGGGCTTTCCTTCTGGCTACTAGCCCCAACCGATGGAGTGGGGGGAATCCCTCCTCCCCTGTGGGAATCCCGCTTCCCAAGGCAACTCACAAATCTCTGGCCATGATGAAATTGTGCTGGTTTCCCTGGGTGAGGCGTTACCTCCCTCAGCAGGGAAGTCCCCAGCTGCTCATGGTTTTCTCTGGCCTGAGTCCTTTCTAAGCCCTGTGCATCACCTTGTGCACCAATGGCCCTTCTATGCTGTGTGTCCGGCCTTGTGCCAGGGGTTGGAGACCTAAGCCACCTTTTGTGGCACCGGGGTCTTGGTCCGCTCCTGGGCTCTCCGTGCACTGCCTGTGCACTGTGTTCCTGGCCTCGTGCTGGAGGTTACAGACCTGAGCCGCCTCAAGCAGTTCCTGGATCCCAGTCTGCTCTGGGAGCCTCCAGGCACCAGCTGTGCACTGACTGCCTGGCTTCATGCCAGGGGTTGAAGCCCCGAGCCGTGTCGTTCAGGTCCCAGGGGCTCGGACCCTCTCAGACCCTCTGTGCATTGGCCATGCACCGCTCACCACGCCTCCTTGTGGCGGGGCTGGGGGATGCAGCCGCTTGCCGCTCCCTACCTAACAAGGAGCCTTCAGGCTCTTCTGGGGCAACAGCTCCACCCCACTGGCCAGCTCTGCCAGGTCTTCTTTGCCCTCTTCTCTGTCCCTCATTGCAACGGCCCATGTGCCAGGCATGCTGCCTTTTTATTTCCTTTGAGGACTCCACCCCAGATTGGAAACGGACCAATCAGGGAGAGAGGGGTGTTAGTCCCCTCTCAGGTCTGCATCTTCACCTGGCCCTGGAGTAGGGGCAGGGCAAGCTTCTCCCCTGCCATCACCTGATTGACGGGAACGCCCCACCAATCGCTCAGAGCCCTTCTGAGCCAGCAAGTTGGGCTGCCGCTGGCCAGGCTGCCACACCTGCTGAGTTATAAATCAGTTTGTGACAAGCACCAGGGCTCCGGGGTCCCCACTCGCTTCCTTACCTCGAAAGACATGTCCAGTAACACCTACTACTTAACCATTGCTGGGCCCCTGGCAGAGAATGAAGCTGATTATTAATACAAAACATGGCATAACAGTGCATTTTAGATAACACAGGTGGCTGGGGAAGTGAGACAAGAACCTCTGCTGCTTTTCCGGGGCCTGGGCTCTGCAGGGCCTTGCCTAGCCTCAGAGCTGGAGCGTAACACATGAAAGCAAAAGGAACTTCCTCTCCCTGCTGCTATTTCTATCTCTAGTCCTCACGCTATTTCTGGGTAACCAGATAATATTTTCAGTGTCCTGTTTAACAAGGGGCTGGTACTCTCATTACATCCTGCCTGCAATGTACTCATTTCCTCACACATGTGTGACTAGCATTTTTTTCCTACCATGTTTAATGTTGTCTCCAGCTTTTCTGTACACTGTGCACTGATGCTGGTATTTCCAGAGCCTTATTTTTTAGGATAAAACAGTTCAGCTTTCTTCATTGCAGACAGCAAAGATCACTATCATCTCCAATGCCTATGGTATGGGTCACTCATTCAGCAAGCTTCTCCTGGCACAGTCCTACTTCCCCAAGTCCATCAGTCTCAGAGCGACTGCTGCAGGGCCCCTTCTGTAGCACACAGAGGCCAGTGACACTGGAAGAGTGAAGGTCCTTCTTTGTCTTTGTAGGGGAAGCAAGAAGCCCGGGTGGTCCCTGTGTGCGGGAGACATGTTGTGGGTCATTTGGGCCGCATAAGGAGCTGGTGCTTTCCTACCAATGAACTCAATTCTGCAGCATTAAATCCAATGTGGGGAGTAGATCCAGCCCCACAGGATTAGGCCCAGGCTGAATTTGAGCTACAGGAACATTAACCCTTCTTCTACTGCCTGACCTGACATTAAGAGAAGAGGGAAGTACTTTGGACCCCTCCTGCAGGGAGCTATATCACTGCGTAAGGAATGGTGCATCTGATTCATTTATTAAATAAGCAAAGGCTGCTTTGACAGTACAATCACTCATAACTGTAGCAGAGAGGTCTGAAATACTGCCCTCCTACCCTTGGTCAGGGGTAGGAGGGGTCATGGGAAAGTGTTCTTTGATCCTGACAGTATCAGGTGTTTTCACTTAGTATTTGGGGTTTGTTATGAAACGAACTCCCCCAAATCTGCAAGTGAATGTGAGTTGAAACTTTCAGGCTTCCTTAGCTATAACCTGGAAGCCAGAATCCCCTGGTGATTTCCTCTGGGGCGCATTACTTGGGGCAACTTTGTCCTGGAGTGTCTACAAGTTTCTGCTGCACCAGAGCATTTGTGGCAGCACCAGGAAAGTGGAGATTCCCTTCTGATTTGTCTCTTAGCCTGAAGAAATCTTCTTAGCCTGGAGAACTTCAGCTGTACTTGGTCCTCTCCTACAGCCCCACACCTCTGCAGGACAGCTGCCCTGACCAGGCCACTAACACGCCAGCACACTTTGGTGTTGTATCTATTTGATGGGGAAAGTGCTCAGATACTGGGCTGAGGGGCCAGAGCAGGAAAGCAGAGGATAAGATATGATGGTCATCATACAGAGCAAACAGGACAGGTACTTGCACTTGACTCCAGACAGCGCCTTGGGGCTGGAGCTGGGAATCAAGCCATGCCTTCTGCCTCCCAGCGCATAGGCTTCGACACACACACCAGGCTTCCTCTCAAACGGTGTGCCTGGGACATCCTGTGCCCACTTCTCTATTCTGATCTATGACCTGTCCTTTCTCCTCACCTCCTTGTTCCTGTATGAGTGGGCTGGGAGAAGGGGTTATGAACAGGAACACTGAGTGCAGCTCCTTGCTGCTATGAAACCTCCAGTCTTCAATAGACTCTGCAAAGATCAAACCAGTTCACTGATCTCTCTGCATGGAAGCATCGTGGTAATGCTGTGAGCTATTTCCCAATCCATTTTGAGTATACTGCCCAGAATGATGTCCAAAAATGCTTCCCCTGACCTAGCTCTTCCTGTCCTCTTCCAGCTTGTGGTCTCGGGAGATCAGACACACATCTCAAGGCACAGATCTGTTTCCAGCACAGTGAACCTCTGTTACTTTGACTTGTGCTTTGTCCTGTCCAGTTCTGTAATGTTAAGAGTTTGAGACCTGTGGGTCCTAGTATCCACCTGAACGGCCTCTGGTAGTTTTAATGCATCTAAGCCATGTGCCACAGAGGAACCTCAAGGGTGACACAGTGTCTGAATACTATCAGTGACTCCCTGTTCACTGTCAGTGCAGCGTTATGGCCTCCATTTCCCTGCCCCTCCTTGCATCTAACACACAGTGTTGTGGTGATTCAGTCAAGCTGTAGCCAGGAGACATGCAGAGGCACTCAGGCCCACTGAAGTATGTAGAAAACCTTGGGGATGGAAATGCCTGCAGGGAGAAAAGTCTGTGAGGGGAGTAAGGGCGCAAAACAAGAAATCACCATCTTATTTTGTGGATGGCTGTGGATGATTTGGTACGCCCAGCCAAGTCAGGGTGAGAGCTGGCTGTAAACTCAACACTTGCCACTTGGGGGAGCTCGTCACTCAGGATGCACAAGGAGGTCCCTTGTAATGAAGCTAAAGGGAGATGTTACTGTGAGAACATTTACATTGAGGCCCTTGGGCTCTGATTTACAATAAGAAATCTCTCCGTCCTCCCACAGCAGGTTGAACTGCCATAAGCGCAGTCATCATGCTCCTTCCTCCCTGCCCGTGGGAGAACAGGCTGGGAACAGAAGACAGGAAGTGTCGTGAGCTGTGGATCCTCTCGCCCCGGCGGAGACGCGCACACTTCCACGCACAGAAGCTCCTCTCAGCTGGCGCATGGCAGGGGCTTCCTACAGGACCCTCTCTGGGGGCTCGCTGAGGTCATCCCCCCGGGTACTGCTCCTTGAATGATCAGTGCCTTGGGGCGGCAACTGTTTGTCTAGTCTGTGTCTACACAGCAGGGAGAACAGTGGGGTCATGTCCATGCCGGGGGTCCCTGAGACATGGCAGTAATATAAATCAGGGCTGTCCAGCTGGCAGCTCCCCGCTCCCCCCTGCCATTGCTTCCATCATTGTTCTGGCTGCTGCTGCAGCTGAGGTCTCCGGGCTTCCCTGTTTGGGGGGAAGGATGGTGTATTATAGTGTGATATGTAGCAGTCTGCAGGGCCAAGGGGTCTACGGTACAGTCAAACAGTACACACCCCCAACACAAATAATACGCCAAATGGCGCTTGCTGAGCAGTATCTGTCTGGGGACCTGGTCTCAGAGAGAAAACCTGTTCAAACTGAGTCCCGAGCTGCCCCTTCTCCCTGCCCCGGCTTTGCCACGAGTCCACGAGGCAGCAGCAAAGGTCACCGCTCACTGAGTATCAAAGTATCAGTGCTTTATGTCTCCATTTCTCACTTCCGCCCCATGAGGTTTCTCCAGCAACTAGATTGTTGCTCAAGTCTCTAATCTCCATGTAATCAGACCAGGAGTTTCTGACTGGAAACACTGCACAAGGCCTGCAAAAAGGTTCTGGGCGAGGAAATGGGCAGCAAGGGGTCCTGGGCTGTGGGCTTTTTTAAATTTTATCCTTGTAAAAGAAAACCCAGCCAGTTTCTCTCAGTCCTTTTTCCTAGCCTGAGTGGCCACAGTCTTGAGTGACAACAGTGAGCATGGGAGGAGCACGGGTGCAGAGTCCCTCCCTTCTGCTCCTGGCTTTTCTCATCAGCAGAAATAAGGTGCCAGCAGCAGCCAGTGAGCAGAGGGCAGATTTACATGAAGGGGCTGATCTCAGCTGTGGGGAGTTAAAGAGATCTGAATGGTCCCAGCCAGCAACTGGTTTCCTTGAGGAGGCAGAGCTGGTCTGCATTTCCACCATGGCCTTGGCCCCGCTCCTCCTCGTATTGCTCATGTGCTGCTCAGGTGCTGAAATGGGGGTTTTGTCCCCTGGCTGCCTGCAGCTCTCGATACGAGGGGTTATTTCATGTCTGTGTGTTCTCTCCTGTTCCAGGTTGTCTTGCTCAGACCGCGCCGACTCAGCCGCCTTCGGTGTCCGTCTCTCCCGGACAAACCGCTACGCTCACCTGCACGGGCAGTAGCATTGGTAGCTTTGGAGCGGGTTGGTTCCAACAGAAACCTGGGAGTGCCCCCCTGACCGTTATGGACGGTGATAATAAGAGACCCTCTGGTATCTCGGACCGGTTCTCTGGTTCCAAGTCCGGTAACACGGCCACATTGACCATCACTGGAGTCCAAGCCCAGGACGAGGCTGATTATTACTGCCTCGCTGTTGATATTAGCAGTAACTCTCTACACAATGACACAGTGCAATGGGAAAGTGAGACTCAAACCTTTTGTTACAACGTGAGCGGGTCACATTGTTTCTTTAGTGATCGTTCCTGTCACAAAGGCAACATGTGAGAAATGAGTGTGATTCCAATCAACCCTGAATCCTTTCCAGCCACCTGTGCATTTGCCTTCTCACTCACTTCCTTGGAGGTCTGGGTACACAGGATGATTGTCCCAGAAGCTTTGCAGGGAGAGAGAGGCTGGGAGAAGGGTGATAGTTGAAAGAAGGAGGATTCACCTTCCTGCCTTCAAAACAATTGTGAAAGAAAGCAATGTGATTGCTCTGTGGCGTGGTTCCATGTCACAATGGTCAGTACTGCTTGTTCAGATCTTGGCTGTCTCCTAGGGTGACAACCTTTTGAAAATGCAAAAGCAGGAAGCATGCCCACCTACCCCAAACTCCCCATCCCACTCACAACCCCTGTGGATGGCACAACCAGAACAGAGCAAGGCAGAGGCAGTGGGTGTTTGGGAGGATGTGGGCTGCCCTCTGTGCAGTTCAGGGCTCCCCGCCCTGCTGCCCTTCCCCCTGGGGCTTCCACAGCCGAGCACACAAGACCAAGTGAAGGATGGCTGAAAAACTCAAGGCTGATATTGTCATCATCAGGCTTGTGCTAGCCGTAGTGCCATGGCGAGATGCCCCTTGTTCATGCAGCAGCAGTGAAGAGCACAACTCCACACTGTCGCCACCCCCGCTACTGCTTAGTAGGCAGAGGCCACCTCACCATGCACGGCTGGCACAGGGCTCCTCATCACCGTGGAGCTGAGCCTCCCTGCCCTGTTCTGCCCTCCCATGATGGGTCCTACCTGCTGGGACGTGAAGGCTCAAGGGAAGGGCAGAAGGTTGGAGAGCCTCAAACCCACAGCTGACAGACCATATCTACTCCTATGCAGAAATCTGGGGGGCACGTGCCCTCTCCCCCATTTACTCCTCTCTGGGAGACCATGCAGCAGTGGGGAACAAGCCACCCGCAATGAGCTGCCCGTGGCTCCATACCACTCCCCAGCCGGCCCCAGAGCCGTGCATTCTGGACCCAGACCCATGCACTGCCCCAGCCGGGAGCACCCCCAGCTGCCAGCCCTACCCCCAGCTGCCTGCTTCCTCCTTCACTGTGTGGGCCGCAATCTGCTCCTGTCCCATAGACTTACCTGCAGGGAGCTGGGGGCAATGATCAGTTCAGGCATGGATCAGCTCAAGACTCTTAAAAAACTTGAACACAGCTATAAATGCTTCCAGGATTTAACTTCCTTATGATGCCTTGATTCATTTTTCTAAATACAGATGACACTCGCCATTGGTGTGGGATACATTCTTGTACTCCCAGCGAACGGCAACATCTGTGAATAAGGCACTGCATTCATGAACACAGTGCCCCTGGCAGCAGGGTGGGGGCACAGCTGCTCTGGCAGCAGTGGAGCGCGGCTGCAGTGGCAGGAGTACGGCAGTGGCGGGAGCCCACCAGCGGCAAGTGCGGAGCTCCCGAAGAGCTCCTTTAAGTGCATTTAAGAAGCAAGCTCGGTATTTGTGAATATTTGAAACCACGAATGCTGAGCCCACAAATAATGAGGGTTTCCTGTACTGATAGAGGCTGAATGCCAGCGGTGTGAATGTGAGATCAGAGTAATGCCTCACATATTTTGAAGTCCAATAGACCTTCTCTTAGAAGAGACCGAAGTCTATCTCATCTGTCATCCCAAGGACAGTCTCCTCTTAGGGAATGGGTCCATGTTGAGCAGAGGGTGAACCCTTTGGGTTCTGGCTCCCAGCAGTGCCGGTGTGTAGATAACCAGCACCCAGGGCTGTGGTTTATTCCCTACAGGATGGTACTGTCACAGCAGGAGCCTCCTGCTGGAAACACTGACTGTGGTCTTGGCAGGGCAGCACCTGTTTCTCAGGAAGACAAAGTTTCCCCAGAGCAGGGCCAGTGATGCTGGGATATTCTGTGAATGATCCATTTATGGCTGCAGCGACCCTGGAGGATTTGGGGACTCTGCAAGGCAGCCTTTCCCCTTAGAAACACTTGGCTAACTGTTAGGAGTTACACAGGCAGGGTCTGACTGTGCTCTCATTGACTCCCTCTGTATAGCACTCTGATGTTGCTAACACCAGTGAAGTTACCTCCAGTTTTACATCAAAGTAGAGAGGGAAGAATGAGGCCGAGTCCCTCACATGTGTTTCTACCGTTGTCAGGTGGATGCATGAGGGTCTTTAGGAGCCAGTGAACTGGGAGCAGATTTGCATGAAGGCGCTGTTCTCAACTCTGGGGTATAAAAATGAGTCAAAGGGTCCAGCCGGAGACCTGTTTGCTTGAGGAAGCTGAGCTGCTCCAGATTCCCAGCATGGCCTGTGCCCCGCTCTGCCTTGTGGTGCTCAGGTACTGCATTGCATTTGGTTTCTAGTCGACTGTCAACTCCTTCTTGCTGGTTCCGATGGGAGATGTCTCCACTATACCCATGGGTGGTTGGGTGAAGCTCTCTTCCTTAGGAACAAGACCAGCAACGAATAAGATAATAATGAAAAATAAAAGAAGAATGTTGACTGCCTCCTAGTGTGACCATCTTTTGAAAATGCAAAAGCGGGACACATGCCTCCCCCTGCCAGCACAACGGTGGGTGGCATGGCCACAGCCGAGTGGAGGCAGTGGGTGGAGAGAAAATATGTGGGTGGCCCCTGTGGGGAGCTTTGGTCCCCACTCTGTTGTGCCCTTCCCGGGAGCCTCCGCAGCCCAGTAGGTGAGACATGCCATGGACTGGCCAAGAGACTCAGCGGTGCTGCCACCACTGGAACCGCCACGCGGGAACTGTCATGCCAGCAGGAACCGGTGGCACAACTCCATGCTGCCACCACTCCCTCCGCTGCCGGGCAGAGGGGATACCTTGCCATGGTGGCACAGCTGGCACAAGGCTCTGGTGGTGGTGGAAGTGGTGGTGGTGGCGGCACACAGCATGACCGCTTTGCTCAACCCTCCCATGCTAGGTCCTGCCTGCTGGACTGTGAAGACATCAGGAGAGTGCAGAAGGATGGAGAGCCCACAGTGGGCAGCCTGTATCTGCCCCTCCCCCGTGCACAAATATGAGGGGCACATGCCTCCCCATGCCTCTCTCCCTGGGACTGCACGCACCAGCAGGTTGACATTTCCCTTTCCCTTGTGTGGCTGTCGCATGGTGTTGTGGTTGTTCAGCCACCCTGCGGACGAGAAACCAGCACCAGGCCCAGGTGGAATCCGCTGAAGCTCGTAGCAACGCCTTGGGGACGTTAATGGAAAGTGCAGAGAGGAAAATGGTGAGGGGAGGCAAGATCAAATTAAGGAACCAGGGGATAATGTTCATTATTAGACATGATGGTGCTCGTCAGGGCAAGACCTGGTGGCAGCTGTAACGGTTGGCAGCATGAGCTCTGCCCTCAGCATCCATCAAGGCAGAGACACAGCTCATTGGCTCTTGTAATAAAAGTTGAAGGTTAGATGTTGCTGGGAGAAGCTTTATACTCAGAAATTTTGGCCCTATTTTACATGAGGAAATCTCTGTCTGTCCTCAGAAGATTCCCCTGCCAAAAATAGCATTACCCCCATTGTCATCCTCCTCCTCCTCTCCAGTATCTCTCAGGTTGCTCCCTGTTCCCGTTCTCTCCCCAGGGTCACTACCACTGGGACAACAGGATGGGCGCAGGAATAAAGCAAATGCAGTGAGATGTGGGTCCTCTCAAGCCCCATGGGGCACATCCTGCAACAGCTTTCACTCCCAGGATATTCCCAGATGGATCCTCTCTAAGGACATCCACTCACATCCTGCTACTTAGATGATGAGCAATTAGGAGCAGGGACTGTCTGTCTGGCTTGTGTCTACACAGCACCAGGCATCGAGTGGTTGTATCCATGGCTGGGGTCCCTGAATCACATGGGCATTATAAATAATACTCATAATGGTTCATGCTAGGGTCATATGACCTTCCCTCCCTCGGGTGCGCCCACCCTTTAATGGGACAGGAGGTGGGTTTTATGGATCCAAGATTATCCTGGCTTCAGGTGGCGTAATTTGAAGCCTCATAACAAGTGCTTAAAATCACACTGAAGTGTTAACCTGAGAACAATTCAGCAGTTCAGAGCTCCAGAAGCCACACACAATTACAGTGAAATGAGGCCCTATCACTGACTAACAGTTGATCAGTTCAAAGCGTATTGTGTAAAAATTCCCAAGGGTTCCCAAGTGCCATACCAATGCTAATGGGATACTTTTAATCACATGGTTTAATGAACCTTTATGGCTGTAGCGGCTCTAGAGGATTCAGTGACCCAGAACATGTCCTTTGCTCTAGGGTGATTAGGAATTATTAAATATTAGAAAGTGCACAGCCTGAGTCCGGTGTTCACTGACAGCATCTGAACCACACTCTGACATCAGTAAAATTACCTTCAGTTTTACACCATGGTACAAAGCGAAGAAGGAGGTTCAGAGCCCCATCTGAGGGCGTCAGATCGGTGAGTGTGGTACATTTCTAGAAGCCAGTGTAAGGGGAGCAGACTTGCTTGAAGGGTCTGTTCTCAACTCTGTGGGATTTAAGGAGTCAAATTGTCTCAGTCAGAGACCTGTAAGGCAAGTTGGTCTGACTTCCCACCATGGCTGGGGTCCAATTCCTTCCTGCAGTGATCGCATACTGCTTGGGTATCATAATGCATTTGGTTTCTCACCTGGCTGCCTAGAGATCTTGGTAACTGGCGTTAAAGTTAGACCAAGTCTTTCTATAAACTTATGTTGTTCTTCTATTCTAGCTTCCCTGGCCCAGTACGTGATGACGCAGTCACCTTCGGTGTCCATCTCTCCAGGACAAACTGCTAAACTGACCTGCACAGGAAGAAATGTGGGTAGCTACAGTGTAAGTGGGATCAACAGGAACCTGGCAGCATTCCCCTGCTGCTTATATACAGCGATAGCATCCGAGCCTCAGGCATCTCTGACCGACTCTCTGACTCCAAATCTGGGAACATGGCCACATTGACCATCACTGGAGTCCAAGCCCAGTACAAGGCTGACTATTACTGCCAGGCATGGCATAGTGACAGAAGTGCTCGACACCGTGCCACAGGGCAATGGGGAAGTGAGACACAAACCTGTGCTACCAAACAGAGCAGGTTGGCCTATTTTCTAAGTCAGAGTTGTTGTCACAAATGGGGGAAGGGGAACAAGTGTGATTGATTCAATGAACCACAAAACCTTCCCAGTCATCTGAGGAAACAGATTCTCAGTCACCGGAGAGAGGTCCAGGCATGCAGGTAGACTTTTACTAGGGACTCTGCAAGGGAAGTGGAGAGCAGGGAAGAATGATAGTTGAAACTCATACCAATTCCCCTTCAGGCTTTTAAACCAGGGAAAGGAGTAATTGGGACTTCAGTGTGGCTAGCTTCTGGGCTACTGCCATCCCCTTCTGCTTGTTAAGATATTGCACATCTCCACAGGGCCATGGGAAGCAGTGCAGAGGCATTTCCGTGTGGGGAATATCACAGAGAACAGTGACACCCATGAGCAGATGTAGGATTTTCACAAGGGGAGGTACCAGTACAAACAGGGCAGTGCCCCGCTACTACTCATGTATTACACCACCAGCAGACCCTCGGCATCCCTGATGGGTTCCCTGGTTCCAAGTCAGGGAACGTGGCCACATTGACCATCACCGGAGTCCAAGCTCAGGACGAGGCTGACTATTACTGTCATAGCAGCAAGGCTTAGAGTGATCCAGTATGTTTCAGAAGTGAGACACAAACCTCCCGTCATGAAAAGAGAATGGCCCAACTCTGAACTTGTTCAGAGGGCTCCACGCAGTAGAGAGGGGGCAAGCGGGATGGAGGAGGGGAAGGAGCCGTTCTGTCTCCCAAGAAACTGCTCCCATGAGGTGTGACAAACAGGTTACTGCCTCGCCATCCCCGTGGTGATGTCGCTGTAGTGGAGAGGGTGGGAGGCAGAAGAGAAGAGGAAAATTCGACGTGTGTGACTCGATAATTATCTTTGCTTGAAGATTGCAGATCATGGATGGCGTCCCATTCTCTTGCCTGCCTGGCTCTGTGTTGTTACTCCAGCCTGTCCTGCAGTCTCCGTGTGCCAGGGTGGTGGTCAGCTGGGAGTCTATATCCCAGCTGGGCCCTTAGGAGAGAGGATAAGCCCAACCCTAGCAGAGCAATCCAGGTGGTTTCTCTAATTGGATATAACTACCCCCAGGTGCACGGCCCTGGGAACAGCTCCCCTGCCCACTGTACTTCAGAGAGGAGACACAGATATTCTTGTGCTAATGCAGGCTAAGGAGCTTCACTGCCTGGCAGGCAATGTCCTGTGTAACTATACAGTGGAGAGGTTGCAACCACCTCTTCTGCAACTTGGTTGACAAAGGAAATGGCAATAGAAAAGCTGTCTCTGGTCCTGATGGGCAAAAACCATCTCAGCATCTTCCCAGCCTCTTCTATTTGGTTTCTACTTGAATTGTGTCCTTACCTGTCTGTCAGTCTGGGTGCCCCAGGTTATGGCTACTACCTGACCTCAAGCAGGTGCAGGGGAGCGAAACTAGTCTCTTCTGTTTTGGCCCTAACCTCATGGCAGAGGGGCAGTGGCTCAAGATATGTCAATCTCTGAGTTGTCCAGTGATGCTTTTTAAACAGCTTGGGTAGCACCTAACAACATCTGGTCTTCATGGGCCCCAAAGGTGAGGTCATTTGAAAGCATCAGGCAACGGGGCTGCTTCTGGTGCAAACTTAGTGATGAGGTCACAAAAAGTTATTCAAGAGCCTGGAAGAACTGCCTGCCTCCAGAGGAAAGCTCAGTCAGACTCTGGATGACACTTGAGAGAAATATAGTACATAACTAGAACTATCGCTTGCTGTACAGAAGATGCGTGTTCAACGGCGACCCAGCTACACTGTTTGCTCTCAGGTTATTGTGTGATACCTCTCTGTCCTGTACGGAGGGGGCACAGGGCCTGGAAACAGTCCCGAGCCCTGGGTGGTGGGAGCGGTGACCCCAGGATAGTGGGTGTGCTCCAGGAAGGAGGACGGGCAAACTTGAGGCACCCGTGAGGAGGCACTTGGACCTTGGTAGGAGGTCAGGTGCAGTGAGGTGGGTGCCTCAGCGGGGGAGCACCCCCTACTGGCCAGCCACACTGAGCCTGGTGGTAACCGGCCCTTCCCCATCATATTTTTGGGGTTTGGTGTCACATTAGCTCTGAAAATCATTAGCTAAAGTAGAGTCTGATCTCTTGGGCTTCCCACAGTCTTATCTGGAAAGCAGGGGCCCCAGGGATTCCCTCTTTGGAGCTGTTAGTTGGTCCAGCTTCATCCAATGGTTGCAGAGCTGGACCAGAGGGTGTCAAGGCCCTCTCCAATCTGCAGGGACATGCACAGTGCGATGGGTAGTAGACTGGGCTACATTGCGAGTAGAAACACCAGGGGACAATCTGTACCCATATATTGCCAAAAAAAGGAGGAAGTCTGGTCCAGTGACCGTGGAGGACACAAGCTGCACAGGGCCAGGAGTGCATCTGGGTGGATTGTGAATGATTCAAGATTTCCAGCACCCATGGAAAGCAGATTCAAAGGCCTTTTCATGCAAAGGATGCACAAACACACAGAGCTGTGACACCCTTTGCAGAGCAGGAATGCCTGCTCAGAAAACTTGGGAATGGGACAACACCCTTGTCCCTCAAATAAGTGAAAGTAAAAGAAAAGAAATAACACAGCGAGCAGAGAAATGAAACTCTTCCACAACTCGCATGCAGCTGCAAATACTTCTAAGATTGATTCAACTCACAGATCTCTGTCACACTTCCTTGAGATGCCTTGAATCATGTTTCTAGATGCTGATAGAGGCTGAACACCAGAGGTGTCAATGTGAGATCAGAGTGATGCCTCATGTTTTGAGTCCAGTGGACCTTCTTTGAGGTGAGACCCGCTGTCTACCTTTCGTCCACAGTCCCAAGGACAGAGTCACCTCTCAGGAAACACGTCCTTGTTAAGAAGAGAACGTTGCTCCAGTCTCTAATCTCCCATGTAGTTCGACACGGGAGTTTCTGACCAGAAACAGTGGACGAGGCCTGTGAAATGGTTCTGGGTGAGGAAATCGGCAGCAGAGGGTCTTGGCTGTGGGGTTTCTTTAATTATCTCCTTCTGGAAAAAACAAACAAACAGGGCAGTTTCCCCAGGTCCTCTGTCCTCTCTTGAGTGACCACAATATGGGCTGACACCAGTGTACATGGGAGGAGCACGGGCCGCAGAGTCCCTCCCTTCTCCTCCTGTCTCTTCTCATCGGCAGGAATAAGGTGCCAGCAGCAGCCAGTGAGCAGAGGGCAGATTTACATGAAGGGGCCAATCTCAGCTGTGGGCATTTAAAGAGACTTGAACGGTCCCAGCTAGTGACTGGTTTCCTTGAGGAGGCAGAGCTGGTCTGCATTTCCACCATGGCCTTGGCCCCGCTCCTGCTCGTATTGCTCATGTGCTGCTCAGGTGCTGAAATGGGGGTTTTGTCCCCTGGCTGCCTGCAGATCTCGATACGAGGGGTTATTTCATGTCTTTGTGTTCTCTCTTGTTCCAGGTTGTCTTGCTCAGACCACGCCGACTCAGCCGCCTTCGGTGTCCGTCTCTCCCGGACAAACTGCTACTATCACCTGCACGGTCAGTAGCATCGGTAGCGCTGGAGCGAATTGGTACCAACAGAAACCTGGGAGTGCCCCCCTGACCGTTATGTACAATAATAATAACAGACCCTCCGGTATCTCCGACCGGTTCTCTGGTTCCAAGTCCGGTAACACGGCCACATTGACCATCACTGGAGTTCAAGCCGAGGACGAGGCTGATTATTACTGCAGTACTTACTATAGTGGCAGTAGCTCTCCTCACAATGACATAGGGCAATGGGGAAGTGCGACACAAACCTCCTGGTACAAAGGGAGTGGGTCGCACTGTTTCTTTAGTGATCGTTCCTGTCAGAAAGGGGATATGTGAGAAATGGGTTTGATTCCCCTATCTACCCTGAATCCTTTCCAGCCGCCAGAGGATTTGCCTTCTCACTTACTTCCTTGGAGGTCTGGGTACACAGGATTATTGTCCCAGAAGCTTTGCAGCGCGAGAGGGACTGGGAGAAGGGTGATACTTGAGAGAAGGAGGAATCACCTTTCTTCCCTGAATACAATTGTGAAAGAAAGCAATGTCATCCACTGTGGCCTGGCTCCATCTCGCTACGGTCACTACGGCTTGTTCAGATGTTGGCTGCCGTTAAGCCACGGTGGGGTCAAAACTGCAGGGAGGGTAGCCCACACGGAGGGCACAAATCCTGCCCAATTTCAAGGAGGTAGGTGCCGGTGCCTGGAGGAAACTGCACCTCAAGCTGTGGACAAGCAAATCTCGTGGCGTGGGTAACACTGTGCTAAGGTGCAGCAGGGTGAAAGCCAAGGCTATGAATTGTGCCGGCTGTCGAGGAGCTCGGTGCAGGGCTTCTGGGTTGTGGGGCCTGCACCTCTGGCTGCTGACAGGCAAAACTCGTGTCATGGGTGCTTGTGCAACTGTGCCTATGTTGTGCCATGGGCGGGAGGGGACGGGGGTGTGCGGTTGAAGCTACTGCAGGCCTGGCTGCTAGGCTACTGTGTTACCAACGAACAAAGATTCAGTCAGGGACCAGCTCAGCACACAGGAGCTAGCTAGTATCTACTAGATAACGAGTTACCAAGAAAGGATTAACAGCCAGAAAACCACCGACTAAGGAGAGGAAATTATCATGACAGAGCTGAACTGCTTCTGCTCCAAGACAGAGACAGGCAGTGGCACAAGTAGCCATGTCACGGACTTGCCAGTCAGCAGCCAGAGGTGCAGGCCCCAGACCCCAGAGCCCCTGCACCCATCTCCTTGGCAGCCGGCCGGCTTGGTGGCCACAGCAGGGCTTAGCCACTAACTCCAGTTTCACACCAGTTTCCTTTCTGGAGAGGCCACAATCCTGCCATCACTGCAATGAAAGTCCTCCCAGCCATACCCGTGATGTGGTGATTTCCCTCCATGTGATATACTGATATGATACACTGCTCATTTTATGGGGGAGGAAACTGAGGCTCAGAGATGTATCCTAGGCCCAGTTGCACCGAACATCTCTGGTAGTTTCAAATCAAACCTCTGCCTTCTGTCCCCAATGTCCTCCCCACACACATGGACCTGCCTCCCCTCACAACAGTTTTCACTGGACTTCCCATCCCCACTTCTCCTCTCTTAGCTATGATCCATCTCTTTGCCATCCCATGAGTTCAATGATCCCTGGATTGGGTAAGCCCAAAATTTGGGGAGTCACCAAAGCCTGCCAGAGAGGGATAAAAGCTTGTGAAGAATGACTCCCTCTTTGACCTGACCAGCACCCTGCCTGCCCACCCAGAAGGACCAGCCGGTGACCTGCTTCTAAAGCAACATCGCACTGAAAGAAGCCTTAATTGGTCATCGACAGAAGACTCTAGCACTTGGGGATAGGTATATCTTGACACCAGTGCTTAGTGCTCATACCTAGTTACTGTGAGGAAATCTGTCTGTCCTCAGGAGGGTTTCCCCCAAACATACCATCACCACCCTTGTCATCATCATCCTCCTCTTCAGTATCCCTCAGTTTGATCCCTGTTCCTGTTCTCTCCCCAGGGTCGCTACTGCTGGAACATCAGGTTGGGCACAGGAATAAAGAAAGTGTAGTGAGATGTGGGTCCTCTCAAGCCCCGTTGGGGCACATCCTGCAACAGCTTTCACTCCCAGGAGATTCCCAGATGGATGCTCTCTAAGGACGTCCACTCACATCCTGCTACTTGGATGATGAGAAATTAGGAGAAGGAGCAATTAGGAGAGGTATCTAGGCATGCAGGAAGACTTCTACTAGGGACTCTGCAAGGGAAGTGGAGGGCGGGGAATAGTGATAGTTGAAACTAATACCAATTTCCCTTTAGGCTTTTACACCAGGGAAAGGTATAATTGGGGCTTCAATGTGGCTAGCTTCTGGGCTACTGCCATCCCCTTCTGCTTATTAAGATATTGCACGTCTCCACAGGGCCATGGGAAGCAGGGCAGAGGCATTTCCGTGTGGGGACTATCACAGAGAATGGTGAAACCCATGAGCAGATGTAGGATTTTGACAAGGGGAGGAGGGTGCACATGGTGTGGTTCCTCATCCCAAATAATACAACACAGTTTTCTCCAGGTAAAATTGAACTAGAAGCAGGAAGAATGTATACTGGTACCAGTACACACCAGGCAGTGCCCCCCCTACTACTCATACATTCACCAGCAGCAGACCCTCGGCATCCCTGATGGGTTCTCTGGTAACAAGTCAGGGAACGTGGCCACATTGACCATCACTGGAGTTCAAGCTCAGGACGAGGCTGACTATTACTGACAAGGCAGCGAGGCTCAGAGTGATCCAGTGTGTTGCAGAAGTGAGACACAAACCTCCTGTCATGAAAAGAGAATGGCCCAACTCTAAACTTGTTCAGAGGGCTCCACACAATTGTGGAATTCATCACACAGCCCTGGTCTCCTTCAGTCTAAGAATTTCCACCTTGCACCCTTGGTTTCAAAGAGCACACAGTACAAGTTTGGCGTCCTCGGGGTGGCTGCCCAAGGTTTCCACTCGTTGCTTCAAAAAGACCTCATAGTTCTTTAGAGAACTTGACTCAATTCACACGCGGAAACACACTCACTGACAACAGCAACACAGTTTCTTTAATTGCTCGAGTCCCTTCTGGCAGAGCCGGTACGTCTTTAGACCCTCCGCTCCCCATGTCTTTAACCTCAATTCACACAGGTCTTTCACACAGGAGAAGCTTATTGAGGGTGTCCGGTCAGGTCGTGAGATTTGCTAGCGGCACAGGAATGCTGCGGTTAATGTCCAAAGACAAACTTCCGTAGCACCGGCACACAATGCAGTTACTCACTGTGAGACCGAACGTCGGGGTTCCTTGCGGGGGAGACTCCAGCATTGTACATGTACACACACTATGGCCATAAAAGTTGTAAGTTACTAGACAAATGGAATCGGTATACCAGAGATGATTCTAGCTTGCAGTTTCCTTTGGAGGGAACATGTGATTTAAGTAAAATCCTTCATCTCCGTGGAGCCCTTGAATCAAGAGACAGTAAAACGCCACAGACTCAGTGGGACACATTTTTTTGATCAGTATGCAGAAGCTTCCAAAAGACATCAAGAATCTCAAGTTCGGAGCCTTAAGGACTCCCAAGAAAAACTAAAATCTCAGATAAAAGAATTAAAACAGAAAAATGCACCAATAGGGGATCCTCCATCAACAACAACATCAGCACCAACACAACTTTATCCACAATTGAGTGAGAATGAATCTGTAGAAGACATAATTGATTTTTTTAGTGTGCCATCCCCATACCAGTCCCAGGAGATTCCTAAACCTTGTTAAGCAGTTCCCCAACATCAGGGAAGAACCCCAGAAGTTTAGAGAGGAATTGGAAACTGTTATCAATTGTTATGAGCCAACATGGGTGCATTTAAACCAATTAATGAGAAGTGTTCTGCCCTCCGAGGTCCGTAAACGCCTCATCGCACAGGCTAATTGGCCTCCTCAAGACCCTGTAAAGGGAGGTCTCTTAGTAGGTGCCCGAGAACGTCTTCTTGAGTCTGTGCTTAAAATCTGCCCCAGGAAAACTGACGGGGCCAAAATAAATAACTGTAAGCAAAATAAAAGGAGAATCCCCAGCAGACTACATGGATCGCTTGAAACTCATATTTGAAATACATTCTGGCATTGAAAATGCAGCTGAAACTGCCCCAGAAGCAGTTGCCGCCGCTGTTGTCCAAGGACTTCTTTCTGAAGTCCAGGAACAGCTGTGTACAATTGCTGTAGGTTGGCAAACTAAGACGCTTACAGAATTAGTCACCATTGCTAATCACTGTACAGCCTGCCAAGAAAAGAAAAATGAATCCACAGAAACTAAGCTAATGTCTTTACAAATACAAACTTTAGGCAGAGGTAGAAGTCGAGGTTTCTATTGAGGACAATTCACAGGCAGGGGACGTGGTTGTGGGATGGGACGAGGAGAATTTCAGTCCAAAATAATGACAGTTATTATTGTGGCCAACCAGGACACTGGAAGGCTCAATGTCCTCTCCAGCCTGGCCAGCCGGGGATGACGTTTAACCAGCCACCATCTCCCCTCACTCAATTTTCTGTCCTGAACCAAGAAGCCTCCTGTTAGAAAGCCTGAGGAATGATAACATCATCACAGCTCCGTTTCTCTTACTTAATCAAGAGGATCCCTTCATTTCCTGGTTAATAAGTGGCACTCCTACAAAATGTTTAGTAAATACCGACGCAAGTCGCTCTACTCTCCGAGCTGAAGAATTTTCTACAGCCCCCCTCTCCTCTGCTGTTGCAAACGCTGTAGGAATTTCAAATCAGATAGTTCCTCATCCTGTTTCCCAAACCTTACATGTTTCTCTTGGCCCTGTTTCTAATCAACATGCTTTTCTCCTCAGTCCTTTTTCTCCTGTTAATTTGTTAGGCAGAGATTTGCTTTTTAAACTCAGCTGTACTATTTATTGTTCTCCTAATGGTGTTTATTTAGATGTTCCCTGTGTTAATGAAATGGCTGGACTTGCTAACCTAGCTAGCTCACCTTGTGAGCCTGAGTCCCCTAATCTTTCTGTGTTACAAGAGGAAATCATAAACGCTGTGCCTCCATTTCTCTGGTCCCAACATGCTAATGAAGTAGGGCAAATCCATACTGCCCAGCCTGAAAAAAATTAGATTAAATCGAAACACTATCTTGTCCTGTATTGCTCCTAATGTCGGTTATTTTTCTGTTGTTGACTTGTGTTCTGCATTTTCTCTATCCCTATACACCCTGATAGCCAGTTTCTCTTTGCATTCACCTATCAGGGACTTCAGTATACCTGGACTCGATTGCCCCAGGGCTATACTGAACCCCCTTCCCTTTTTCTCAAATTCTGAAGAAGGATTTAGATGACGTAATATTTAAATAAAATTCTGTGCTTGTGCAGGACATTGATGATCTGCTCTTAGCATCTACCTCCCTTAAAGCCTGTAAAGCTAATTCTTTAACTCTCTTCATGCTGTAGCTGCAGCTGCTATTATTGTTGAACTGTCCTGTACCCTTGTATTAGCTTCTCCCCTTACTCTTGCTGTCCCACACGCTGTAACAGTCCTTTTACTAAAAACTAAAACAACACCTTTCAAATACTAGATTGACTAAGTATGAAATTTTGCTTCTTTCTGTTGGAAATATTACTTTAACTAGATGCCTTGTTTTAAACCCTGCCTCCCTATTGCCTACTCCTTCAGATGGTGAACCCCACGATTGTATTGCTGTTACTGCCCACCTAACAATGACCCGCATGGATCTAAAGGACACCCCCTTGCAAAACCCAAATCTGGTTTTTATGTTGATGGATCATGTCAAAGAAACTCAAAAGGTTCTCCTGTTGCAGGATATGCAGTATGTTCCCAATATGATGTTATAGAAAACCATCACTTGCCCAATATGTGTTCAGCTCCAGGGCTTGCACCCTAGCCTCTGGTACCTCTGTTAATATTTACACTATGCCTTTGGTATTGTACATGATTATGGTCAACTTTGGAAGCAAAGAGGCTTCCTCACATCAAGAGGTGCCAAAATTAGTAATGGTCCATATGTAAATGCCTTGTTAAATGCTTTACAGTTACCTTCTGCTGTTGCTATTATTAAATGCCAAGCTCACCAGAAACCTTATGATGATGTTACACGTGGGAATGCTCTGGCAGACTCTGCTGCCAAAGCTGTGGCTATTTCCACTCCTCAGGCTACACCTGTGTTTTTGTCTATCTCAACTAACCAGTCTCCATTGGCAAGTCTTCGTGACGTTGCCCTCCTCCAAGATCAGGCTCCAGAATCAGAAAAAATATGTGGAGACTTGATGGGTGTTGTTTTACACCCTGACCATTTGTGGCGCTGCCCGGATGGCTGCCTGGTTGCCCCAATGGTCCTTCTTCTCTATCTTGCTTGCATAAACCATGGCATAGCACACATGAGCAAAGGGGGGGGATGATAGAAGACTGGACTTAGCTCACATGAAATCCTGATGGGAAGACCCATGAGGCTCCCCGCCTCACCACCTGTTGCCTCTCACTTTTGTGATATACATTTACCGCTGGAAAGGCCCATTCCAGGTACTCCTGACAACCAACACTGCAATAAAGTGTCAAGGACTCCAACTGTGGATCCATGCTTCCCACACTAAGAAAACATCAGCCCCGTTAGACATAGAGTCTCCTCCATATCAACCTTGTAATCAGCCTCCATGGACTGGTAGTGAGCCTGGCGCCTGCCAACAGGAGAGCTCAAGACCAGTAGTGAGCCAAACGGCTAATGGTGAAGAGGATTTGCCACTACAGAGCAAAGAGGATTTACCACTACAGAACAAAGAAAATGTACCCCAACAACACCACTATGGCATTCGGGTAAGGAAAAAGGCCTATACCTAGCTCCTGGTTCCCGAGGTGGGGTTGGTTAGTCATGATTTTGGTACTTCTCAGTCTTTCTTTTTAGATCATCTTATATGAACTTAAAGACTCACCAGCTAAAAGAGACTTTATAAATCAGACTAGACTTCAGAACAGGTCAAAAAGATCACTTCCACACTGGCATTGCTCACCAAAATACTTTTCTTCAAATGTCTTATCAATATGCAAAGGATTTAAATGTTTCTAAATGTTGGGTATGTCCCCACTTGCCTCCTAGTACAATGACAGGGGTGCTCATGATTGCTTTATCCCTTAATCGGACAGACTTTTGTGATACGTATGTTAAAATAGTGAAAAGGTAAACAGAAAGAAGAATTAGAAGTTAAAAGGCTCATGGCTATAAATATCTAATACGTTGGGCCAAAAAGGCCAAAAAGGGAGAAATGTGGAAATAAGTTTAGCCAGGCCTCTTACTTAACTAAGAAGAAAGAGATAGAGAAGAGACAAAGATGCTGATGCTATGTGTTTCAAAATGATCTAAGATAAGGAAAAACCTTCATGCCTTGTTTTGTCTGTGTGCAGATGTTAACTTCCTCCTTTCCGGGAACCAAAAAAAACCAGAAACACAACACTGATAGCTGTTCCCAAAAAACAATGTGTTTACTGAAGAAGTAAACTGCTTACGTTTGACAAGTGTATGATCAACATCTTCCTGTTTCTCTCAAGGTTGCTTTGTCTGAACCCTGAATCTTTTCTCACTGTCTAAAGTATAAATAAGCTTGTAAACTTGTAGAGGTCAGAGTTCCTTTGAGACCCCTCCTTGTGATCACTTGTGTAGCTGTAAATAAACCTAGATGGCTCTGCCAATTCTAATACAACTACAACGTGAAGTTTGATTTCTTCCACACAGTAGAGAGGGGGCAAGCGGGATGGAGGCAGGGGAAGGAGCCGTTCTGTCTCCCAGGAAACTGTTGCCATGAGGTGTGACAAACAGGTTACTGCCTCTCCATCCCCGTGGTGATGTCACTGTCATGGAGAGGATGGGAGACAGAAGAGAAGAGGAAAACTGGACCTGTGTGACTCCATAATTATCTTTGCTTGAAGACTGTAGATCATGAATGGTGTCCCATTCCCTTGCCTGCCTGGCTCTGTGTTGTTACTCCAGCCTGTCCTGCAGTCTCCATGTGCCAGGGAGGTTGTCAGCTGGGAGTCTGTATCCCAGATGGATCCTTAGGGGAGTGGATAAGCCCAACCCTAGACGAGCAATCCAGGTGGTTTCTCCCACTGGATATAACTTCCCCATGTGCATGGCACTGGGAACAGCTCCCCTGCCTGCTGCATTTCAGAGAGGAGACATAGATATTCCTGTGCTAATGGAGGCTAAGGAGCTTCGCTGCCTGGCAGGCAATGTCCTGTGTAACTATACAGTGGAGAGGCTGCAACCACCTCTTCGGCCACCTGGTGACAAGGAAATGGCAATGGAAAAGCTTTCTCTGGTCCTGACAGGCAGTAACCATCTCAGTATCTTCCCAGCCTCTTCTAATTGTTTTCTACTTGCATTGTGTCCTTACCTCTCTTTCGGTCTGGGTGTCCCAGGTTATGGCTACTACCTGACCTCAAGCAGGTACAGGGGGAGCGAACCTAGTCTCTTTTGTTTTGGCCCTAACCTCATGGCAGAGGGGCAGTGGCGCAAGATACGTCAATCTCCGAGTTGTCCGGTTATGCTTTTTAATTTGATTAGGTAACACCCAACAACATCTGGTCTTCATGGGCCTGAAGGTGAGCTCATTTGAAAGCACTGGGCTTCAGCTAATGGATCTCCTTCTGACAGGACCTTAGTGATGAGGTCACGAGAAGTTATTTAAGAGCCCTTCTTCCTGGAAGAAGTGGAGAGGACCATATTAGGCAACATGTGAGCAACAGACTAGGTAGAGCTGGGGCTCTCTCAGGAAACTCACTGACACACCATGAACTGCCTGCCTCCAGAGGAAAGCTCAATCACCCTCCGGATACTGTGTGAATACCTTACCTAAATGTAATCTAGAAATATCGCTTGCTGTAAAGAAGACGTGTGTTCAAAAGCTACCCAGCTACACTGTTTGCTCTCAGGTTATTGTGCGATACCACTCTATCCTGTACCCTGGGGCCACAGGGCCTGGAAACAGCCCCGAACCCTGGGTGGTGGGAGCGGTGACCCCAGGATAGTGGGTGTGCTCCAGGAAGGAGGTCGGGCAGATGTGAGGCGCCCCTGGGGAGGCACTCGGACCTTCGGAAGGGGTCAGGTGCAGTAAGGTGGGTGCCTCAGCGGAGGAGCACCTCCTACTGTCCAGCCGCACTGAGCCTGGTGGTATCTGGCCTTTCCACATCATATTTCTGGGGTTTGGTGTCACATCAGCTCTTAAAGTCAGAAACTAAAAGTAGAGTCTGATCCTTTGGGCTTCCCACAGCCTTATCTGGAAAGCAGGGCCCCCAGTGATTCTCCCTTTGGAGCCGTTAGTTGGTCCAGCTTCATCCAGAGGTTGCAGAGCTGGACCTGAGGGTGTCACACCCCTCTCCAATCTGCAGGGACATGCACAGTGCGATGGATAGTAGACTGTGCTACAATTGTGAGTAGAAACACCAGGGGGCAATCTGTACCCATAAACTGTCAAAAAAAAAGGAGGAAGACTGTTCCTATTCCAGTGACCATGGAGGACACAAGCTGCACAGGGCCAGGAGGGCATCTGGGTGGATTGTGAATGATACCAGATTTCCACCATCCATGGAAAGCATATTCAAAGGCCTTTTCATGCAAACGATGCACAAACACACAGAGCTGTGACAGCCCCTTGCGGGGCAGGAATGCCTGCTCACAAAATGTGGGAATGGGACAATGCACTTGTCCCTAAGATAAGCGAACATAGAAGAAAAAAAAAAAAAAAAAAGCAAAAAACCAACACAACGAGCAGAGAAATGAAACTCTTCTACTACATGACATATATCCACACCAAATTTTAATCTTAAAAATGGAAAAATGCCAGTCTTCTCTTGGGACTCTGTTATTGTGTTAATTTTAGAAAACAGCTCATGCTCCAGCTTCTCTTTCTTCTTTCTAATCCAAGCTCTGTCCATATTCCTGGTTTCTCCCCATTCCACTGTTTCTCTGTTGGAGATCAGGGATGAGAACAGAGGGTTGTGAATACGGGAAAAGTAAGTGCTGTTAGGCATTGATCAGCTTAAGGCTTTTAAGAAACTAACATACAGCTGCATATGCTTCCAAGATTGATTCAACTCACAGATCTCTCAGTCACACTTCCTTGTGATGCCTTCAATCATTTTTCTAGATGCTGATAGAGGCTGAATACCAGAGGTGTCAATGTGAGATCAGAGTGATGCCTCGTGTTTTGAAGTCCAGTGGACCTTCTTTGAGGTGAGACCCGCTGTCCGCCTCTAGTCCACAGTCCCAAGGACAGAGTCGTCTCTCAGGTAACACGTCCTTGTTAAGCAGAGATCGTTGCTCCAGTCTCTAATCTCCCACGTAGTTCGACACGGGAGTTTCTGACCAGAAACAGTGGACAAGGCCTGTGAAATGGTTCTGGGTGAGGAAATGGGGAGCAGAGGGTCCTGGGCTGTGCATTTTCTTTTGTTATCTCCTTGTGAAAACAAAACAAAGCAAACAGGGCAGTTTTCCCAGGTGCTCTGTCCACACTTGAGTGACCACAATATGGGCCGACACCAGTGAGCATGGGAGGAGCACGGGCTGCAGAGTCCCTCCCTTCTCTTCCTGGCTTTTCTCATCGCCAGGAATAAGGTGCCAGCAGCAGCCAGTGAGCAGAGTGCAGATTTACATGAAGGGGCCGATCTCAGCTGTGGGCATTTATAGAGACTTGAATGGTCCCAGCCAGCGACTGGTTTACTTGAGCAGGCAGAGCTGGTCTGGATTTCCACCATGGCCTTGGCCCCGCTCCTCCTCGTATTGCTCATGTGCTGCTCAGGTGCTGAAATGGGGGTTTTGTCCCCTGGCTGCCTGCAGATCTCGATACGAGGGGTTATTTCATGCCTGTGTGTTCTCTCTTGTTCCAGGTTGTCTTGCTCAGACCGCGCCGACTCAGCCGCCTTCGGTGTCCGTCTCTCCCGGACAAACTGCTACAATCACCTGCACGGGCAGTAGCATTGGTAGCTACGGAGCGAGTTGGTACCAACAGAAACCTGGGAGTGCCCCCCTGCTCGTTATGAAATATGATAATAACAGACCCTCCGGCGTCTCGGACCGGTTCTCTGGTTCCAAGTCCGGTAACACGGCCACATTGACCATCACTGGAGTCCAAGTCCAGGATGAGGCTGATTATTATTGTGGTGCTTATACTGGCAGTTACTCTCCACACAGTGACACAGTGCAATGGGGAAGTGAGACACAAACCTCCTGTTACAAAAGGAGTGGGTCGCACTGTTTCTATAGCGATCATTCCTGTCAGAAAGGGACACATTAAAAATAAGAGTGATTTCAATCAACCCTGAATCCTTTCCAGCCCCCGGAGGATTTGTCTTCTCACTCACTTCCTTGGAGGTCTGGGTACACAGGGTGATTGTCCCAGAACTTTTGCAGGGACAGTGGGAGCTGGGAGAAGGGTGAGAGTTGAAAGAAGGAGGATTCACCTTCCTGCCTTCAAAACAATTGTGAAAGGAAGCAATGTGATCCACTGTGGCCTGGTTCTGTGTCACTACGGTCACTACTGCTTGTTCAGATGTTGGCCATCTCCTATTGTGACCATCTTTTGAAAACGCAACCATGGGACACGTGTTCACCCAACACCAAGCCTCCCACCCCATTCGCACCCCCCTACTGATGGCACAACCAGAATAGGGCTGGGCAGAGTCCATGGGGGTCAGGCTGGGGAGGGGGTGGTCTGTCCTCTATAGGGTTTAGTTTCCCCGCCCTGCTGCCCTTTCTCCTGGGGCCCTCCACGCCCCAGTGAACAAGACCCAGTGGGGCACCGCAGACAAACTCGATGTTGCTGCTATGACCAGAAAACCTGTGATAGCTGTGCTACTATGGGAAGTCTCCCCTTGCCTGCCAGCAGCAGAGTGGGGCACAACTCAGCACTGTTGCTACCCCCGCTACAGCCAAGCAGGCAGGGGCCTCCTTGCTATGGAGGCACGGCTATCACAGGGCTCCCTCTGGCAGTGGCACTGAGCCTCCCTGCCCTGCCCCACCCTCCCATGCTGAGAGTCTCTGCCACACCCAAGGGAAGCAGCATGGAGGGCTTTCCATGTCAGGAACTGCACAGAGACCAGAGACACAACTTTGTGCTCAAAAGTAAAGTGTGAAAACCAGTCTCTTCCTTTTTAATCCTCGTTTCTACCCCTCTGCCTGGAAGCCAGCGGCCCAGAACAAAAGTAGAATAATGAATCCAAGGAAAGGAAAGTGTCACAATATCTAAGTAAAAATACAAAATTCCTCCCAAAGTTGGTAACTTCTAAAGGGGAATAGTGCCAGACGCTCCACTAGGGATTTTGGAGATCATCCCAATTTCATGAGGAAGGCGCTCAGATACCCATTTGAGGGACGAGAGGAGTCCACAAGATGATACACTGCTCATTTTATAGGGGAGGAACCAAGGCTTAGAGTTGTATCCTGGGCCCAGTCGCACAGAACATCTCTGGTAGTTTAAATCAAATCTCTGTCTTCTGCCCCCAGAGTCCTCCCCTCGCACATGGACCTGCCTCCCCCCACAACAGCCCTCGCTGCAGTTCCGATCCCCACCTCTCCTCTCTCAGCTATGATCTGTCCCTTCACTCCTTTTCCTTCCTTGGAGCCCCGGCATTTCTAGCCACAACTCAGAAATGTCCCTGTCCTGTCCGGGAGAAGCAGGCTCTGGTGATTAAATGTGTAGCAGGGTGTCCTGGGCGGTGGGAGAGGAAACTAAAGGAAAACCCACCTAGTTCTTTTCCACTTTGGTATTCAGAGAAATGCCTTGGCCTCAGTCTCTCCCCACTAACTCCAGTTTCATACTGGTTTCCTTTCTTAACTTGAGAGGCCCCAATCCTGATTCACAGCAGTGAGAGTCAGAGGAGAATAGGAGCCTAAATCTCCCCCTTCTCCCCATGGCTTTTCTAATTTTCGGGAGAGAGATGTGACAAGCAGCCAGTGACCAGAGGGAAGCTTTGCCTGAAGGCCTGGTCTCAACTTTGTTGGTTTGAGAGAGACATGGAGGCTGTCAGACCAACACCAATCTGCTTGAGGAGTCTGAGCTTGTCTGGATTGCTGCCACGGCCTGGGCCCCTCTGCTCCTCACTCTGCTCACGTGTGCCCAGGTGCTGTGATGGGTTGTGTTTGCCCCTTTTGCTTCCTGCAGATCACGACGCTCATAGATTCGAATCAACATTGTTATTTCATTGCTTTGCGCCCTCCTTCTGCTCCAGGTTCTCTTGTCCAGTATGAGATTCATAGAGTATAAGGCCAGAAGGGACCTCATAAGTTCATTAGGTCCAGCCCGATGCACCAAGCAGGAATGATAGGTGGGGGTGAGGTGATCCCAGCAAGACAACTGTCTAGTCTCCTCTTGAAGATTTCAAAGATAGGTGATTGCACCACCTCTGGAGGGAGCTTATTCCATAGTCTGGACACCCTGACTGTGTAGTTTTTCCTAACTTTGAGCCTGAATCTGTCTTCCAGGAGTTTGTGGCCATTACTCCTAGTTTTCCTCTCGGGTGTACAGGTGAACAATTGCTCACCGAGCTCTTGATGTAATCCTCTAGTGTAGCAGTAAGCTGCTACCAGGTCCCCTCTTAGCCTACTTTTCCTCAGGCTGAAGAGTCCCAGATCCTTCAGCCTGTCCTTGTATGGCTTGCCTTTGAAGACTGATAATACAGGTGGCTCTTCTCTGGACTCTCTAGCTTGTCCACATCCTGGTTAAAATGTGGTGCCCAGAACTGGACACAGTCCTCCAGCTGCGGTCTCACCAGTGCTGAGTAGAGCGGAAGAATCACCTCCTTGTTTTTGTTGGAGATGCATCGATTGACGCACGCCAGAGTATTATTTGCCCGACAGGCTACAGCATCACACTGCCGGCTCCTTGTGGTCTATTATCATCCCCAGGTCTCTTTCATTCATGGTGCTAGTCAGTTTGCTTCTGCCAAGCCTGCAGGCGTGTTGGGGTTTCTCTTCCCGAGGTGGAGCACTTGACATTTTTCCATGACATTCCACTTGGACAGATTCTGATCCGCCCAACTTGCTAACCTGTCTAGGTCTGCATTCAGTGTCACTCTCTCCAGGATACAACTCCATAATCACCTGCACAAGAAGAAATATAGGGTACCTACGATGTCAGCTGGTTACCTTTGCCGTCAGTGAGATCCAGGCCCAGGACAATGCTGATTATTGCTGTGCCCTTTATGGGACAGCAATGCTATTCAGCATGATAGATGTTGATTTAAGAATGATATAGAGAGGTTTCCTTTTGGAAACTGGCTTATAGGTTTTATACACGCACAATAATAATGGTTATAGCAGAAAGGGTTCATTGATTGTTAAGAAACTGGGTCTCATAAACAGGGATACCAGGCTTCAGAAAGAAACAGGGTGCCTAACCCAGCAAGGAAAACAGCATGGCCACACATCCTGGGGAACTAAAAACATCCACACTTTATTTTCATAATAGGAGATAGGCCTGGCTCCACAGCTTCAGGGCCCTAGTGGCTGCTTGCAAGAAGCCTTAAGTTTTCTGGTTTTGGTAGGAACAGACCAAATTAGGAGGACACTGGTAAAGTCTGGGCATGTGATAGGTTTGTGAAAATGGGGTATTGGCCACATCCTGTGTTGTCAGCCAACCAGCAATAGCCACGGATCAAGAGCCACCAGGAGATGAAGTATAAAAGAAAGCCTTTTAAGAACAGCATAGAGGGAAACAGTTGGCATCCGCTCCCAGTAATCCTGTAAAGCTGCTGGCGTTGAATCCGATGCCAACGATACAAAGCAATGGGAAAGAGAGGCCCAAACCTGCTGTTATGAAGTGAATGAAATCACACTGTCTCTTTAGTGAGGACTACTGTTAGAAATGGGGGACATGTGAGAATTAAGATCCTGGGGATTTGTAGAGTTGCTTTCTCATTGATCCCAGGGAGGTCTGGATAAGCGGGAAGAAGGCTATGAGAGACTTTTGAAGGAGAAGAGCTGGTCCAACATTGTGCAGAGGGTCCAAAGATTTCAGCTGGACCCGAGGGGTCAGGCAGCACCAGGAAGAGGAGGTTCCCCCTGGTGTGTTTTTCAGTTCATCATCAACATCCTGGAGTTCATCCTTTTTTCATCCTCCCCCACCAGCCTGCAGAAAACCCCTCTCCATTCAGAAAGAACATGCATGATAGAAAGGATGGTAAAATATGTTATCATTAGGATAGAGACAGAGACAGAGTTCAGGCAGAAGGCAAGGCAAAGTTGCACCTTACCGACTAACTATGTCAGAGATGCATTAGCTTTTTAAACAGTTTGCATGGTCAGATACTATAGAAGGACTATTCTGTTACTGCTCTAAATAAGGGTTTGGGAGGGCAGGGCCAGGTCCCAGGAACATAAAAGCTCCACAGTACAGCAC
Organism: Alligator mississippiensis; assembly: GCF_030867095.1. Lineage (NCBI taxonomy): Eukaryota > Metazoa > Chordata > Crocodylia > Alligatoridae > Alligator > Alligator mississippiensis. The sequence goes on along the minus strand of NC_081833.1, from coordinate 17,545,087 downwards.
CGGTGTTGATTCCAGCATGTGGTTTATTGTCCAAACCTGTCGTCAGTCTACAACTGTTGTTCTCAACCTTTTTAGACACCAAGCATCTCTCAGAGAAAGCCAATGTTTAATCTTAACTGCAGCCGTCAAAGGCAGTGGGTCTCTTCTTCCGTGAGATCACCCATTGCTTCAGGGAAAGCACATGAAATGCGATTGTAGTCCTCCAAAACACCTTCTGTGAAGTTCTGCAGCACAAGCACCCTCCCCACTGTCTCCGTGACATCTGCCTACATAGAAGGGCTCCTATTGAGCATTTAGGACATGGGAAGGGAAGGTGGAAGGGCAACATTTGACAATAGTGCGAACTCACCATCAGTGTTTTCAAGCTTGGGAGGAAGAACTGTAACTCCCCTACTGCCTGGTTCTGCATTAGTGCCACCAATCATGGCCTGCTCAGATATCCACTGTCTCCACATCACCCATGGGTTACTTGCATGAAGACCTCTGCACACCATGGAGGAGCCAGCACCATGACGTTCCCTTATACCCAGCCAACCAAGCTGAAACCATGAAAACACCCACCTGAAACAAGTCCTCTTGGAGACACAGCGAGCAGATGGATGCAATCTAAATAATTAGTAACACATCTCTCACAAGGGGAAAATTTACACCCAAAAAGGGGGAAAGTATCACAGATGTCCCTAAGACTTTGGCATTTCATCTGCTCATCTGCCTGATGGTGGCCAAAGCACTGCTTGAACTCACACACGGGACTCCAAAACCAAGTACAATGGGAGAATGATGTCCTGGGATTTGCTTGAGAAGCATCTATGGATGCAAGCCAGCATTTTGCTCACGTTATTAGTCGCAGCATCACATTGAAGGCTCATGTTCATCTTGTTGTCAATCATGACCCCCAAGTCCCTTTTACCCACTGTGCTAGCCAGTGTAGCACTGCCAAGCCTATAAGCATGCTGCAGGTCTTTCTTCCCAAGGTGGAGAACCTTGCATTTTTTGATGTTAAACACCATCAGGTTCTCTTCTGCCCATTTCCTGAGCCTGTCAAGGTCAGCCTGGATCACCCTCCTGTCCTCAGGTGTGGACGCTTTACCTGAGAATTTGGTGTTGTCGGCAAACTTGGCCAGTCTGCTTCTGATACGAATGTCCACATCATTAATGAAGATGTTGATTAGTGTAGGCCCAAGGACAGTGTCTTGGGGGACGCCATTGGACACAGTGCACCATGACGATTGACTTCCATCAACCACCACCCTCTGGGTCCTACCACAGAGCCAATTCCCCAGCCAATGGATCGTGGTGTGGCCGAGTATTTCTATCCACACAATTTTTCTTCCTATTCCAGACTCACTTGCCCAGTACGTAATGACTCAGTTGTCCTCACTGTCCATCTCTCCAAGGGAAACTGCTAAACTCACCTGCACAGGAAGAAATATTGGTAGCAACTATCTGTAGTAGTATCAACAGAAACCTGGTAGTGTGCCTGTGCTGATTATATATAGCAAGACCAAGAGACCCTGCAGCATTCCTGACCGAATCTCTGGCTCCACATCAAGGAGCCCAGCCACCTTGACCATCACTGCAGCCCAAGCCCAGGACAAGGCTGCCTATTACTGCCAGGCTCATGATGATGACGACAGCAACTCTCCTGACAGGGACACAGAGCAATGGGGATGCTGCAATGGCATTGCTCCCAAGCTTCTTTGGAGCCATCCATGGACAGGTCCGTGTCCATGAACAGGTTGGAGAATTGCAGCTGTGGGGCTAATACCAGAATGTGTTTGAAGACATTTAACTCTCTTTTCTGTTCTGCTTTTCGTGCCCCCTCTGTTCCCTGGTGGAGAAGATGCCTTAGCTGCCCTTTGCAAGTGGTATATATTAAATCTGAACGTCGGATCTTTGGATGCTGTAACATCTGTGCTGAGCATAATGTGGCCCGCACACCTGTTCCTGGGGCAACCACCTGCCTACTCATCTGCCATGCCTTGTTATTAATTGATGTTAGTTAGCGGGAGGCTCCCTTGTAATGCCCCACTGCCAGGGGGTGCTATCTGAGGCTCTGTTTCCTCCCCTACACCACAGTCCACACTTCGATGGAATAGCCGCTGTCTCAGCTCTATCACTATCTGGCCCCTTCTCGTTCTCTGGGCCTTCCTTCCTTTGATGCACGCTCCCTCGGGGCTGGGGAGAGCCCTAGCACCAATCTCACTCTGTGCCCTCTTCTCCGAGGCCTTATCTACAATGCTGGCCCCACTTTGGGGCTTTCTCAGTGATGCTACGCCCTCTCTGGGCTCACCACGCCCAGACTGGGCCTTCTCAGTAAAACTGCGCCTCTCTGGGGTTGGGGTTCTATGCACCCCAAATGCTGCACCCTCCCTGGCATTGGGGTCCTCACACTCTGCTGTGAGTCCCCTATGAGACCTCTTCCAACCCCTAATAGTCTCACTCAAACCACCGGTGATAAACAGCAACAAAGCAAAACACAAGCCCCTAGGCTATAACATAACTTAAAGCTGCCCGGGTAAAACAACATTGCTTAAACGTCCCAGAGCTGCCCTCCTTTACTCGGGTTAAGCTATACCTGCGGTCAGGCTCCTTCTCACATCTTTGCTCCAGGAGCTCCTCACTGTCTGGCTACTGCCAGAGAACTCCCTCTGGCCTCAGCTCCAGGGCTTTATAAGAGCCAGGCCTCGCCCCTTACAGCCAGCTGACCTCCTGGTTACCCGGGCAGCCCACAGCTGGGCTCCTTATTCCCTGCTAGGGCTCTTACTCTGGCAGTTTCCCCTCTCTAGGAGCAGGGCACCTCAGTGCTCTGCGACAGATGCACTTTTCCCTTTAGGTCCCGGCATGTTCAGTCTTGTCCGAAGGGGGAGCAGATGCCGCCCTGGGTTCAACACACAGGTTGTATTTGAGCTATGAGAACCTGGTTTGACTGTCTGTGCTGATGTTAGGAGGAGGGGAAAGGAAGCTTCATTTGGATCAGTGAAGCTGCCTGAGCTTTAAGGTAGGAGCAGGATTGGACCCAGACTCCTCTACCTATGTCTACATTCTTCCCACATGGCTAATAAATCACAAGCTGATAAAAAGGCTTATTTAAATGGGGTGGTCTCACCTCTGCTAACCACACATGCGGCTTGATACAACCACCTCTGGTATCCATGAAACTTCATCTAATTGATCTGTAGGGCCCAGGAAATCCATCCCTGATTGCACGAATGTCCCCCAGGGTTTGTGCGTCCAAGGAACGGAAACCCACACGCGCTGTGCGGGACCCCTGAGGGGGTGGTGTAGTTTTCCAGAATTTCCCCATACGCCACTAGCCCTGCTCTAGTCTTGTTCTGAATTGTCCTAACACTCATGACCAAAGGGTGGTAACCTGGCTGTCCTTGTTCAGCGAGTGCATGGGGTCGTGTCTGCCCCAACAGAGGAGGAAGACAACACAGGAAAAGCATTGGGCTGTGTGAGTAGAGAAGGGGCAAACAGCTGCAGACAGTGGAGCTACAGCAGTTGCACCGTAAATTCAATGGCTGTGTCCGCACATGGTGTGGACGTGTGGTTCCCTGGAAAAAACTAGCAGCGGCGCACCTTGTGCCACCACTGGTTGTCCACGGGGAATGCCTGCACCATGCGTGCTCCATCAGGTTACCCTGGGGGCAGAAGGGGAGTGTGGGGCCAGCAATGGGCTGGTCCCAGCAGTCTAACCTGGGGTCTTCCCAGGGCAGCAGCAGCAGCGATTCTGCAGTACAAAGCCTGTCTGGCAGCCACAGCACAGCTTTGGATAGCCCAGCTCTGGTTTTGAGCAGTACACTCTGCCTGTGCACAAACTGTTTTGCCTTTTTTCTCTGTGGGTTTTTTGACCCCTTGATATAGGGGTCAAGAAATCCCTCTGTGCTGATCCCTTGCAGTGTGGAGTACAACTGAACGGTGGTGTGTAGCACCACAGCCGTGGCTGTATGGGGAAGTGAGACAAGAACCTCTGCTGCTTTCCCTGAGCCTGAGCTCTGCAGGGACTTGCTTGGCCTCAGAGCTGCAGCATAACACATCAAAGCAAAAAGAAACTCCACTCCCTGCTGCCATTTCTACCTATGTCCTCATGCTCATTTTGGGTGATGAGATAATTTTTTCAGCATCCTGTTTCAGAAGGGGTTTCTACTCTCATTACTGGCTGCATGCGATGTGACCAATTCCCTACACACGTGAAACTAGCATTTGTCTTCCTACAATGTTTAATGCTGTCCCTGGCTTTCCTGCACAGTGTGTGCTGCTGGTGGTATTTGCAGGGCCTGATTTTTCAGGGTAAAATTGATCAGCTTTCTTCACTGGAGACAGAAAAGGTCACTGTCATCTCCAGCAGTACCAACAACGCCTGCGGTATGGGTCACTGATTCAGCAAGCCCCACAGGTCTGGACCCAGGCTGAATTTAAGCTACAGGAATATTAAGCCTCATCTTGGAACATTAACCCTCATTTTACTGCCTGACCTGATATTAAGAGAAGAGGGAAGTGCTTTGCACCCCTCCTGCAGGGAGCTATATCACTGCGTAAGGAATGGTGCATCCATTTAATTTATTAAAGAAGTAAAGGTTGCTTTGATAGTTTTATCACTTATAACTATAGCAGAGAGGTCTGAAATGCTGCCCTCCTACCCTTGGTAAGGGGCAGGAGGGGTCATGGGAAAGTGTTCTTTGCTCCTGACAGTATCAGGTATTTTCACTTAGTATCTGGTGTTTGGTGTCAAATGAATTCCCCCAAATCTTCAAGTGAATCTGAGTCCAGTCCCCCAGGCTTCCCCAGGTATTACCTGGAAGCCGGGAGCCCCTGGTGATTTCCTCTGGGGCCCATTACTTGGATCAACTTCGTTCTGGAGTTTCCACAGGTTTCTGCCACACCACAGCATCTCTGGCAGCACCGGGAAAGTGGCGATTCCCGTCTGATTTGTCTCTTAGATCCTTCTTAGCCTGAAGAACTTCAGCTGCACTTGCTCCTCTCCTACAGCCCCACGCCTCTGCAGGACAGCTGCCCTGACCAGGCCACTAACACGCCAGCACACTTTGGTGTTGTCTCAATTTGATGGGGAAAGTGCTCAGATACCGGGCTGATGGGCCATAGCATGAAAGCATAAGATCAGATGTGACGGTCATAATACAGACAAACAGGACAGGGACTTGGACTTGGCTCCAGACAGCGCGTCGGGGCTGGAGCTAGGAATCAAGCCATGCCTTCTGCCTCCCAGTGCATAGGCTTCGACACACAGAGCAGGCTTCCTCTAACACAGTCTGCCTGGGACGTCCTGTGCCCATGTTTCCAACCTGACCTACGATCTGTCCTTTCTCCTCAGAGAAACCCAGGTCCACTGACATGTGTAAAAAATCCTGGGGGCTTAAATGGCTGCAGGGAGGAAAGTCGGTGAGGGGAGTCAGGGCTCAAAATAAGGAAATAGGACTGTATTTTAGTGATGACTGTGGATGATTTGGTATGCCCAGGCAAGTCAGGGTGAGAGCTGGTTGTAAATGCAACACTTGCCATTTGGGGGAGCTTGTCACTAAGGATGCACCAGGAGGTGCCTTGTAATGAAGCTAAAGGGCGGTGTTACTGTGAGAAGATTGATGTTGAGTCCTTTGGGCTCTGATTTACTCCGTCCTCCCACAGCAGGTTGAACTGCCATATGCGCAGTCATCATCCTCCTCCCTGCCCCTGGGACAACAGGCTGGGAACAGGAAGACAGGAAGTGTCGTGAGCTGTGGATCCTCTCGCCCCGGCGGAGACACGCACTCTTCCACGCACAGAAGCTCCTCTCAGCTGGCGCATGGCAGGGGCTTCCTGGCAGGACCCTCTCTGAGAGCTCGCTGAGGTCATCCCCCCGGGTACTGCAGTAATATAAATCAGGGCTGTTGAGCTGGCAGCCCCCCGCTCGCCCCTGCCACTGCTCCCCTCATTGCTCTACCTGCTGCTGCAGCTGAGGTCTCCGGGCTCTCCACCCTCAGCGGGCAGGATGGTGTATTATAGCGTGATAAGGCGCAGTCTGTAGGGCCAGGGAGGCTACGGCACAGTACAAAGGGGACCTGTGTCCGAGGAGGTGAGGGGGCTGTGGCCCCACTGGAGCGGCCTTCGCTGTGCAGTTTGCACACCCGGACACAAATAATACTCCAAATGGCTCTTGATGAGCAGTGTCTATCTGGGGACCTGGTCTCAGAGAGAAAGCCTCTTTCAACTGAGTCCTGAGCTGCCCCTTCTCCATTCCCCAGCTGTGCTACGAGTCCACGAGGCAGCGGCGAAGGTCACCGCTCACTGAGCAGGTCTGTCTCAAAGCATCAGTGCTTTATGTCTCCATCTCTCACTTCTGCCCCAGAGGTTTCTCCAGCAACTAGATCATTGCTCCAGCCTGTAAGGACGCCTGTACAGGAGCAGAGACTACTCCAATGAGCTGTAATTCCAGCACATCACATCAGACTCGATTAATAATTACTGCAGCTCGTCAAGCACACTTCAAATCAAACACCCCCACTGCCATTTTGAAGCCTGGGGATGCTGATACGCAAGATGCTTTGGGAGCTTTAATCAGAGCAGCTCCTGGAGCCACTCTAATTAAAGCACCCCCGGCCCACTCCTGGGGCACGTGTGTCAATGCCCTAATCTCCCGGTAATCAGAGCAGGAGTTTCTGACTGGAAACATTTCTGTCGAAGGTCTCTGGGTGTGGAAATGGGCAGCAGGGGGTCCTGGCTGTGGGGTTTTTATATTATCTGCTTGTAAAGCAAACAAGGCAGTTTCCCCAGGTCCTCTGTCCTCCCTTGACTGGCCAGAATATGGGCTGACACCAGTGAGCATGGGAGGAGCACGGGCTGCAGAGTCCCTCCCTTCTCCTCCGGGGTTTTCTCATCGGCAGGAATAAGGTGCCAGCAGCAGCCAGTGAGCAGAGGGCAGATTTACATGAAGGGGCCGAGCTCAGCTGTGGGCATTTAAATACACTTGCATGGTCCCAGCAAGTGACTGGTTTCCTTGAGGAAGCAGAGCTGGTCTGCATTTCCACCATGGCCTTGGCCCCGCTCCTGCTCGCATTGCTCATGTGCTGCTCAGGTGCTGAAATGGGGGTTTTGTCCCCTGGCTGCCTGCAGATCTCGATACGAGGGGTTATTTCATGCCTGTGTGTTCTCTCTTGTTCCAGGTTGTCTTGCTCAGACCGCGCCGACTCAGCCGCCTTCGGTGTCCGTCTCTCCCGGACAAACTGCTACGCTCACCTGCACGGGCAGTAGCATTGGTAGCTATGGAGTGAGTTGGTACCAACAGAAACCTGGGAGTGCCCCCCTGCTCGTTATGGACAGTTATAATAACAGACCCTCCGGTATCTCGGACCGGTTCTCTGGTTCCAGCTCCGGTAACACGGCCACATTGACCATCACTGGAGTCCAAGCCCAGGATGAGGCTGATTATTACTGCAGCGCTTATGATAGTGGCAGTAGCTCTCCACACAGTGACACAGTGCAATGGGGAAGTGCGACACAAACCTCCTGTTACAAAGGGAGCGGGTTGCACTGTTTCTTTAGTGATCGTTCCTGTCAGAAAGGGGACATGTGAGAAATGAGTGTGATTTCAATCAACCCTGAATCCTTTCCAGCCACCAGAGGATTTGTCTTCTCACTCACTTCCTTGGAGGTCTGGGTACACAGGATGATTGTCCAAGAAGATTATCCTGGAAGGAAGGGGAGAGAGGCTGGGAGAAGGGTGAAAGTTGAAAGAAGGAGGATTCACCTTCCTGCCTTCAAAACAATTGTGAAAGAAAGCAATGTGATCCACAGTGGCCTGGTTCCACGTCACTACGGTCACTACTGCTTGTTCAGATGTTGACTTCCTCCCAGTGTGGCCATCTTTTGAAAATGGAAAAGTGGGACACATGCCTCCCCTTAACCCCACAACTGTGGGTGGCACGGCCACAGCTGAGTGGAGCCCATGGGGGGTGAGAAAACATGTGGGCTGCCCCTGTGGGGCGCTTTGGTCCCCTCTCTGTTGCACTCCTCTCAGGAGCCTCCGCAGCCCAGCCCAGACATGCCATGGACAGGCCAAGAGACTCAGCGCTGCCACCACTGCTGGAACCTCCACACGGGAACTGCCACACCAGTAGGAACAGGTGGCACAACTCCATGATGCCACCACTCCGTCCATGGCCGGGCAGAGAGAGGATACCTTGCCGTGGTGGCAAAGCTGGGGCAGGGCTCCGGTGGTGGTGGAAGTGGTGGTGGTGGCACCGAGCCTGCCCACCTTGCTCAACTCTCCCATGCCAGGCACCGCCTGCTGGACCATGAAAACTTCAGGAGAGGGCAGAAGGATGGATAGCCCACAGTGGTGCCATTCACAAACATTGGGGCACATGCCTTCCCATGCCCCCCTTCCTGGGAGTGCATGCACCAGCAGGGAGCCAGCCCCCCTGCCCCCGTCCCCCCAGATTAGCCACCCATGGCTCCATGCCTCTCTCTGGCCAGCCCTGCAGACACTCATCCCCCCCGCAGCGTCTGAACATCCTCAGCGACTCCCGTATCATAGCTGGCGCACAGACACGGTTGACATTTCCCTTTCCCTACATGTCTGTCACATGGTGTTGTGGTTGTTCATCCACCCTGCAGACAAGAGGCCAGCACCAGGCCCAGGTGGAATCCACTGAAGCTCATAGCAATGCCCTGGGGACATGAATGGAAACTGCAAAGAGGAAAATGGTGAGGGGAGGCAAGATCAAATTAAGGAACCAGGGGACTATGTTCATTACTAGACATGATGGTGCTCGTCAGGGCAAGACCTGGTGGTAGTTGTAACGGATGCCAGCATGAGCAGCTCTGCACCCAGCATTCATCAAGGCAGACACACAGCTCATTGGCTCCTGTAAGACAATTTGGTTAGACGTTGCTGGGAGAAGCTTTATACAGAGATATTTTGGTCCTCCTCTCCAGTATCCCTCAGGTTGCTCCCTCTCCCGGTTCTCTCCCAGGGTCACTACCGCTGGGAAAACAGGATGGGTGCAGGAATAAAGCAAATGTAGTGAGATGTGGGTCCGCTCAAGCCCCATGGGGCACATCCTGCAACAGCTTTCACTCCCAGGAGATTCCCAGATGGATCCTCTCTAAGGATGTCCACTCACATCCTGCTACTTGGATGAGGAGCAATTAGGAGCAGGGACTGTCTGTCTGGCTTGTGTCTACACAGCACCAGGCATCAAGTGGTTGTATCCATGGCTGGGGTCCCTGAGTCCCATGGGCATTATAAATAATACTCAAAATGGTTCATGCTAAGGTTATGTGACCTTCCCTCCCTGGGGACTGCCCACCCTATAATGGGAGAGGAGGTGGGTTTTACGGATGCAAGATTATCCTGCCCTCGGGTGACGTAAATTGAAGCCTCATAACAAGCGCTTAAAATCACTTTAAAGTGTTAACATGAGAACAATTCAGCAGTTACGAGCTCCAGAAGTCACACACTATTACAGTGAAATGAGGCCCTATCGTTGATTAATATTTGATCAGCTCAAAGTGTATTGTGAAAAAATTCCCAAAGGTTCCCAAGTGCAGTACCAATGCTGATGAGATACTTTTAATCAAATGGTGTTAAGGAGCCTTTATGGCTGTAGCGGCTCTAGAGGATTCAGTGACCCAGAACATGTCCTTTGCTCTAGGGTGATTAGGAATTATTAAATATTAGAAAGTGCACAGCCTGAATCTGGTGTTCACTGACAGCACCTGAACCACACTCTGACATCAGTAAAATTGCCTTCAGTTTTACACCATGGTACAAAGGGAAGAAGGAGGTTCAGAGTTCCCCATCTGCGGGCCTGTCAGATCGGTGAGTGTGATACATTTAAAGGAGCCAATGTGAGGGGAGCAGATTTGCATGAAGGGGCTGTTCTCAGCTCTGTTGGATTTCAAATTGGAGTCAAACTGTCTCAGCTAAAGACCTGTAAGACAAGTTGGTCTGGATTCCCACCATGGCTGGGATCCAATTCCTTCTTGCAGTGCTCACATACTGCTCTGGTATTATAATGCATCTGGTTTCTCACCTGGCTGCCTAGAGATCTTGGTAACTGGAGTTAAAGTCAGACCAAGACTTTCTATAAACTTAGGTTGTTCTTCTCTTCTGGTTCCCTGGCCCAGTACGTGATGACGCAGTCACCTTCGGTGTCCGTCTCTCCAAGACAAGCTGCTAAACAGACCTGCACAGGAAGAAATGTGGGTAGCTACAGTGTGAGTTGGGACCAACAGAAACCAGGCAGCATTCCCGTCCTGGTTTTATACAGCGATAGCATCTGAGCCTCAGGCATCTCTGACCAACTCTCTGACTTCAAATCTAGGAACACGACCACATTGACCATCCCTGGAGTTCAAGCCCAGGATGAGGCTGACTATTACTGCCAGGCATGACATGGTGACAGCAGTGCTCGACACAGTGCCACAGGGCAATGAGGAAGTGAGTCACAAATGTGTGCTACCAAACAGAGCAGGTTGGCTGTTTTCCATGTCAGAGCTCTTGTTAGAAATGGGGGAAGGGGAACAAGTGCGACTGATTCAATGAACCACAAAACCTTCAGTGAACCCAGTGACCTGAGGAGACAGATCCTCAGTCACCCCCAAGAGGACCGGGCATGCAGGAAGACTTCCACTAGGGACTCTGTAAGGGAAGTGGAGGGCAGGGAAGAGTGATAGTTGAAACTGATAACAATTCTCCTTCAGGCTTTTACACCAGGGAAAGGAATAATTGGGACTTCAGTGTGGCTTCCCTCTGGACTACCGTCATCCCCTTTTGCTTCTTAATATATTGCATGTCTACACAATGCCTGCCGGAAGCAGTGCAGAGGCATTTCCATGTGCGGAATATCACAGAGAACAGTGACGCCCATGGACAGATGTAGGATTTTGAAAAGGGGAGCGGGGTGCAGATGGTGTGGTTCCTCATTCCATATAACACAACACCGGTTTCTCCAGTTACAATTGAACTAGAAGCGTTACTAGGGGTCCAGAGTTATATTGCAAAGTTTAATTTCTGTTTTTGCTACCATCCAAGTTTATTACAATGAGGTCAAAACAGTCTGTAGGGCTGTGAGATAGGAACTACAGTACCAGGAGCAGCTAAGAGCAGAATTGCAGAAGAAAGGAGGAGTGGAAGATCCAGGCCATTAAAAAGCGAGAGTGTCATTAACATGTGTCACCCAGGAGTCTGTATCCCAGATGGGCCCTTAGGAGAGAGGATAAGCCCTACCCTAAGAGAGCAATCCAGGTGTTTTCTCCCATTGGATCTAACTACCCCCAGGTGCACGGCAGTGGGAACACCTCCCTGCCCACTGCATTTCAGAGAGGAGGCACAGATATTCCTGTGCTAATGGAGGCTAAGGAGCTTCACTGCCTGGCAGGCAATGTCCTGTGTAACTATACAGTGGAGAGGCTGCAACCACCTCTTCGGCCACCTCGCGACAAAGGAAATGGCAATGGAAAATCTTTCTCTGGTCCTAATGGTCACAAAAAGCCATCTCAGTATCTTCCCAGCCTCTTCTATTAGGTTTCTACTTGCCATTGTCTCCTTACCTGTCTGTCAATCTGGTTGCCCCAGGTTATGGCTACTACAGGACTTCAAGCAGGTACAGGGGGAGCGAAATTAGTCTTTTTTCTTTTTGCCCTAACCGCATGGCAGAGGGACAGTGATTTAAGAGATTTCAATCTCTGAATTGTCCAGTGATGCTTTTTAAATTGATTGGGTAACATTCAAAAACATCTGGTTTTCCTGGGCCACAAAGTCGAGGTCATTTGAAAGCACCGGGCATCAAGCAACAGGGCTGCTTCTGGAGCAAACTTAGCGATGAGGTCACAAAATGTTATTCAAGAGCCCTTCTTCCTGGAAGAACTGCCTGCCTCCAGAGGAAAGCTCAGTCAGACTCTGGATGACACTTGTGAGTAACTTACCTGAAGCTTAACTAGAAATATAGCTTGCTGTAAAGAAGATGCGTGTTCAAAGGCCAAACAGCTACACTGTTTGCTGTCAGGTTACTGTGTGATACCTCTCTATCCTGTACCCTTCCCCAAGTCTCCTCTCTGCAACCAATAGAGTTCACCACTGTACCAAGTGTGGTGGGCTCACTGGGAGAGGGTTTGGGCTTGTCTTTTGTATTGCCTTGGCTCGGATGAACAAGGGAGGCTACTTTTTGTGGTTCAGGCTAAAGGAAGCACCCCAAGTCCTAGCAGTGGGTCAAGCACACTCAAGGGCCAAGGCTTGTGTACCCCAGGGGGCATAAGGCCCAGAAACAGTCCCGAACCCTGGGTGGTGGGAGCGGTGACCCCAGGATAGTGGGTGTGCTCCAGGAAGGGGGGCGGCCAGATGTGAGGTGCCCCTGGGGAGGCACTCGGAGCTTGGTAGGAGGTCGGGCGCAGTGAGGTGGGTGCCTCAGCACAGGAGCACCTCCTACTGGCCAGCCACACTGAGACTGGTGGTATCCAACCTTTCCACATCATATTTCTGGGGTTTGGTATCACATCAGTTCTTAAAATCAGCAGCTAAAGTAGAGTCTGATCCTTTGGGCTTCCCACAGTCTTACCTGGAAAGCAGGGCCCCCAGTGATTCCCCCTTTGGAGACGTTAGTTGGTCCAGCCTTGTCCAGAGGTTGCAGAGCTGGACCAGAGGGTGTCAAACCCCTCTGCAATCTGCAGGGACATGCACAGTGTGATGGGTAGTAGACTGGGCTACATTGTGAGTAGAAACACCAGGGGGCAATCTGTACCCATAAATTGTCAATAAAAGAAGGAAGTCTGTTTCTGTTCCAGATGACACCAGCTGAAGAGAGTGAGGAGTGCATCTGGGTGGATTGTGAATGTTTGAAGATTTCCAGCACCCATGGAAAGCAGATTCAAAGGCCTTTTCATGAAAAGGACATGCAAACAGAGCTGTGAGAGCCCCTTGCGAAGTGGGAATGCCTGTTCACAAAATGTGGGAATGGGACAACACCCTTGTCCCTAAGACAAGTGAATGTAAAAGAAAAAAAAACCACCACAACGAGCAGAGAAATGAAACTCTTCTACTACATGACATATATCCACACCAAATTTTAATCTTAAAAATGGAAAAATGCCACAGCCTTCTCTTGGGACTCTGTCATTGTGTTAATTTTACAAAACAGCTCATGTTCCAGCTTCTCTCTCTTTTTTCTAATCCAAGCTCTGTCCATATTCCTGGTTTCTCCCCATTCCACTGTTTCTCTGTTGGAGATCAGGGATACTTTTCAATACGGGAAAAGTAAGCGCTGTTAGGCATTGATCAGCTTAATGCTTTTCAGAAACTCACATACAGCTGCAAATACTTCTAAGATTGATTCATGACAGATCTCTCAGAATCACACTTCCTTGAGATGCCTTGAATTATTTTTCTAGATGCTGATAGAGGCTGAACACCAGAGGTGTCAGTGTGAGCTCAGAGTGATGCCTTGTGTTTTGAAGTCCAGTGGACATTCTTTGAGGTGAGACCCACTGTCCGCCTCTAGTCCACAGTCCCAAGGACAGAGTCACCTCTCAGGTAACACGTCCTTGTTAAGCAGAGATCGTTGCTCCAGTCTCTAATCTCCCATATAGTTCAACATGGAAGTTTCTGACCAGAAACACTAGACGAGGCCTCTGAAATGGTTCTGGGTGAGGAAATGGGCAACAGAGTATCCTTGGCTGTGCATTTTCTTTTGTTATCTCTTTGTAAAAAACAAAACAAAACAAAAAGGGAAGTTTCCCCAGGTCCTCTGTCCTCACTTGAGTGACCACAATATGGGCTGACACCAGTGCACATGAAGGAGCACGGGCCGCAGAGTCCCTCCCTTCTCCTCCTGGCTTTTCTCATTGGCAGGAATAAGGTGCCAGCAGCAGCCAGTGAGCAGAGGGCAGATTTACATGAAGGGGCCGATCTCAGCTGTGGGCATTTAAAGAGACTTGCATGGTCCCAGCCAGCGACTGGTTTCCTTGAGGAGGCAGAGCTGGTCTGCATTTCCACCATGGCCTTGGCCCCGCTCCTGCTCGCATTGCTCATGTGCTGCTCAGGTGCTGAAATGGGGGTTTTGTCCCCTGGCTGCCTGCAGATCTCGATACGAGGGGTTATTTCATGCCTGTGTGTTCTCTCTTGTTCCAGGTTGTCTTGCTCAGACCACGCTGACTCAGCCGCCTTCGGTGTCCGTCTCTCCTGGACAGACGGCTACAATCACCTGCACGGGGAGTAGCATTGGTAGCTACGGAGCGTATTGGTACCAACAGAAACCTGGGAGTGCCCCCCTGCTCGTTATGTACAGCAATAATAACAGACCCTCCGGTATCTCGGACCGGTTCTCTGGCTCCAAGTCCGGTAACACGGCCACATTGACCATCACTGGAGTCCAAGCCCAGGACGAGGCTGATTATTATTGCAGTGCTTATGCTGGCAGTTACTCTCCACACAATGACACAGTGCAATGGGGAAGTGCGACACAAACCTCCTGTTACCAAGGGAGCGGGTCGCACTGTTTCTGACATGTTCCTGTCAGAACGGGGACATGTGAGAAATGAGAGTGATTCCAATCAACCCTGAATCCTTTCCAGCCACCAGAGGATTTGTCTTCTCACTCACTTCCTTGCAGGTCTGGGTACACAGGATGATTGCCCCAGAAGCTCTACCGGGAAAGGGGCTGGGAAATGGGTGATAGTTGTAAGAGGGAGGATTCACGTTTTTTCCCTCAAAACAATTGTTAAAGATAGCAATGTGATCCACTGTGCCCTGGTTCCATGTCACTACAGTCACTACTGCTTGTTCAGATGTTGGCCGTCTCCCAGCATGACCATTTTTAGAAAATGCAAAAGTGGGACACATGCTCACCCAACCCCAAGCCCCGCGCTGCATTTGCAACCCCACGCAGATGGCACAACGAGAAGAGAGCTGAGCAGTTCCAATGGGGCTGGGGGAGGATGTGGGCTGTCCTCTACAGGGTTTAGGTCTCCCTGTCCTGCTCCCCTTTCTCCTGGGGCCCTCCACGGCCCATCAGGCATGATCCAGTGCAGGACGGTGGAGAAACTTGATGTTGCTGCTATCACCAGAAACCCTGTGCCAGCCGTGCTACCATGGCAAGGCTCCCCTTCCTCGCCCAGCAGCAGAGCGCGGCACAGCTCAGCACTGTCACCACCCCTGTTAATGCCAAAAGGAAACCACACTTTCCCTTTAGTTTGGCACAGTGCGTGGGAAACCCGGATCACTGCACATGATACTAGGAGGATAGTTCCTATGGTTTCACCATGTGGAGGGGAACCTGGGACAAATATTATCCTGGAGTCATTCAGTGCAGGACAGGAACTTGATTTTCACCTTTTGGGATTGTCCTACCTAGTTAGGGATGGGTGGTCACACTTGTGTCTCCGCCACACCCAGGGCAAGCAGCATGGAGGCCTTGAGCAGACGGCCTTGTTCTCAGAAGTGAAGTGTAAAAACCAGCCTCTTCCTTTTTAATCCTTGTATCCACCCCGCTGCCTGGAAGCCAGCGGCCCAAAACAAAAGCAGAACAACGGATCAAAGGAAAAGAAAATGTCACAATATCTAAGAATAAGTAAAAAGACAGAATTCCTCCCAAAGTTTATTACTTCTAAAGGGGAATAGTGCCAGATGCCCCACTAGGGATTTTGGAGATCATACCAATTTCATGAGGAACGTGCTCAGGTACTGGTTTGAGGGATGAGAGGAGTCCACAAGACATGATACGCTGCTCATTTCATGTGGGTGGAAGAGGAAGCTCAGAGATGTATCCTGGGCCCAGTCGCACAGAACATCTCTGGTAGTTTAGATCAAACCTCTGCCTTCTGCCCCCAGGGTCCTCCCCTCGCACGTGGACCTGCCTCCCCCCACAACAGCCTCATTGGAGTCCCTGTTCCCACCGCTCCTTTCTCAGCTATGATCTGTCCCTTCGCCCCTTTTCTTTTCTTGGAGCCCTGGCATTTCTAGCCGCACCTCAGAAATGTCCCTGTCCTGCCCCGGAGGAGTGGGCTTTGGTGATTAAGTGGGCATCAGGGTGTCACAATCGTGATTCACACATGTGAGAGTGGGAGGAAAATAGGACCCTAAATCTCCCCCTTCTCCCCATGACTTTTCTAATCTGAGGTAGGGAGATGTGAGCAGAGCCAGTGAGCAGAGGGCAGCTTTGCCTGAAGGGGCTGGTCTCAACTTCAAAGGTTTAAGAGAGACTTGGAGGCTCCCAGACCAACACCAGTCTGCTTGAGGAGTCAGATCTTGTTTGGATTGCCGCCATGGCTTGAGCCCCGCTCCTCCTTAATATGTTCTCGTCCAACCAGGTGCTGCAATGGGTTGGGTTTGCCCCTTTTGCTTTCTGCAGGTCACCACACTCATACACTAAAATCAAAATTGTCATTTCATTGCTTTGTGCTCTCCTTCTGCTCCAGGTTTTCCTGTCCAGTATGAGATTCATAGATTCATAGAGTATAAGGGTGGAAGGGGCCTGGGAAGATCATTGGGTCCAGCCCTATGCACCAAGCAGGAAAGATAGGTGGGGGTCAGGTGACCCCAGCAAGGTGACTCTCTAGTCTCCTTTTGAGACGAAGCTGTCTAGGTCTGCCTGTTTCTGCTGTCAATCTTCACACGTGACCATGCTTCCCCATATCTCGGTGTCATCTGTGAACTTGGCCAGTGAGCTCTTCACCCCCACAGCCAAGGCACGTTCTCAGATGTGATGACTCAGGCACCTTTGGTGTCACTCTCTCCAGGGTAAAAATCCAAAATCACCTTCACAGAAATATTGGTAGCTATGATGTGAGCTGGTGACCTTGGCCACAGAGTGAGCCCCAGAGTTTTGGAGGCCCCTTGCACTGCACAAACACCAGCCCACCAGGTGGTAGAATACATCGGTATTTTATATCCAACTCATGGCACAGGTGATATCTTTCATCAGACCGAATGGATATTTGCAAAAAACCCTCTGTATCTGCAAGCTTATGGGGAAAATTAACCCTTCCTCAGGCATAGGAGAATGAAAGCTTGTAAAATGTCTCGTACATTGAACTGAAAATTCATATTGCACAGGAGAGCTGAAGGTGTTATGAGGTCCTCTGGTTGGAATAGTTCGTTCTTTTCAAATTATGCTCAGAAAAAGTCAGAACGGTCTATTTATCTGGTTCTGTCTGGTGTCAAACAGGATATTGAACTCACCTGCATAGATAGAAATATCAGAAGTAAGACAAACCTGCGCTATCAAAGGGAACAGCTCTCCATTTTGAATTGCTCATGTGCAACTTGCCTTCAAGTGTCCTTTCCTTTCCATTGCTCTGGGATCCACTGGCTGTGTAACCCCATTTGCACTGAAAGCTCAGTATTTCATTGAGAATAAGCAGTGGGGCAATGCTGTGATGGGGAAGTGAGACATGACCCGGCAACTTTCAAACACAGCAACTCTACTTTTTGGTGGGCTCATTCCCAAGTGGCTCCAACGTGCACTGGTCATTGGTTTTCTTTTAATTGTTATGGGAAACTCAACCTGTGTGTCCTTAAAAGTAATTATTATATTGAGAAGGAGGCAGGAGGAATTGCATTGACTTGTTCCTCTTTGTTCCTCACCTGTATCACTTCTTGCAGCATTTCTTCTCTAACTGTTTCTGCCCCTACCTCCTCCTGTGGCCCGGGAGCTAGATTATACAAAGCTTTCAACACATTCACATGCACATTTCCAGCTGGTTTCAGATCACCAGGTTGTGGACTGTCAGATGGAGCCTAAGCACTGCAGTGCAGCTGCCAACACCTTTTCCTTTATTCCAGCATGTGATTTATTGTCGAAACCTACCATCAGTCTACAACTGTTGCTCTCAAGCATTTTAGACACAAAGCATCTCTCAGAGAATGCCAGCCTTTCATTTTCTTGAAAAACTGCAGCTGTCAGAGGGAATGAGTGTCTTCTTCAGTGAGAGCACCCATTGCTTCAGGGAAAGCACATGAAATGATATTGTAGTCCCCCAAAACACCTTCTGTGAAGTTCTGTCACACAAATGCCCTCCCCACTGTCTCGGGGACATCTGCCTACACAGAAGAGCTCCTACTGACCATTTAGGACATGGGAAAGGAAGGAGGAAGGGCAACATTTGACGATAGTGTGAACTCACCTTCAGTGTTTTTAAGCTTGGGAAGGAAGAACTGTGGCTTCCCTACCGCCTGGGTCTGCATTAGTGCCACCAATCATGGCCGGCTCAGATATCCACTGTCTCCACATCACCCGTGGGAACTTGCGTGAAGACCTCTGCACACCATGGAGAAGCCAGCACCATAGAATTGCCTTATATCCAGCCAACCGAGCTGAAACCATGAAAACGCGCACCTGAAGCAAGTTTTTCTCTGAGAGAGAGAGAGCAGATGGATGCAATCTAAGTAATCAGTAACACATCTTTCACACGGGCAGAATTTACACCTCAGAAGGGGAAAAGTATCACAGACTTCCCTAAGACTTGAGCATTTCATCTGCCCGATGGTGGCCAGAGCAATCCTTGAACTCACACATGAGACTTTGTCTAGGAGGGCCTGGCCTGAAGCTCCAGCTCCCTCTCCTCCTGTCCTATATCCCATCAGTCCATTCTCCTGCTTCTGCCCCATTCCCGCATTTGTGTGAGTAAGAAATAATAGAGATAATGCAAGGTATTCCACCTCAAGAGAAAAAACCCGCATAACGCTTATAAGCTCGGCAGTTCTATGCTTGCTAGCACCGCGGCTGAAAGATACTTGGGGTCATGATTGACCACAGGATAACGTGAGCCACCAAGGTGATGTCACAGCTGGCAGAGCAAGCAATATTCTGGCTTGCATCCATAGATGCTTCTCAAGTAAGTCTCAGGGTGTCATCCTCCCGCTGTACTCAGGCTTGGTGAGGCCGTAGCTGGAGTACTGCATCCAGTTCTGGGCTCCGCAATTCAAGAAGGATGTCAAGAAGTTTGAGAGAGTCCAGAGGAGAGCCATGCACATGATCAGAGGGCAAGAGAATTGGCCTTACGGAGAAAGGCTGAGAGGCATGGGATGCTTCAGCCTGGAAAACCGCAGGCTCAGGGTGGACCTGGTGGCTGCTTATAAGTATATAAGGGGCGTACATCAGGACCTGGGAGCAGGTGTGTTCACCAGAGCACCCCAAGGAAAAACAAAGACCAACGGTCATAAACCCCTCCAAGACCATTTTAGGTTGCACATGAGGAAACATGTCTTTACTGTCCGAGCCCCAGGGCCTAGAATAGATTCCCTCCAGAGGTGGTGCAGGCACCTCCTCTGGACTCATTCAAAAAGTGTTTGGATGCTAATCTTGCTGGGATCCTTTGACCCCAGCTGACTCCCTGCCCCGGGGCGGGGGACTGGACTTGGTGATCGTTGGGGTGTCTTCCAGCCCTAACATCTATGAAACCTATAAAACCTATGAAACAGGATGAGGAGAGCGGGACATGCATATTGGAAAAGTAAGTGCTCTTAGACACAGATGAGATCGTGACTGCTATGACACAGGCACACTCCAAGTCTTCAGTGAAAAAAATCAATTAATTCACCCCCTGAACTGGTATCTTTGTGGTGATGTCCTGCATTTGAACTCTGTAAAAACTGGCCAGAAAGGTGGCTAATGGAGGTTCCCCTGAACTCGCCCTTCCTGCACACTTCCAGCCTTGACTCCAGGGGGTGAGTGTCCTCTCCCTTACAGGTCTCCATCCAGCACAGCAAACCTGGCTCCTTTTCTCCTGCCAGCACCATCCATGTGCATATAACCAGTGACCCTTGCAGGGGGTAACCCCTGCTGCTCCATACCATTGAATGGGAGATGCCTGCCAGAAAGAACGCAGCTGGCTCTGGGAGGGGGAGTGCACGGTTTCCAGGAAGATCCAGGTCCCACAGGGCAGCACTGTGCCCCTGGAAGGTAGTAGAAAGACTATAGGACAGGTGATGATATTTCCTTAATAGATGAGGAAGTGATTCTCAGCCCTGACCATGGTCACACAGCACATCTGTGCCACAGCAGGGAAATGCAACCTCTGGCTGGTGCCTAGCACGCTCCTTGAACAGACAGACCTGGCTTTCTCCAGAAGAGTCAGCCCTGCAGCTCCAGCTCCCTCTTCTCTTCTCCCATTCACAGGCTGTCTATTTTACTGGCACGTGCCCATTCCCAGGTTTCACTCAGATGCAGACCCCCGTGAAACATGCAGTCTCCAAACTCTCTTCAAAGATGAACTCTACTTTTCTGTCGCCTTGGATGGGATCTTCCTGACAATGCCCTCTCAAGCAACTGCCCACCTGCTGAAAGGGACAAACAGCAGGCTTGTGAATTGGACTTGTGTAAGGAACCCTTACACCCAGAATGACGTGTAAGAGAGCTAATAGCACAGTCCCACATCCCCTACTGCCCTGTGCTGCAGAGCTGGAGACGCCTGCCACAAAAAACGTAGGTGGCTCTGCAAGGGGGAGTGCAAGGTTTCCAGGAAGATCCAGGTCCCACAGGGCAGTGCCGGTGCTGATCTAATAATGATGATCTTTTTGGGCATGCCTGGGCTCTCGGTCCTCTAGTGGTTTAAGAGGCTCTCAGGCTTCTGGGTACTAAGTAGGCTTCATTAAAAATACAAGTTTACACAGCAAGAATCGGATTGTCCTCACACTGACACTCTTTCCACAACAGTTGGACTGCATTAACACCACTGCATTTACCCCACTGTTACACCGTAGTAGAGAGGGCAGAATAGGACCAGAGCTTGCTGCCTGCATCAGTGCTGTTGTCAGAGGGGCAGGAGCGGTGTCTTGAGCAGCCAGTTGGCAGGAAGCAGATTTGCATGAAGGGGTTGTTCTTAGCTCTGGTGCTTTAAGAGAGATGTGCATGCTGCCAGCTATAGAAGCCTTTCTGTGAGGAAGCCGAGCTGCTTGTGTTTGCCACCATGCCTGGGCCACACTCCTCCTCGTCCCAGCCCTATACTTTTCAGGTGCTACAGAGGCTGCCACCAGATGATGGTAATGGGCTTCTAACCAATAATGAGTCTTTCCATCCATGCATTTTTTCTTTGTATTCCAGGTTCACTTGCCCAGTACGTGATGACTCAGTCGCCCTCATTGTCCGTCTCTCCAGGCAAAACTGCTAAACTCACCTGCACAGGAAGAAATTTTGGCAACAGCTATGTGCA
The DNA here is from genome assembly GCF_030867095.1 of Alligator mississippiensis. NCBI lineage: Eukaryota > Metazoa > Chordata > Crocodylia > Alligatoridae > Alligator > Alligator mississippiensis. The sequence continues at coordinate 17,523,943 of NC_081833.1, read as the reverse complement.
GTGGTATCAACAGAAATCTGGCAGAGCCCCTGTGCTGATTATATATGAAAGCAGCAAAAGACCCTCTGGCATCGCTGACCGGTTCTCTGGCTGCATATCAGGGAGCACAGCCACATTGACCATCACTGGAGCCCAAGCCCAGGACGAGGCTGATTATTACTGCCAGGCTTATGATGATGACAGCAGCTCTCCTCACAGTGACACAGGGGAATGTGGATGTGAGACAGAAACCTCCTGTTGATACAGGAAATGGGCCACAGTGTTTTCTACAGTGAGAGCCATGAAGCACACCTGGTCCTCACTGCTCTCCCCTGGAAGTGCTGCCTGTGCAGCCAGGCTCCTACCAGCAGAGCCGACCCTTCGGCAGCATGGGGCTGAGCTGCCAACTCGAGGAGGGCCCTGCGTGAGGGGCTGCAGCCTTTCTGCCCATCTCTGCAGGGCCACAGAACCGCGGGGCCTGGAGCGGTCGCCCCGATTTGCCATATGCTAGGGATGGCCCTTTCTACCGGAGACCTGTAGGACATGGAGGGGGACTGAGAGGCAGGTTACCTTTTGAAGACTGTGAATTCTTGTTCAGTGTTTCTAAACTCTAGAAGCAGGAATTGGTGCCTCTCTGAGCTCTGGCTCACTGTAGCACGCAGCCCTTTGCACAACGCAGGTTACACACAAAATAATCACAACTCCTTGTACACAACAATCCTCAACTAGGAAAGGTAGAAACCTGATCTACTCTCCCTGCCCAAAAGTGCAGAACAAAGAGTAAATGAAGAACACCTAACTAATAACACAAAATGTAGACTGGCAGACATTAGATCTCAAACATGGAAAAATATCATTAATGTCCTTAAGCCCTGTTATACTGTATCAGTATGAAGGGATGATGCTTGACTATTGGGTTCAAGTACAGAAGTCAAGAACTATAAGATAAGAAATGATGCTCATTTGATGAATGAGGAAACAGAGGCCTAGCTCATGGCCACACAGCACAGCTGTCACATCTGAGAAGTCACACGTCTGTCTGCCGGCATCTCTTCTCACCCCACAGCTCTGTCTTCTGGAAAATGATCTCTTTGCACCTCAGGTTTCCAGCACTGCCCAATATGTGAATAAGCAGCACTCTGAATAGTTTTGTGTCCCCCACTATTCAGCAGTGCTAAAGCTGGAGACCCCCTGCCAGAAGTATTGTAGATGTGTCTGGAAGGTGCAGTGCCTGCTTCCCAGGAAGATCAAGGCTCCACGGTGCAGTGCCAGTGCCAGTGCCGCGCAAACAGTGCCGCAGTGCCCTGGCTGAGAATCACTGGTCTACAACTGGATGGTGAGTCAGGGAATCTTGCACACCTGTTTCCCAAACCCCATGTTACCTCTACAGTTTCTGCCTTAATCTTCTCTGTGGCTGTTGTGGCCCTTTCTGTGTATGACACAAGCAACCAATCAGATCCACAGTGCTGCAGTGCAATTGCTCGTAATTTTCTTTGGAGCCATCCATGAACAGGTCCGTGTCCATGAACAGTTTGGAGAATTGCAGCCATGGGACTAATACCAGAATGTGTCTTTAGACATTCAACTCTCTTTTCTGTTCTGCCTTTGTTGTCCTCTTTGTTCCCTGGTGGAGAAGATGCCTTAGGTGCCCTTTGCAAGTGGAACATATTAGATCTGAACTTTGGATCTTTGGATGCACTTTTCCCTTCAGGTCCCGGCACGTTCAGTCTTGTCTGAAGGTGGAGCAGATGCAGCCTTGGGTTCAACACACAGGTTGTATTTGAGCTATGAGACTCTCATTTGACTGTCTGTGCTGATGTTAGGAGGAGGGGAAAGGAGGCTCCATTAGGATCGGTGAAGCTGCCTGAGCTTTAAGGTAGGAGCAGGATTGGACCCAGACTCCTTTACCTATGTCTACATACTTCCCAAATGGGCTAATAAATCACAAGCTGATAAAAAAGGCGTATTTAAATGGGGTGGTCTCACCTCTGCTAACCACACATGCAGCTTGATACAACCACCTCTGGTATTAATGAAAATTCATCTAATTGATCTGTAGGGCCCAGGAAATGCATCCTTGATTGCAAGAATGTCCCCCAGGGTTTGTGTGCTCCAAGGAACGGAAACCCACACGCGCTGTGCGGGACCCCTGAGGGGGTGGTGTAGTTTTCCAGAATTTCCCCATTCTCTACTAGCCCTGCTCTAGTCTTGCTCTGACTTGTCCAAATACTCATGACCAAAGGGTGTTAACCTGGCTGTCCTTATTCAACGAGTGCATGGAGTCGTGTCTGCCCCAACAGAGGAGGAACGCAGAGTGTTCAGACAACCCTGGAAAAGTTTCAGGCTGAGTGAGTAGACAAGGGGCTGAACAGCTGCAGACAATGGAGCAACAGGAGTAACCTGTGGTGCATCCTAAATTCAATGGCCATGTCCACACACGGTATGGACTTTTGGTTCCCTGGGGACAACTAGCAGCGGCGCACCTTGTGCCACCACTGGTTGTCCACAGGGAATGCCTGCACCATCGTCCAGCATGAAGTTACCCTGGGGGCAGTAAGGGAGTCTGGGCTCAGCAATGGGCTGGCCCCACCAGTCTTACCTGAGGTCTTCCCAGGACAGCAGCAGCAGCAGTGATTCTGCTGCACAGAGCCTGGCTGGCAGCCACAGCCCAGATCCCAGTAGCCCAGCTCCCAGTAGCCCAGCTCTGCTTTGGAGCAGCGTACTCTGCCTGTGCATGAACTATTACACTTTTTTCTCTGTGGGTTTTTTGACCCCTTGATAAAGTGGTCAAGAAATCCCTCTGTGCTGCTCCCTTGCAGTGCGGAGTACAACGGAACGTGTGGTGTGTAGCACCGCAGCCGTGGCTGTATGGGGAAGTGAGACAAGAACCTCTGCTGCTTTCCCTGAGCCTGAGCTCTGCAGGGACTTGCGTGGCCTCAGAGCTGGAGCATAAAACATCAAAGCAAAAGGAAAGTCCTCTCCCTCCTGCCATTTCTACCTATGTCCTCATGCTCATTTTGAGTGACATGATCATTTTATCAGCATCCTGTTTAAGAAGGGGTTTCTATTCTCATTACTGCCTGCATTCAATGAGACCAATTCCCCACACACGTGAGACTAGCATTATTTTTTCTACCATGTTTAATGCTGTCCCTGGCTTTCCTGCACAGTGTGTGCTGCTGGTGGTATTTCCAGGGCCTGATTTTTCAGGGTAAAATTGTTCAGTTTTCTTCACAGCATACAGAAAAGGTCACCGTCATCTCCAGCAGTACCAGCAGTGAATGCCATAAGGGTCACTCATTCAGCAAGCGTCTCCTGGTACAATCTGACTTTCCCATTTCTATCGGTCACAGAGCAACCACTGCAGGGGAAGGGCGGGGCTGAGGTATTTAGTACCAAGTGTTGGGTCAGGCTCCACTTGCTTCTAGAGCCTGGGAAGAGGTACTGGAGCCTGCAGGGGCTGGAGCATTGTGGGGCAGGGCTGAGGGTGAGTGATTGCCCCCATGCAAACCTCTGATCCCTGCTGGAGTGCCTGGCTTTATACCAGAGAGGAGTGGGAGTTTGTTACACAGGAAATTGCCGGTATCAAGTGGGGCACTCTGGCAGGAATCAAGGTTTGCAGCAGCCTGGAGTGCCCGGCTGCCTGAACATGGAGCGCTAGCCCGACATGTAGCCGGCCAGGCCTTCCAGCAAGCTGCAAACCCCGATCCCTTCTGGAGTGTCCAACTTGACACCGGCATTCCCCCCGTGCAACCCCCTGGTCCTCGCCAGTATAACACAGCAGCGGGGGGTGGGGGGAATTGCAGCTATAAAGCTGGCACTCTAGCAGGGATTGGGGCTTCCAGGGTGGCGGGAGTGGGGGGGATCTCTGCTACAATGCCCACACTCCTGAGGGGATCGGGGCTTGCAGGGGGTGGGGGGAAATCTCTGCTATAATGCCAGCACTCCAGCAGGGGTTGAGGCCCGCAGCTTCCCCCAGTGCCTGGCTGCTTGCACGTGGAGTGCTAGTCCAACTGGGCTCGGCGCCTCCATGGTTTACATGTAGCTGGCCAGGCACTCTGGCCAGCAAACCCTTATTCTTACTGGAGTACCCGGCTTTGTACCAGAGATTTCCTCCCCCACCGCTGCTTTATACTGGTGAAGATGGGGGTAAAGTAAAGACAGTGTGCCTGAGGAAAGTTAATCGTGCCACTGGTGCACAGGCCTTGATTTCCTGTCTGATGGATTTTGCCATACCGCTTGAGCAAATATTGGCATTTGTAAGAAAGAGTGCAAGCTACATGGGGAAGGCTTGGAACGATTTGCTTTGTGGTCTGTGGTCAAACTTTGCACGTATTCATTGCTATGCTCATATAGTTGCTTTGGCAGGAAATTACTTGGTGAAGACCTCCAAGCAAGTGGATCACTTTGTAACTTTAATAAAGTCCCTTTTAGTGAAACACTAAACAAATTGGTTCTGTTTGTCCAGACGATGAAACAGTGAAATCCGACATGAAGCTGCCCAGTGAGTGCAGCATGGAATGGCCAGTGTATTTAGGAATTGTAAAAGATGGGTTTGCAGATGCTGAGGATCCTGTTCAGTTGTGGATGGCTGCTGAAGACCGCATTCCCAAACTGGCAAAATATGCAGTGGTTCTTTGGCTGATGTGGAAAGAAGTTTCAGCAAACTTGGGGCTCTTTTCAGTGCACAGTGCCAACGTTTAAAACCTGCACATGTGGCTGGGATGCTGCAACTGTGTTTTAAAAGCCCAGAGTAACTGAGTAACTTTCCCTTTTGTCTGGGGAAGTTGGCCTGGGTTTTGTTGAGACATTGCTTGTAAGGGAGATTGTTCAACCAGTTTCAATCTAGTTGTCGCAGGTTTCTGGGTGGGGGCACGAGACAAAGCTAAACTTATTTGAGACCTCTTAAAACTTGAACCCAGCCCTTATTGCTGCAAACAGGTGCAGGGAGCAGAACGGCATGGGTCAGCACTGCTCAGATCCACAAAGCCCGGGGGTGAGTGGACATGGACACACAGCCACAGTTGGACACACATCCTGGTGCATGTGGAGAGCTGCTGCAACCAAGCAGCTTTCCTGTGCAGCCGCACTGTGCCCTGCCGAGACCCTGGGGGAGGACAGCAGGGCTAGGAACACAAGCCACAGTGCATAGCCAGCCTTCCCCTGCCCACATTTGCGGGGCACGGGTCCCCCTTATCCGTGTTGCTGCTGGGAGCCAGCCCTGCTCCCATCCAAGCGCGCAGCAGGCAAGCAGCAGTGGGGGAGCCAGCTAGTGCTCCTTCTTCTGCAGCTGCCTGCTGTTGGGGGCAGGGAGCTGCGGACCTGGGTCCCTGGCCCCATAGGCCTGGCAGCTGGAGGCACCTCTGGCAGGGTTGTTCTGCCAGGGCCTGAGGGTGGGGGGCAAGGGACACGTGAATGGGACTGTGGGCTGTACTGGGGGTAAAAAGGGACACCAGCAGGGCTGGGGGGCTGTAGTGGGGGGAAGAGGGGCACCAGCAGGCCTGGGAAGACTGTGTGGGGGAGGGGAGAAGAGGTCTGAGGGGCACCATCAGGGCTGTGTGGAGGCTTTAATTTTAATAAAGCGTTTTGGGTTTTTTATCAGAATTTCCAATTTTTTATCAGAGAAAACCAGGATCCCAGCTTATAACTGTGGTAGAGACGTCTGAAATGCTTCCCTCCTACCCATGGTCGGGGCAGGAGGGGTCATGGGAAAGTGTTCTTTGATCCTGACAGTATCAGGTATTTTCACTTAGTATTCAGGGTTTGGTGTGAAATGAACTCCCCCAAATCTGCAAGTGAATCTGAGTCCAGTCCCTCAGGCTTCCCCAGGTATTACCTGGAAGCCGGGAGCCCCTGGTGATTTCCTCTGGGGCCCATTACTTGGACCAACCTTGTCCTGGAGTTCACACATGTTTCTGCCGCATCACGGCATTTCTGGCAGCACCGGGAAAGTGGAGATTCCCTTCTGATTTGTCTCTTAGTTTCTTCTTAGCCTGAACAGCTGATGTGCGTAGAAAATCCTGGGGATTTAAATGTGTGCATGGAGGAAAGTCTGTGAGGGGAGTCAGGGCTCAAAATAAGGAACCAGGCAGGACCTTCTTTTGTGGATGACTGTGGATGATTTGGTACGCCCAGGCAAGTCAGGGTGAGAGCTGGCTGTAAATGCAACGCTTGCCATTTGGGGGAGCTCGTCACTCAGGATGCACAAGGAGGTCCCTTGTAATGAAGCTAAAGGGAGATGTTACTGTGAGAAGATTTACACTGAGGCCTTTAGGCTTTGATTTACAATAAGACATCTCTCCGTCCTCCCACAGCAGAAAGAATTGCCATACGCGCAGTCATCATGCTCCTCCCTGCCCCTGGGAGAACAGGCTGGGAACAGAAGACAGGAAGTGTCGTGAGCTGTGGATCCTCTCGCCCCGGCGGAGACGCGAACACTTCCATGCACAGAAGCTCCTCTCAGCTGGCGCATGGCAGGGGCTTCCTGCAGGACCCTCTCTGGGGGCTCGCTGAGGTCATCCCCCCGGGTACTGCTCCTTGAATGATCAGTGCCTTGGGGCGGCAACTGTTTGTCTAGTCTGTGTCTACACAGCAGGGAGAACAGCGGGGTCATGTCCATGCCGGGGGTCCCTGAGACATGGCAGTAATATAAATCAGGGGTGTCGAGCTGGCAGCCCCCCGCTCCCCCCTGCCACTGCTCCCCTCATTGCTCTGGCTGCTGCTGCAGCTGAGGTCTCCGGGCTCTCCTCTTTGTGGGGCAGGGTGGTGTATTATAGTGTGATACGGAGCAGTCTGCAGGGCCAGGGGGGCTACGGTACAGTACAAGGTGGACCCACATCCGAGGAGGTGATGAGGGCTGTGGCTGCACTGGAGCAGCCCCCACTGTGCAGTTTGCACACTGCTGACACAAATACTACTCGAAATGGTGCTTGCTGAGCAGTGCCTATCTGGGGACCTGGTCTCAGAGAGAAAACTGGTTCAAAATGATTCCTGAGCTGCCCCTTTTTCCTGCCCCAGCTGTGCCATGAGTCCACGAGGTTCTGGGTGTGGAAAAGGGCAGCAGAGTATCCTTGGCTGTGCATTTTCTTTTGTTAATTCCTTGTAAAAACAAAACAAACAGGGCAGTTTCCCCAGGTCCTCTGTCCTCTCTTGAGTGGCCACAATATGGGCTGACACCAGTGAGCATGGGAGGAGCACGGGCCGCAGAGTCCCTCCCTTCTCCTCCTGGCTTTTCTCATCGGCAGGAATAAGGTGCCAGCAGCGGCCAGTGAGCAGAGGGCAGATTTACATGAAGGGGCTGATCTCAGCTGTGGGCATTTAAAGAGACTTGAATGGTCCCAGCCAGCGACTGGTTTCCTTGAGGAGGCAGAGCTGGTCTGGATTTCCACCATGGCCTTGGTCCCGCTCCTCCTCGTATTGCTCATGTGCTTCTCAGGTGCTGAAATGGGGGTTTTGTCCCCTGGCTGCCTGCAGATCTCGATACGAGGGGTTATTTCATGCCTTTGTGTTCTCTTTTGTTCCAGGTTGTCTTGCTCAGACCACGCTGACTCAGCCGCCTTCGGTGTCCGTCTCTCCCGGACAAACCGCTACGATCACCTGCACGGGCAGTAGCATTGGTAGCTACGGAGCGGGTTGGTACCAACAGAAACCTGGGAGTGCCCCCCTGACCGTTATGTACTATGATAATAACAGACCCTCCGGTATCTCGGAGCGGTTCTCTGGTTCCAAGTCCGGTAACACGGCCACATTGACCATCACTGGAGTCCAAGCCCAGGACGAGGCTGATTATTACTGCAGTGCTTATACTGGTAGTAGCTCTCTGCACAATGATACAGTGCAATGGGGAAGTGCGACACAAACCTCATGGTACAAAGGGAGCAGATCACTGTATTACTATAGTGATCGATCCTGTCAGAAAGGGGACATGTGAGAAATGAGAGTGATTCCTATCAACCCTGAATCCTTTCCCGCCATCACAGGATTTGCCTTCTCACTCACTTCCTTGGAGGTCTGGGTGCACAGGATGAGTGGCCCAGAAGATTTGCAGAGGGAGAGGGACTGGGAGAAGGGTGATAGTTGTCAGAAGCAGGACTTACCTTTCTGCCCTGAATACAATTGTGAAAGAAAGCAATGTGATCCACTGCGGCCTGGGTCCATGTCACTACGGTCACTGCTGCTTGTTCAGATGTTGGCTGCAGTTAAGCCGCGTTGGGGTCAAAACTGCAGGGATGGTAGCCCATGTGGAGGGCACAAATCCTGCCCAATTTCAATAAGATAGGTGCAGGGCTGTGGAGGATACTGCGCCTCAAGCTTTGGACCAGCAAAACTCGTGGCGTGGGTGACACTGTGCTAAGGCTCAGCAGGCTGAAAGCCGAGGCTATGAATTGTGCCGGCTGTCGAGGAGCTCGGTGCAGGGCTTCTGGGTTGTGAGGCCTGCACCTCTGGCTGCTGACAGGCAAACTCGTGTCATGGGTGCTTGTGCAACTGTGTCTATCTTGGGGCTTGGGTGGGAGGGGACGGGGGTGTGCGGTTGAAGCTACTGCAGGCCTGGCTGCTAGGCTACTGTGTTACCAACGAACAAAGATTCAGTCAGGGACCAGCTCAGCACACAGGAGCTAGCTAGTATCTACTAGATAACGAGTTACCAAGAAAGGATTAACACCTACAAAACCACAGACTAAGGAGAGGAAATAATCACTACAGAGCTGAACTGCTTCTGCTCTGAGACAGGGACAGTCAGTGGCACAAGTAGCCATGTCACAACCTTGCCAGTCAGCAGCCAGAGGTGCAGGCCCGAGACCACAGAGCCCCTGCACCCATCTCCTTGGCAGCCGGCCGGCTTCGTGGCCACAGCAGGGCTTAGCCACTAACTCCAGTTTCACACCGGTTTCCTTTCCTGAGAGGCCACAATCCTGCCATCACTGCAATGAAAGTCCTCTCAGCCGTACCCATGATGTGGTGATTTCCCTCCATATGATATACTGATATGATACACTGCTCATTTTACGGGGGAGGAAACTGAGGCTCAGAGATGTATCCTCGGCCAAGTCGCATAGAAAATCTTTTGTAGTTTCAAATCAAACCTCTGCCTTCTGGCCCCAATGTCCTCCCCTTGCACACTGACCTGCCTCCCCCCACGACAGCTTTCACTGGCCTTCCCGTCCCCACCTCTCCTTTCTCAGCTACGATCAATGAATCATAGAAGTCGGGTCGGAAGGGACCTTGTAGATCTTCAAGTCCAACCCCCTGCCTGGTCAGGAGGGAAACTGGGCTCAAGTGACCCCAGCCAGGTAGGCATCGAGCCGCTTCTTAAGCACCCCCAGGGTAGGAGCTAGCAACCCTTCCCTTGCAAGTTGGTTCCAGATCCTAACCACCCTGACTGTGAAGTAGTTCCTATGGATTTCTAGTCTAAACCTACTCTCCAACAACTTGTGGCCATTATTCCTTGTTATCCCAGGGGGCTCTAGGGGAAACCAGGTCTTCCCCAAACCCTTCTGGTCTTCCCTAGTGAGTTTATAGACGGTCACAAGGTCTCCCCTCATCCCTCTCTTGTGAAGGCTGAACAGGTTCAGGTCCCGTAGCTTCTTATTGTATGGTCTGCCCTGCTGTCCCCGGATCATGCGCGTGGCTCTCCTCTGGACCCTCTCAATGTTGTCCACATCCCTCTTGAAGTGGGGTGCCCAGAACTGGACACAGTACTCCAGCTGTGGCCTGACCAGTGTTGCATACAGAGGGAGGATCACCTCCTTGGTCCTACTTTAGATGCACCTGTGGATGCACGATAGGGTCCGGTTAGCCCTGCCGACCGTGACCTCACATAGTCGGCCCATGTTCATCTTGGAGTCAATGATGACTCCAAGATCCCTTTCTGCCTCCATGCTCTCAAGAAGGGAGGTTCCCATCTTATAGGTGTGCTGCCGGTTAGTACTTTCCAAGTGCAGCACCCTGCACTTGTCTGTATTGAAACGCATCCTGTTTTTGTTAGCCCACCCCTGCAACCTATCCAGGTCTTGCTGCAGTCTTTCCCTCCCTACTAGCGTGCCCACCTCTCGCCATATTTTGGTATCATCAGCAAATTTGAACAGGTTGCTTTTCACCCCGTCGTCCAAATTGCTGATAAAGAAATTGAACTTTGCGGGCCCAAGGACCGAGCCCTGCGGGACTCCGCTGCCCACTTCCCCCAGGTTGAATATGACCCGTCCACCACCACCCTCTGCGTACGACCCTTCAGCCAATTCATAATCCATCTGACTGTGTAGGCATCAATGCCACAGTCACCTAGTTTGTGAATGAGGACGGGGTAGGAGACAGTGTCAAAGGCCTTGCTGAAGTCCAGAAAGACTACATCCACGGCGACACCTGCATCCAATGCTTTTGTGACCTGATCGTAAAAGGCAATCGGGTTGGTCTGACATGACCTGCCCCTAATGAAACCGTGCTGGTTGCCCTTGAGCATCATCTCCAATGCCAGCTGTCACAGAGCACTCAGGCGCTCCGTGCCTGAAGAGGTAAAAGCTGTTAGAGAAGGAGCTAGCAGTGGCTGAGGAGCGCAGCTGCAGGTTGCCGGGGCAACCAGGGAAGGCCAGCTGACCAGAGGGGGCAGGGCCTGGCCTGTATAAAGCCCAAGCAGCTGCGACCAGGACCAGTTCCCTGCCAGCAGCCAGAGAGGCAGGAGCTCCTGGAGGAGGGATGCGAGAAGCAACTGCAGGTACTGCTTGAGAGGCAGCTCCAAGATGTCGGAGCAGTGTGGTTGTATCCAGATGGCTTATAGTTATGTTGCAGCCTAGGGGCTTGTGTTTTGTTTTGTTTATCACACCGGTGGTTTGGGTGAGGCTATGGGGGGTTGGAGAAGGCCTCATAGGAGACCCACAGTAGCGTGGGGATCCAGGCGCCAGTAAGGGTGCAGTTTACAGGGTGCGTAGACCCCAGCCCCAGAGAGGGGCATTTGAAGTGCCCAGTGTGGGCGTAGCCAACCCAAAAAAGGGGGCAACACCAAGAATCCCAAGTGTGGGTGCACAGAGCCCCCCCCCCCCCAAAAAGGGGGCAACACTGAGAAGCACAGGTGTGGACAGGGAGAGCCCCAGGTAGGGGACAGTATTATTGCGAGGCTCAAACTTGGGCGCTGGGGGCCGCATTGTAGGGAGGCTCAAGTTGGGCACCAGAAAGCCCCAGGAAGGGGCAGCACTGGGAGAGAATACAACAGTGATTACATCTGCGAGGCTTGGGATGCAGTATTGGGGGAGGATAGGAGCCGCAGAGAGCGCCCCCTGACATCGGGGCATTAAAATTGGGCAGCCTCCGGCTAATTAATATCAACTAATTAATTAACATCAAGGCATGGCAGGCGAGAAGGCGGGCGGTTGCCGCAGGAACAGGTGAGCGGGTCGCAGTTTGGCTCTGCTCAGAAACGGTACCTGTTACACCGGCCCATCACAGATGTGCTCCTTGATGATCTTCTCAAAGACTTTCCCCAGGATTCAGGTAAGACTGACAGGCCTATAGTTGCCCGGGTCCTCCCTCCTCCCTGTTTTAAAGATGGGGACCACATTGGCTATCTTCCAATCACCTGGCATCTGGCCCGAACACCATGAGTGCTCGTAAAGCCGTGCCAAGGGCCCAGAAATAACCCCTGCTAGCTCCCTCAACACCCTGGGGTGGAGAGCATCTGGATTTGCTGATTTGAACATGTCTAGCTCCTCCAGAAGCTCTCTAACCCGGTTCTCCTCAACCTTAGGTCTTGAGGTGTTCCCTTCGAGTCCGTCTTGAAACGGTGTGAGAGTCCGAGTTCCTGCACAAGAAAACATTACCGGGACTTGTGATCCATCCCTTTGCCCCTTTTCTTTCCTTGGGGCCATGGAATTTCTAGATACACCTCAGAAATGCCCCTGTCCCGCCACAGGGGACTGGGTTCTGGTGATTAAGTGGACATCAGGGTGTCCTGGGCAGTGGGAGAGGGAACTAAAGGAAAGCCTGGCTAGTTATTTTACATTTTGTTACATGGGAAAGGGAAACACCCTGGCCTGGGTCTTCCCTCACTAACTCCAGCTTCACACCATTTTCTTTCTTTACCTGAGAGGCTGCAATCCTGCCATCACTGCAATGCAAGTCCTCCCAGCTGTACCCATGATCTGGTGATTGCCTTCCATCTGCTGCTGAAGGGTGGTATCCAAGGGTGGACCTCTGCTTTTGAAAAGTGCTAAAGAGCAGGGAAATAAGAGTAGGACCAGAAGGCCTAGGAGACAGAAAAATACCCCTCACATAGGTTAGCTTCATTACCAGTCAGGCTAATCACACTGTGGTCCCCCATATCCTCCTTATCCCCCGTCTCAGACAGAGTATGTAGGTGAGTTCATTTCCAGTTTTCTGCAATCCCATTATACTGTAGAAAGAAACCTTTTTATGCCTGTCCCCGCTCCAATGTGAAGCCCCTCCATATGACAAAAAGCCCCTTTTGCAGTTTTTGCCCCCTTTTGGAGATGCTTTCTCTTTTCTACCTTTTCTTCCTTCCTTCGTGTTCTTCTTTTATTAGATTATTATTATTTTAATAGAGTATACGGTGCACTTGTAATAAAAAATATAGTTTGTAGATGCTTTTATGGGTATAAAATAGTATTCTGCATCTACCCCCCCCCCCCCGTTAAAGGTACAGAAGACCCAGTTTGAACTAATCAATGCCTAAGACCACTCTTGGGACTGAATACTCCCCTCCCCCCCCCCATGAACTGCCCCCAGAGCCCTATTCATCACAGCAGTGAATTAATTAAACTTCATCAACGGACTCCCTAGACTTCACGTACCTGGGTACATGACCCCTGGGGCTGACAGCTGCCATCCAGCAACCACAAAGGGGGAAGTCCCATGAGTTCAATGATGCCTGGATTGGGTAAACCCGAAATTTGGGGAGTAACCAAAATCTGCCAGAGAGGGATAAAAGGCAGGGAAGAATGACCCTCAATGGCACCCATGGGTGGATTTAAACCAATTAATGAGAAGTGTTCTGCCCTCTGACGTCCGTAACTGCTTCATCACACAGGCTAATTGGCCTCCTCAAGACACTGGAATGGGAGGTCGCTTAGTAGGTGCCCGAGAACGTCTTCTTGAGTCTGTGCTTAAAATCTGCCCCAGGAAAACTGACAGGGCCACAATAAATAACTGTAAGAAAAATAAAAGGAGAATCCCCAGCAGACTACATGGATCACTTGAAACTCATATTTGAAAGACATTCTGGCATTGAAGATGCAGCTGAAACTGCCCCAGAAGCAGTTGCCGCCACTTTGTCCAAGGCCTTCTTTCTGAAGTCCAGGAACAGCTGCGTACAACTGCTGTAGGTTGGCAAACTAAGACGCTTACAGAATTAGTCGCCATTGCTAATCACTGTACAGCCTGCCAAGAAAAGAAAAAGGAATCCACAGAAACTAAGGAAATGTCTTTACAAATACAAACTTTAGGCAGAGGTAGAAGTCGAGGTTTCTATCAAGGACAATTCACAGGCAGGGACGTGGTCGTGGGATAGGACGAGGAGAATTTCAGTCTCAAAATAATGACAGTTGTTATTATTGTGGCCAACCAGGTCACTGAAAGGCTCAATGTCCTCACCGGGCTAGCCAGCGGGGGATGACATTTAACCAGCCACCATCTCCCCTCACTCAATTTTCTGTCCTGAACCAAGAAGCCTCCTGTTAGAAAGCCTGAGGAATGATAAAATCATCACAGCCCCGCTTCTCTCACTTAATCAAGAGCTTCCCTTCATTTCCTGTTTAATAAGTGGCACTCCTACAAAATGTTTAGTAAATACCAATGCAAGTCCCTCTACTGTCCAAGCTGACAAATTTTCTACAGCCCCCCTCTCCTCTGCTGTTGCAAACGCTGTAGGAATTTCAAATCAGATAGTTCCTCATCCTGTTGCCCAACCCTTACATGTTTCTCTTAGCCCTATTTCTGATCAACATGCCTTTCTCCTCAGTCTTTGTTCTCCTGTTAATTTGTTAGGCAGAGATTTGCTTTATAAACTCGGCAGTACTATTTATTGTTCTCCTAATGGTGTTTATTAAGATGTTCCCTGTGTTAATGAAATGGCTGGACTTGCTAACCTATTTAGCTCACCTCCTGAGCCTGAGCCCCCTAATCTTTCTGTGTTACAAGAGGAAATCATAAAGGCTGTTCCTCCATTTCTCTGGTCCCAACATGCTAATGAAGTAGGGCAAATCCATACTGCCCAGCCTGTAAAAATTAGATTAAATCCAGGCACTATCTTGTCCTGTATTCCTCCTAATGTCGGTTATTTTTCTGTTGTTGACTTGTGTTCTGCATTTTCTCTATCTCTATACACCCCGATAGCCAGTCTCTCTGCATTCACCTATCAGGGACTTAAGTATACCTGGACTCGATTGCCCCAGGGCTACACTGAATCCCCTTCTCTTTTTTCTCAAATTCTGAAGAAGGATTTAGATGATGTAATATTTAAAGACAATTCTGTGCTTGTGCAGCACATTGATGATCTCCTCTTAGCATCTACCCCCCTTAAAGCCTGTAAAGCTGATTCTTTAACTCTCTTCATGCTGTAGCTGAAGCTGCTATTACTGTTGAATTGTCCTGTACCCTTGTATTAGGTTCTCCCCTTGCTGTTGCTGTCCCACACGCTGTATCACCCTTTTTACGAAAAACTAAAACTCAACACCTTTCAAATACTAGATTGACTAAGTATGAAATTTTGCTTCTTTCTGCTGGAAATATTACTTTAACTAGATGCCTTGTTTTAAACACTGCCTCCCTGTTGTCTACTCCTTCAGATGTTGAACCCCACAATTGTATTGCTGTTAGTGCCCACCTAACAATGACCCGCACGGATCTAAAGGACACCCCCTTGCAAAACCCAAATCTAGTTTTTATGTTAATGTATCATGTCAAAGAATCTCAAAAGGTTCTCTTGTTGCAGGATATGCAGTATGTTCCCAATATGATGTTATAGAAAACCATCACTTGCCCAATGTGTATTCAGCTCTAACTTTTTCATCTGTGGCTCAACAATACTGTTATACCTGCCCTATTTGTCAAGCCCATAATGTGGGAAAACCTGTAAAATCAAAAAAAAGCAGCACATCCCCCACCTTGGGGGCCGTTTGTAAATTTACAAATAGATTTTATTCAAATGCAGAAATCTTGTTCTTGTGAATATGTTCTTGTTATTGTATGTATGTTCTCTGGATGGGTAGAAGCTTTCCCATGTGCAAAAGCTGATACCACCACTGTGAGCAAAAAGTTGCTCTCAGACTTTATTCCAAGGTTTGGTATTCCTTTATCCATAAACTCAAGTAGAGGAACTCATTTTACTGGGCCGATAATGAAAGAAGTCTGCAAAGTCCTGCAAGTCCAGCAGAACTTTCATTGTCCATACTATCAACAGGCCTCAAACCAAGTGGAAGGCCAAAATGGCATTTTAAAAAATAAACTGGCCAAAATTTGTGCTGAAACTCACTTGAAATGGCCAGATGCACTTCCCATAGCCCTTATGAGTATGGGATCTACTGTCAATCGAAAGACCGGACTTAGCCCACATGAAATACTGATGGGAAGACTGACGAGGCTCACCACCTGTTGCCACCCACTTTTGCGATATACATCTACTTGATGTTACTATTCTAGACTACTGTACGGTACTAATGAAGTGTGTTAATGTTTTTCATTCCCAGGTACAAACAGCTCTCCCCAAGGAACCAGATGAGCTGTGCCAATCCAGCCTGCCTGGTGACTGGGTCCATGTAAAAGTCCATCAACGGAAGTCATCGCTGGAACCCCGCTGGAAAGGCCCATTCCAGGGACTCCTGACAACCAACACTGCAATAAAGTGTCAAGGACTCCAACCGTGGATCCATGCTTCACACACTAAGAAAGCATCAGCCCCGTTAGACTTAGAGTCTCCTCCATATCAACCTTGTAATCAGCCTCCACAGACTGGTAGTGAGCCTGGCGCTGCCAACAGGAGAGCTCAAGACCAGTAGTGAACCAAGTGCCTACTGGCGGAGAGGATTTGCCACTACAGAGCGAAGAAAATGTACCCCAACAACACCATTATGCCCTTTGGAAAAGGAAACAGGCCTCTACCTAGTTTCTGGTTCCCAAGGTGGGATTGGTTAGTTGTGACTTGGGTTCTTCTCAGTCTTTCCTCTTGGATCATCTTATATGAACTTAAAGACTCACCAGCTAAAAGGAACTTTGTAAATCAGACTAGACTTCAAAACAGGTCAAAAAGATCACTCCCACACTGGCATGCTCACCAAAATGCTTTTCTTCAACTGTCTTATCAATATGCAAAGGATTTAAGTCTTTCTAAATGTTGGGTATGTCCCCACTTGCCTCCTAGTACAATGACAGGGGTGCCCATGATTGCTTTATCCCTTTATTGGACTGACTTTTGTGATATGTAGAAGAAAGAGAAAGACTAGAGACAAAGGTGTTGATGCTGATGCTGATGCTATGTGTTTCAAAATGTTCTAAGATAAGGAAAAACCTTCATGCCTTGTTTTGTCTGTGTGCAGATGTTAACCTCCTCCTTTCCAGGAACCAAACCTCCCCCCCGCCCCCCCCCCCCCCCCGCCAAAAAACAAAAAACAAAAACCCACAACACTGATAGCTGTTCCCAAAACACAACATGTTTGCTGAAAAAGAAAACTACTTAAGTGTGACAAATGAATGATCAACATTTTTCTGTTTCTCTCAAGGTTGCTTTGTCTGAGCCCTGCATCTTTTTTCACTGTCTAAAGTATAAATATGCTTGTAAACTTGCAGAGGTCAGATGTCCTTTGAGACCCCTCCATGTGATCACTTGTATAGCTTAAAATAAACCTAGATGGCTCTGCCAATTCTAATACAATTACAATGCGAAGTTTGATTTCTTCCACACAGTAGAGAGGGGGCAAGCGGGATGGAGGCAGGGGAAGGAGCTGTTCTGTATCCCAAGAAACTGTTCCCGTGAGGTGTGACAAACAGGTTACTGCCTCTCCATCCCTGTGGTGATGTCGCTGTAGTGGAGAGGGTGGGAGGCAGAAGAGAAGAGGAAAAGTGGACCTGTGTGACTCCATAATTATCTTTGCTTGAAGACTGTAGATCACGAATGGTGTCCTATTCTCTTGCCTGCCTGGCTCTGTGTTGTTACTCCAGCCTGTCCTGCAGTCTCCGTGTGCCAGGGAGGTTGTCAGCTGGGAGTCTGTATCCCAGATGGGCCCTTAGGGGAGTGGATTAGCCCAACCCTAGACGAGCAATCCAGGTGGTTTCTCCCACTGGATATAACTACCCCAGGTGCACGGCACTGGGAACACCTCCCCTGCCCACTGCATTTCAGAGAGGAGACACAGATATTCCTGTGTTAATGGAGGCTAAGGAGCTTCACTGCCTGGCAGGCAATGTCCTGTGTAACTATGCAGTGGAGAGGCTGCAACCACCTCTTTTGCCACCTGGTGACAAAGGAAATGGCAATGGAAAATCTTTCTGTGGTCCTGACAGGCAAAAACCATCTCAGAATCTTCCCAGGCTCTTCTATTTGGTTTCTACTTGCATTGTGTCCTTACCTGTCTGTCAGTCTGGGTGCCCCAGGTTATGGCTACTACCTGACCTCAAGCAGGTACAGGGGGAGCGAAACTAGTCTTTTTTGTTTTGGACCTAACCTCATGGCAGAGGGGCAGTGGCTCAAGATAAGTCAATCTCTGTGTTGTCTGGTGATGTTTTTTAATTAAATTAGATAACACCCAACAACATCTGGTCTTCATGGGCCCGAAGGTGAGGTCATTTGAAAGCACTGCGCTTCAGCCAAAGGGGCTCCTTCTGATGGGACCTTAGTGATGAGGTCATGATAAGTTATTTAAGAGCCCTTCTTCCTGGAAGAAGGGGAGAGGACCATATTGGGCAACATGTGAGCACGGACTAGGCAGAGCTGGGGATCTCTCAGGAAACTCACTGACACACCATGAACTGCCTGCCTCCAGAGGAAAGCTAATCATCCTCTGGATGCTACGTGTGAATAACTTACCTGAACTTTATCTAGAAATATAGCTTGCTGTACAGAAGATGCGTGTTCAAAGGCTACCCAGCTATACTGTTTGCTCTCAGGTTATTGTGTGATACCTCTCTAACCTGTACCCAGGGGCCACAGGGCCTGGAAACAGTTCCGAACCCTGGGTGGTGGGAGCGGTGACCCCAGGATAGTGTGTGTGCTCCAGGAAGGAGGTCGGGCAGATGTGAGGTGCCCCTGGGGAGGCACTCGGACTTTCATGGGGGGTCGGGCGCAGTGAGGTGCATGCCTCAGCGGAGCAGCAAATCCTACTGGCTAACCACACTGAGCCTGGTGGTATCCCGCCTTTCCAAATCATATTTCTGGGGTTTGGTGTCACATGAGCTCTTAAAATCAGTAGCTAAAGTAGAATCTGATCCTTTGGGCTTCCCACAGCCCTATCTAGAAAGCAGGGCCCCCAGTGATTCCCCCTTTGGAGCCGTTAGTTGGTCCAGCGTTGTCTAGAGGTTGCAGAGCTGGATTAGAGGGTGTCAACCCCCTCTGCAATCTGCAGGGACATGCACAGTGCGATGGGTAGTAGACTGGGCTACCATTGTGAGTAGAAACACCAGGGGACAATCTGTACCCATAAATTGTCAAGAAAAGGTTGAAGTCTGTTTCTGTTCCAGTGACCATGGAGGACACAAGCTGCACAGAGCCAGGAGTGCATCTGGGTGGATTGTGAATGATGCAAGATTTCCAGCACCCATGGAAAGCAGATTCAAAGGCCTTTTCATGCAAAGGATGCACAAACAGACAGAGCTGTGACAGCACCTTGCAGAGCGGGAATGCCTGCTCACAAAATTTGGGAATGCGACAACACCTTTGTCCCTCAAATAATGAATGTAAAAGAAAACAAAATAACACAGCGAGCAGAGAAATTAAACTCTTCCACAGCTCGCATGCAGCTACAAATACTTTGGTTGATTGATTCAACTCACAGATCTCTCAGTCACACTTCCTTGAGATGCCTTGAATCATGTTTCTAGATGCTGATAGAGGCTGAACACCAGAGGTGTCAATGTGAGATCAGAGTGATGCCTCATGTTTTGAAGTCCAGTGGGCCTTCTTTGAGGTGAGACCAATCGTGCACCTCTAGTCCACATACCCAAGAACAGAGTCACCTCTCAGGTAACATGTCCTTGTTAAGCAGAGATCGTTGCTCCAGTCTCTAATCTCCCATGTATTTCGACACAAGAGTTTCTGACCAGAAACAGTGGACGAGGCCTGTGAAATGGTTCTGGGTGAGGAAATGGGCAGCAGGGGGTCCCGGCTGTGGGGTTTCTTTAATTATCTCCTTGTGGAAAAACAAAACAGGGCAGCTTCCCCAGGTTCTTTGACCTCTCTTGAGTGACCACAATATGGGCTGACATCAGTGAGTATGGGAGGAGCACGGGCCGCGGAGTCTCTCCCTTCTTCTCCTGGCTTTTCTCATCGCCAGGAATACGGTGCCAGCAGCAGCGAGTGAGCAGAGGGCAGATTTACATGAAGGGGCTGATCTCAGCTGTGGCCATTTAAAGAGACTTGAATGGTCCCAGTCAGCGACTGGTTTCCTTGAGGAGGAAGAGCTGGTCTGGATTACCACCATGGCCTTGGCCCCGCTCCTCCTCGTATTGCTCATGTGCTGCTCAGGTGCTGAAATGGGGGTTTTGTCCCCTGGCTGCCTGCAGATCTCGATACGAGGGGTTATTTCATGCCTTTGTGTTCTCTCTTGTTCCAGGTTGTCTTGCTCAGACAGCACCGACTCAGCCGCCTTCGGTGTGCATCTCTCCTGGACAAACTGCTATGATCACCTGCACGGGGAGTAGCATTGGTAGCACTGGAGCGAATTGGTACCAACAGAAACCTGGGACTGCCCCCCTGCTCATTATGAAATATGATAATAACAGACCCTCCGGTATCTCAGAGCGGTTGTCTGGTTCCATGTCCGGTAACACGGCCACACTGACCATCACTGGAGTCCAAGCCCAGGATGAGGCTGATTATTACTGCAGCACTTACAGTGGTAGTAACTCTCTGCACAATGACACAATGCTATGGGGAAGTGCGGCACAAACCTCCTGTTACACAGGGAGCGGGTCGCACTGTTCCTTTAGTGATCGTTCCTGTCAGAAAGGGGGCATGTGAGAAATGAGAGTGATTCCTATCAACCCTGAATCTTTTCCAGCCATCAGAGGATTTGTCTTTTCACTCAGTTCCTTGGAGGTCTGGGTACACAGGATGATTGTCCCAGAAGCTTTGCAGGGAGAGAGGGGCTGGGAGAAGGGTGATAGCTGAAAGAAGGAGGATTCACCTTCCTGCCTTCAGAACAATTGTGAAAGAAAGCAATGCGATCCACTGCGGCCTGGTTCCATGTCACAATGGTCAGAACTGCTTGTTCAGATCTTGGCTGTCTCCTAGGGTGACCACCTTTTGAAAATGCAAAAGCAGGAAGCATGCCCACCTACCCCAAACCCCAGTGGGGAACAAGCCACGCCCAATGAGCTGCCCGTGGCTCCATACCACTCCCCAGCCGGCCCCAGAGCCGTGCATTCTGGACCCAGGCCCATGCACTGCCCCAGCCAGGAGCACCCCCAGCTGCCAGCCCTACCCCCAGCTCTCTGCTTCCTCCTTCACTGTGTGGGCCTCAATCTGCCCCTGCCCCATAGACTTATCTGCAGGGAGCTGGGGGCAATGATCAGTTCAGGCATGGATCAGCTCAAGACTCTTAAAAAACTTGAACACAGCTATAAATGCTTCCAGGATTTCACTTCCTTATGATGCCTTGATTCATTTTTCTAAATACAGGTGACCCTCGCCATTGGTGTGGGATACGTTCTTGTACTCCCAGCGAACGGCAACACCTGTGAATAAGGCACTGCATTCATGAACACAGTGCCCCCGGCAGCAGGGTGGGGGCACAGCTGCTCTGGCAGCAGTGGAGCGCGGCTGCAGTGGCAGGAGTACGGCAGTGGCGGGAGCCCAGCAGCGGCAAGTGCGGAGCTCCCGAAGAGCTCTTTTAAGTGCATTTAAGAAGCAGGCTCGGTATTCATGAATATTTGAAACCACGAATGCTGAGCCCACAAATAATGAGGGTTTCCTGTACTGATAGAGGCTGAATGCCAGCGGTGTGAATGTGAGATCAGAGTAATGCCTCACATATTTTGAAGTCCAATAGACCTTCTCTTAGAAGAGACCGAAGTCTATCTCATCTGTCATCCCAAGGACAGTCTCCTCTTAGGGAATGGGTCCCTGTTGAGCAGAGGGTGAGCCCTTTGGGTTCTGGCTCCCAGCAGTGCCGGTGTGTAGATAACCAGCACCCAGGGCTGTGGTTTATTCCCTACAGGATGGTACTGTCACAGCAGGAGCCTCCTGCTGGAAACACTGACTGTGGTCTTGGCAGGGCAGCACCTGTTTCTCAGGAAGACAAAGTTTCCCCAGAGCAGGGCCAGTGATGCTGGGATATTCTGTGAATGATCCATTTATGGCTGCAGTGACCCTGGAGGATTTGGGGACTCTGCAAGGCAGCCTTTCCCCTTAGAAACACTTGGCTAACTGTTAGGAGTTACACAGGCAGGGTCTGACTGTGCTCTCATTGACTCCCTCTGTATAGCACTCTGATGATGCTAACACCAGTGAAGTTACCTCCAGTTTTACATCAAAGTAGAGAGGGAAGAATGAGGCCGAGTCCCTCACATGTGTTTCTACCGTTGTCAGGTGGATGCATGAGGGTCTTTAGGAGCCAGTGAACTGGGAGCAGATTTGCATGAAGGAGCTGTTCTCAACTCTGGGGTATAAAAATGAGTCAAAGGGTCCAGCCGGAGACCTGTTTGCTTGAGGAAGCTGAGCTGCTCCAGATTCCCAGCATGGCCTGTGCCCCGCTCTGCCTTGTGGTGCTCAGGTACTGCATTGCATTTGGTTTCTAGTCGACTGTCAACTCCTTCTTGCTGGTTGTGATGGGAGATGTTTCCACTATACCCATGGGTGGTTGGGTGAAGGCCTCTTCCTTGGGAACAAGACCAGCAACGAATAAGATAATAATGAAAAATAAAGAAGAATGTTGACTGCCTCCTAGTGTTGCCATCTTTTGAAAATGCAAAAGCGGGACACATGCCTCCCCCTGCCCGCACAACGGTGGGTGGCATGGCCACAGCCAAGTGCAGCCAGTGGGTGGAGAGAAAATATGTGGGCTGCCACTGTGGGGCGCTTTGGTCCCCACTAAGTTGTGCCCTTCCCGGGAGCCTCCGCAGCCCAGTAGGTGAGACATGCCATGGACTGGCCAAGAGACTCAGCGGTGCTGCCACCACTGGAACCGCCACGCGGGAACTGTCATGCCAGCAGGAACCGGTGGCACAACTCCATCCTGCCACCACTCCCTCCGCTGCTGGGCAGAGGGGATACCTTGCCATGGTGGCACAGCTGGCACAAGGCTCTGGTGGTGGTGGAAGTGGTGGTGGTGGCGGCACACAGCATGACCGCTTTGCTCAAACCTCCCATGCTTGGTCCTGCCTGGTGGACTGTGAAGACATCAGGAGAGGGCAGAAGGATGAAGAGCCCCCAGTGGGCAGCCTGTATCTGCCCCTCCCCCGTGCACAAATATGAGGGGCACATGCCTCCCCATGCCCCTCTCCCTGGGACTGCACACTCCAGCAGGTTGACATTTCCCTTTCCCTTGTGTGGCTGTCGCATGGTGTTGTGGTTGTTCAGCCACCCTGCGGACGAGAAACCAGCACCAGGCCCAGGTGGAATCCGCTGAAGCTCGTAGCAACGCCTTGGGGACGTTAATGGAAAGTGCAGAGAGGAAAATGGTGAGGGGAGGCAAGATCAAATTAAGGAACCAGGGGATCATGTTCTTTATTAGACATGATGGTGCTTGTCAGGGCAAGACCTGGTGGCAGCTGTAACGGTTGGCATCACGAGCTCTGCCCTCAGCATCCCTCAAGGCACAGACACAGCTCATTGGCTCTTGTAATAAAAGTTGAAGGTTAGATGTTGCTGGGAGAAGCTTTATACTCAGAAATTTTGGCCCTATTTTACATGAGGAAATCTCTGTCTGTCCTCAGGAGATTCCCCTGCCAAAAATAGCATTACCCCCATTGTCATCCTCCTCCTCCTCTCCAGTATCTCTCAGGTTGCTCCCTGTTCCCGTTCTCTCCCCAGGGTCACTACCACTGGGACAACAGGATGGGCGCAGAAATAAAGAAAATGCAGTGAGATGTGGGTCCTCTCAAGCCCCATGGGGCATATCCTGCAACAGCTTTCACTCCCAGGAGATTCCCAGATGGATCCTCTCTAAGGACATCCACTCACATCCTGCTACTTAGATGATGAGCAATTAGGAGCAGGGACTGTCTGTCTGGCTTGTGTCTACACAGCACCATGCATCAAGTGGTTGTATCCATGGCTAGGGTCCCTGAGTCCCATGGGCATTATAAATAATACTCATAATGGTTCATGCTAGGGTCATATGACCTTCCCTCCCTCGGGTGCGCCCACCCTTTAATGGGACAGGAGGTGGGTTTTATGGATCCAAGATTATCCTGGCTTCGGGTGGCGTAATTTGAAGCCTCATAACAAGTGCTTAAAATCACACTGAAGTGTTAACCTGAGAACAATTCAGCAGTTCAGAGCTCCAGAAGCCACACACAATTACAGTGAAATGAGGCCCTATCACTGACTAACAGTTGATCAGTTCAAAGCGTATTGTGTAAAAATTCCCAAGGGTTCTCAAGTGCCATACCAATGCTAATGGGATACTTTTAATCACATGGTTTAATGAACCTTTATGGCTGTAGCGGCTCTAGAGGATTCAGTGACCCAGAACATGTCCTTTGCTCTAGGGTGATTAGGAATTATTAAATATTAGAAAGTGCACAGCCTGAGTCCGGTGTTCACTGACAGCATCTGAACCACACTCTGACATCAGTAAAATTACCTTCAGTTTTACAACATGGTACAAAGGGAAGAAGGAGGTTCAGAGCCCCATCTGAGGGCGTCAGATCGGTGAGTGTGGTACATTTCTAGAAGCCAGTGTAAGGGGAGCAGACTTGCTTGAAGGGTCTGTTCTCAACTCTGTGGGATTTAAGGAGTCAAATTGTCTCAGTCAGAGACCTGTAAGCCAAGTTGGTCTGACTTCCCACCATGGCCGGGGTCCAATTCCTTCCTGCAGTGATCGCATACTGCTCGGGTATCATAATGCATTTGGTTTCTCACCTGGCTGCCTAGAGATCTTGGTAACTGGCGTTAAAGTTAGACCAAGTCTTTCTATAAACTTATGTTGTTCTTCTATTCTAGCTTCCCTGGCCCAGTACGTGAAGACGCAGTCACCTTCGGTGTCCATCTCTCCAGGACAAACTGCTAAACTGACCTGCACAGGAAGAAATGTGGGTAGCTACAGTGTGAGTTGGGACCAACAGAAACCTGGCAGCATTCCCCTGCTGCTTATATACAGTGATAGCATCCGAGCCTCAGGCATCTCTGACCGACTCTCTGACTCCAAATCTGGGAACATGGCCACATTGACCATCACTGGAGTCCAAGCCCAGTACAAGGCTGACTATTACTGCCAGGCATGGCATAGTGACAGAAGTGCTCGACACCGTGCCACAGGGCAATGGGGAAGTGAGACACAAACCTGTGCTACCAAACAGAGCAGGTTGGCCTATTTTCTAAGTCAGAGTTGTTGTCACAAATGGGGGAAGGGGAACAAGTGTGATTGATTCAATGAACCACAAAACCTTCCCAGTCATCTGAGGAAACAGATTCTCAGTCACCAGAGAGAGGTCTAGGCATGCAGGTAGACTTTTACTAGGGACTCTGCAAGGGAAGTGGAGGGCAGGGAAGAATGATAGTTGAAACTCATACCAATTCCCCTTCAGGCTTTTACACCAGGGAAAGGAGTAATTGGGACTTCACTGTGGCTAGCTTCTGGGCTACCGTCATCCCCTTTTGCTTGTTAAGATATTGCACATCTCCACAGGGCCATGGGAAGCAGTGCAGAGGCATTTCCATGTGGGGAATATCACAGAGAACAGTGACACCCATGAGCAGATGTAGGATTTTGACAAGGGGAGGAGGGTGCAGATGGTGTGGTTCCTCTTCCCAAATAATACAACACAGTTTTCTCCAGGTAAAATTGGACTAGAAGCAGGAAGAATGTATACTGGTACCAGTACAAACAGGGCAGTGCGCTGCTACTACTCATGTATTACACCACCAGCAGAACCTCGGCATTCCTGATGGGTTCCCTGGTTCCAAGTCAGGGAACGTGGCCACATTGACCATCACCGGAGTCCAAGCTCAGGACGAGGCTGACTATTACTGTCATAGCAGCAAGGATCACAGTGATCCAGTAAGTTTCGGAAGTGAGACACAAACCTCCCGTCATGAAAAGAGAATGGCCCAACTCTGAACTTGTTCAGAGGGCTCCATGCAGTAGAGAGGGGGCAAGCGGGATGGAGGAGGGGAAGGAGCCGTTCTGTCTCCCAAGAAACTGTTCCCATGAGGTGTTGCAAACAGGTTACTGCCTCGCCATCCCCGTGGTGATGTCGCTGTAGCGGAGAGGGTGGGAGGCAGAAGAGAAGAGGAAAATTCGACGTGTGTGACTCGATAATTATCTTTG
This sequence comes from Alligator mississippiensis, assembly GCF_030867095.1. Lineage (NCBI taxonomy): Eukaryota > Metazoa > Chordata > Crocodylia > Alligatoridae > Alligator > Alligator mississippiensis. The sequence goes on along the minus strand of NC_081833.1, from coordinate 17,498,321 downwards.
CTTGAAGATTGTAGATCATGGATGGCGTCCCATTCTCTTGCCTGCCTGGCTCTGTGTTGTTACTCCAGCGTGTCCTGCAGTCTCCGTGTGCCAGGGTGGTGGTCAGCTGGGAGTCTATATCCCAGCTGGGCCCTTAGGAGAGAGGATATGCCCAACCCTAGCAGAGCAATCCAGGTGGTTTCTCCAATTGGATATAACTACCCCCAGGTGCACGGCCCTGGGAACAGCTCCCCTGCCCACTGCATTTCAGAGAGGAGACACAGATATTCCTGTGCTAATGGAGGCTAAGGAGCTTCATTGCCTGGCAGGCAATGTCCTGTGTAGCTATACAGTGGAGAGGTTGCAACCACCTCTTCTGCCACTTGGTTGACAAAGGAAATGGCAATAGAAAAGCTGTCTCTGGTCCTGATGGGCAAAAACCATCTCAGCATCTTCCCAGCCTCTTCTATTTGGTTTCTACTTGAATTGTGTCCTTACCTGTCTGTCAGTCTGGGTGCCCCAGGTTATGGCTACTACATGACCTCAAGCAAGTACAGGGGGAGCGAAACTAGTCTCTTCTGTTTTGGCCCTAACCTCATGGCAGAGGGGCAGTGGCTCAAGATATGTCAATCTCTGAGTTGTCCAGTGATGCTTTTTAAACAGCTTGGGTAGCACCTAACAACATCTGGTCTTCATGGGCCCCAAAGGTGAGGTCATTTGAAAGCATCAGGCAACGGGGCTGCTTCTGGTGCAAACTTAGTGATGAGGTCACAAAAAGTTATTCAAGAGCCTGGAAGAACTGCCTGCCTCCAGAGGAAAGCTCAGTCAGACTCTGGATGACACTTGAGAGAAATATAGTACATAACTAGAACTATCGCTTGCTGTACAGAAGATGCGTGTTCAACGGCGACCCAGCTACACTGTTTGCTCTCAGGTTATTGTGTGATACCTCTCTGTCCTGTACGGAGGGGGCACAGGGCCTGGAAACAGTCCCGAGCCCTGGGTGGTGGGAGCGGTGACCCCAGGATAGTGGGTGTGCTCCAGGAAGGAGGACGGGCAAACTTGAGGCACCCGTGAGGAGGCACTTGGACCTTGGTAGGAGGTCAGGTGCAGTGAGGTGGGTGCCTCAGCGGGGAAGCACCCCCTACTGGCCAGCCACACTGAGCCTGGTGGTATCTGGCCCTTCCCCATCATATTTTTGGGGTTTGGTGTCACATTAGCTCTGAAAATCATTAGCTAAAGTAGAGTCTGATCTCTTGGGCTTCCCACAGTCTTATCTGGAAAGCAGGGGCCCCAGGGATTCCCTCTTTGGAGCTGTTAGTTGGTCCAGCTTCATGCAATGGTTGCAGAGCTGGACCAGAGGGTGTCAAGGCCCTCTCCAATCTGCAGGGACATGCACAGTGCGATGGGTAGTAGACTGGGCTACATTGTGAGTAGAAACACCAGGGGACAATCTGTACCCATAAATTGCCAAAAAAAGGAGGAAGTCTGGTCCAGTGACCGTGGAGGACACAAGCTGCACAGGGCCAGGAGTGCATCTGGGTGGATTGTGAATGATTCAAGATTTCCAGCACCCATGGAAAGCAGATTCAAAGGCCTTTTCATGCAAAGGATGGACAAATACACAGAGCTGTGACACCCTTTGCAGAGCAGGAATGCCTGCTCAGAAAACTTGGGAATGGGACAACACCCTTGTCCCTCAAATACGTGAATGTAAAAGAAAAGAAATAACACAGCGAGCAGAGAAATGAAACTCTTCCACAACTCGCATGCAGCTGCAAAAACTTCTAAGATTGATTCAACTCACAGATCTCTGTCACTTCCTTGAGATGCCTTGAATCATGTTTCTAGATGCTGATAGAGGCTGAACACCAGAGGTGTCAATGTGAGATCAGAGTGATGCCTCATGTTTTGAGTCCAGTGGACCTTCTTTGAGGTGAGACCCGCTGTCTACCTTTCGTCCACAGTCCCAAGGACAGAGTCACCTCTCAGGTAACACGTCCTTGTTAAGCAGAGATCGTTGCTCCAGTCTCTAATCTCCCATGTAGTTCGACACAGGAGTTTCTGACCAGAAACAGTGGACGAGGCCTGTGAAATGGTTCTGGGTGAGGAAATCGGCAGCAGGGGGTCTTGGCTGTGGAGTTTCTTTAATTATCTCCTTCTGGAAAAAAAACCAAACAGGGCAGTTTCCCCAGGTCCTCTGTCCTCTATTGAGTGACCACAATATGGGCTGACACCAGTGTACATGGGAGGAGCACAGGACGCAGAGTCCCTCCCTTCTCCTCCTGTCTCTTCTCATCGGCAGGAATAAGGTGCCAGCAGCAGCCAGTGAGCAGAGGGCAGATTTACATGAAGGGGCCGATCTCAGTTGTGGGCATTTAAAGAGACTTGAACTGTCCCAGCCAGCGACTGGTTTCCTTGAGGAGGCAGAGCTGGTCTGCATTTCCACCATGGCCTTGGCCCCGCTCCTGCTCGTATTGCTCCTGTGCTGCTCAGGTGCTGAAATGGGGGTTTTGTCCCCTGGCTGCCTGCAGATCTCGATACGAGGGGTTATTTCATGCCTGTGTGTTCTCTCTTGTTCCAGGTTGTCTTGCTCAGACCGTGCCGACTCAGCCGCCTTCGGTGTCCGTCTCTCCCGGACAAACTGCTACTATCACCTGCACGGGCAGTAGCATCGGTAGCGCTGGAGCGAATTGGTACCAACAGAAACCTGGGAGTGCCCCCCTGACCGTTATGTACAATAATAATAACAGACCCTCCGGTATCTCCGACCGGTTCTCTGGTTCCAAGTCCGGTAACACGGCCACATTGACCATCACTGGAGTCCAAGCCCAGGACGAGGCTGACTATTACTGCAGCACTTATGATAGTGGCAGTAGCTCTCCACACAGTGACACAGTGCAATGGGGAAGTGCGACAGAAACCTCCTGTTACAAAGGGAGTGGGTCGCACTGTTTCTTTAGTGATCGTTCCTGTCAGAAAGGGGATATGTGAGAAATGGGTTTGATTCCCCTATCTAGCCTGAATCCTTTCCAGCCGCCAGAGGATTTTCCTTCTCACTCACTACATGGAAGTCTGGGTACACAGGATGATTGTCCCAGAAGCTTTGCAGAGCGAGAGGGACTGGGAGAAGGGTGATACTTGAGAGAAGGAGGAATCACCTTTCTTCCCTGAATACAATTGTGAAAGAAAGCAATGTCATCCACTGTGGCCTGGGTCCATCTCGCTACGGTCACTATGGCTTGTTCAGATGTTGGCTGCCGTTAAGCCACGGTGGGGTCAAAACTGCAGGGAGGGTAGCCCACACGGAGGGCACAAATCCTGCCCAATTTCAAGGAGGTAGGTGCAGGGGCCTGGAGGAAACTGCACCTCAAGCTGTGGACAAGCAAATCTCGTGGCGTGGGTGACACTGTGCTAAGGCGGAGCAGGGTGAAAGCCGAGGCCATGAATTGTGCCGGCTGTCGAGGAGCTCAGTGCAGGGCTTCTGGGTTGCGGGGCCTGCACCTCTGGCTGCTGACAGGCAAAACTCGTGTCATGGGTGCTTGTGCAACTGTGCCTATGTTGTGCCATGGGCGGGAGGGGACGGGGGTGTGCGGTTGAAGCTACTGCAGGCCTGGCTGCTAGGCTACTGTGTTACCAACGAACAAAGATTCAGTCAGGGACCAGCTCAGCACACAGGAGCTAGCTAGTATCTACTAGATAACGAGTTACCAAGAAAGGATTAACAGCCAGAAAACCACCGACTAAGGAGAGGAAATTATCATGACAGAGCTGAACTGCTTCTGCTCCAAGACAGAGACAGGCAGTGGCACAAGTAGCCATGTCACGGACTTGCCTGTCAGCAGCCAGAGGTGCAGGCTCCAGACCCCAGAGCCCCTGCACCCATCTCCTTGGCAGCCGGCCGGCTTGGTGGCCACAGCAGGGCTTAGCCACTAACTCCAGTTTCACACCAGTTTCCTTTCTGGAGAGGCCACAATCCTGCCATCACTGCAATGAAAGTCCTCCCAGCCATACCCGTGATGTGGTGATTTCCCTCCATATGATATACTGATATGATACACTGCTCATTTTATGGGGGAGGAAACTGAGGCTCAGAGATGTATCCTAGGCCCAGTTGCACCGAACATCTCTGGTAGTTTCAAATCAAACCTCTGCCTTCTGTCCCCAATGTCCTCCCCACACACATGGACCTGCCTCCCCTCACAACAGTTTTCACTGGACTTCCCATCCCCACTTCTCCTCTCTTAGCTATGATCCATCTCTTTGCCATCCCATGAGTTCAATGATCCCTGGATTGGGTAAGCCCAAAATTTGGGGAGTCACCAAAGCCTGCCAGAGAGGGATAAAAGCTTGTGAAGAATGACTCCCTCTTTGACCTGACCAGCACCCTGCCTGCCCACCCAGAAGGACCAGCCGGTGACCTGCTTCTAAAGCAACATCGCACTGAAAGAAGCCTTAATTGGTCATCGACAGAAGACTCTAGCACTTGGGGATAGGTATATCTTGACACCAGTGCTTAGTGCTCATACCTAGTTACTGTGAGGAAATCTGTCTGTCCTCAGGAGGGTTTCCCCCAAACATACCATCACCACCCTTGTCATCATCCTCCTCCTCTCCAGTATCCCTCAGTTTGATCCCTGTTCCTGTTCTCTCCCCAGGGTCGCTACTGCTGGAACATCAGGTTGGGCACAGGAATAAAGAAAGTGTAGTGAGATGTGGGTCCTCTCAAGCCCCATTGGGGCACATCCTGCAACAGCTTTCACTCCCAGGAGATTCCCAGATGGATGCTCTCTAAGGACGTCCACTCACATCCTGCTACTTGGATGATGAGAAATTAGGAGAAGGAGCAATTAGGAGAGGTATCTAGGCATGCAGGAAGACTTCTACTAGGGACTCTGCAAGGGAAGTGGAGGGCGGGGAATAGTGATAGTTGAAACTAATACCAATTTCCCTTTAAGCTTTTACACCAGGGAAAGGTATAATTGGGGCTTCAATGTGGCTAGCTTCTGGGCTACTGCCATCCCCTTCTGCTTATTAAGATATTGCACGTCTCCACAGGGCCATGGGAAGCAGGGCAGAGGCATTTCCGTGTGGGGACTATCACAGAGAATGGTGACACCCATGAGCAGATGTAGGATTTTGACAAGGGGAGGAGGGTGCAGATGGTGTGGTTCCTCATCCCAAATAATACAACACAGTTTTCTCCAGGTAAAATTGAACTAGAAGCAGGAAGAATGTATACTGGTACCAGTACAAACCAGGCAGTGCCCCCCCTACTACTCATATATTCACCAGCAGCAGACCCTCGGCATCCCTGATGGGTTCTCTGGTTTCAAGTTGGGGAACGTGGCCACATTGACCATCACTGGAGTCTGAACTTGTTCAGATGGCTCCACACAATTGTGGAATTCATCACACAACCCTGATCTCCTTCAGTCTAAGAATTTCCACCTTGCACCATTGCTTTCAAAGAGCACACAGAACAAGTCTGGCGTCCTCGGGGTGGCTGCCCAAGGTTTCCAATCATTGCTTCAGAAAGACCTCATAGTTCTTTACAGAACTTGACTCAATTCACACGCGGAAACACATTCACTGACAACAGCAACACAATTTCCTTAATTGCTCGAGTCCCTTCTGGCAGAGCCGGTACGTCTTTAGACCCTCCACTCCCCATGTCTTTAACCTCAATTCACACAGGTCTTTCACACAGGAGAAGCTGATTGAGGGTGTCTGGTCAGGTCGTGAGATTTGCTAGCGGCACAGGAATGCTGCGGTTAATGTCCAAAGACAAACTTCCGTAGCACCGGCACACAATGCAGTTACTCACCGTTAGACCGAACGTCGGGGTTCCTTGCAGGGGAGACTCCAGCATTGTACATGTACACACACTATGGCCATAAAAGTTGTAAGTTACTAGACAAATGGAATCGGTATACCAGAGATGATTCTAGTTTGCAGTTTCCCCTGGAGGGAACATTTGATTTAAATAAAATCCTTCATCTCCGTGGAGCCCTTGAGTCAAGAGGCAGTAAAACACCACAGACTCAGTGGGACACATTTTTTTGATTAGTATGCAGAAGCTTCCAAAAGACGTCAAGAATCTCAAGTTCAGAGCCTTAAGGACTCCCAAGAAAAACTAAAATCTCAGATAAAAGAATTAAAACAGAAAAATGCACCAATAGGGGATCCTCCATCAACAACATTACCAGCACCAACACAACTTTATCCACAATAGAGTGAGAATGAATCTGTAGAAGACAAAACTGATTTTTTTAGTGTGCCATCCCCATACCAGTCCCAGGAGATTCCTAAACCTTGTTAAGCAATTCCCTGATATCAGGGAGGAACCCCAGAAGTTTAGAGAGGAATTGGAAACTGTTGTCAATTGTTATGAGCCAACATGGGTGCATTTAAACCAATTAATGAGAAGGGTTCTTCCCTCTGAGGTCCGTAAACGCCTCATCGCACAGACTAATTGGCCTCCTCAAGACCCTGTAATGGGAGGTCTCTTAGTAGGTGCCCGAGAACGCCTTCTTGAGTCTGTGCTTAAAATCTGCCCCAGGAAAACTGACGGGGCCAAAATAAATAACTGTAAGCAAAATAAAAGGAGAATCCCCAGCAGACTACATGGATCGCTTGAAACTCGTATTTGAAAGACATTCTGGCATTGAAAATGCAGCTGAAACTGCCCCAGAAGCAGTTGCCGCAGCTGTTGTCCAAGCACTTCTTTCTGAAGTCCAGGAACAGCTGCGTACAACTGCTGTAGGTTGGCAAACTAAGACGCTTACAGAATCAGTCACCATTGCTAATCACTGTACAGCCTGCCAAGAAAAGAAAAAGGAATCCACGGAAAATAAGCTAATGTCTTTACAAATACAAACTTTAGGCAGAGGTAGAAGTCGAGGTTTCTACTGAGGACAATTCACAGGCAGGGGACGTGGTTGTGGGATGGGACGAGGAGAATTTCAGTCCAAAATAATGACAGTTATTATTGTGGCCAACCAGGACACTGGAAGGCTCAATGTCCTCTCCAGCCTGGCCAGCCGGGGATGACGTTTAACCAGCCACCATCTCCCCTCTCTCAATTTTCTGTCCTGAACCAAGAAACCTCCTGTTAGAAAGCCTGAGGAATGATAACATCACAGCCCCGCTTCTCTTACTTAATCAAGAGGATCCCTTCATTTCCTGGTTAATAAGTGGCACTCCCACAAAATGTTTAGTAAATACCGACGCAAGTCGCTCTACTCTCCGAGCTGAAGAATTTTCTACAGCCCCCCTCTCCTCTGCTGTTGCAAACGCTGTAGGAATTTCAAATCAGATAGTTCCTTATCCTGTTTCCCAACCCTTACATGTTTCTCTTAGCCCTGTTTCTAATCGACATGCTTTTCTCCTCAGTCCTTTTTCTCCTGTTAATTTGTTAGGCAGAGATTTTGCTTTTTAAACTCAGCTGTACTATTTATTGTTCTCCTAATGGTGTTTATTTAGATGTTCCCTGTGTTAATGAAATGGCTGGACTTGCTCACCTAGTTAGCTCACCTCCTGAGCCTGAGCCCCCTAATCTTTCTGTGTTACAAGAGGAAATCATAAAGGCTGTGCCTCCGTTTCTCTGGTCCCAACATGCTAATGAAGTAGGGCAAATCCATACTGCCCAGCCTGAAAAAAATTAGATTAAATCCAAACACTATCTTGTCCTGTAGTCCTCCTAATGTCGGTTATTTTTCTGTTGTTGACTTATGTTCTGCATTTTCTCTATCTTTATACACCCCGATAGCCAGTTTCTCTTTGCATTCACCTTTCAGGGACTTCAGTATACCTGGACTCAATTGCCCCAGGGCTATACTGAACCCCCTTCTCTTTTTCTCAAATTCTGAAGAAGGATTTAGATGACATAATATTTAAATAAAATTCTGTGCTTGTGCAGGACATTGATGATCTACTCTTAGCATCTACCTCCCTGAAAGCCTGTAAAGCTGATTCTTTAACTGTCTTCATGCTGTAACTGCAGCTGCTATTACTGTTGAACTGTCCTGTACCCTTGTATTAATTTCTCCCCTTACTGTTGCTGTCCCACACGCTGTAGCAGACCTTTTACTAAAAACTAAAACTCAACACCTTTCAAATGCTAGATTGACTAAGTATGAAATTTTGCTTCTTTCTGTTGGAAATATTACTTTAACTAGATGCCCTGTTTTAAACCCTGCCTCCCTGTTGCCTACTCCTTCAGATGGTGAACCCCACGATTGTATTGCTGTTACTGCCCACCTAAAAATGACCCGCATGGATCTAAAGGACACCCCCTTGCAAAACCCAAATCTAGTATTTATGTTGGTGGATCATGTCAAAGAATCTGAAAAGGTTCTCCTGTTGCAGGATATGCAGTATGTTCCCAATATGATGTTATAGAAAACCATCACTTGCCCAATATGTGTTCAGCTCCGGGGCTTGCACCCTAGCCTCTGGTACCTCTGTTAATATTTACACTATGCCTTTGGTATTGTACATGATTATGGTCAACTCTGGAAGCAAGGAGGCTTCCTCACGTCAAAAGGTGCCAAAATTAGTAATGGTCCATATGTAAATGCCTTGTTAAATGCTTGCAGGGGTTTAGGTTGTAGCCGTGTTGGTCTAAGGATATAGGCAGACAAGGTTCCTTGGGTGAATTTGGTATCTTTTATTAGACCAACCCAAATGGTTGGAGAATAGTTATTAAGCAAGCTTTCGGGTTCAAAAACCCTTCGTTAGGCTAAGGACGCTGCAGCAGTTGCTGCGTGCTCTTCCTGGATGGGATGAAAAGTAAAGAAGCCAGAGGCTGGGCTGGGCTGGGGAGTCAGTTGCCAGGCAGATTGTAATGTATCAAAAATCCAATGTCTATGTTTAGTCCATGATCTCTAGTATCCAGCAGGTTGATGAAATGGAGCTCATAGGCTCGTCTTTGGGATGTGTTGTATAAATTTCCCTTGAGGATCAGGTTTGAGAGATTGGAGAGAGAGTGGCCCTCCTGTGAGAAATGTGCCCCCACTGGTAATTGGGTGTTTCTGTCTTTGATGGATTTCCGGTGTGCGTTCATTCTGGTGCGCAGTTGTTGTCTGGTCTCTCCTACATATCTTCCATCAGGGCATTGTTAAATGCTTTACAGTTACCTTCTGCCGTTGCTATTATTAAATGCCAAGCTCATCAGAAACCTTATGATGATGTTACACGTGGGAATGCTCTGGCAGACTCCGCTGCCAAAGCTGTGGCTATTTCCACTCCTCAGGCTACACCTGTGTTTTTGTCTGTCTCAACTAACCAGTCTCCATTGGCAAGTCTTCGTGACGTTGTCCTCCTCCAAGATCAGGCTCCAGAATCAGAAAAAATATACGTGGAGACTGGCTGGGTGTTTGTTACACCCTGACCATTTGTGGCGCTGCCCAGACGGCTGCCTGGTTGCCCCAATGGTCCTTCTTCTCTATCTTGCTTGCATAAACCATGGCATAGCACGCATGAGCAAATGGGGGATGATAGAAGCTGTTAAGCTTGATTGATTTGCTCCAACTTTTTCATCTGTGGCTCAACAATACTGTTATACCTGCCCTATTTGTCAAGCCCATAATGTGGGAAAACCTGTAAAAACAACACCCCCCCCCCCCCCGCAAATCCCCCACCTTGGGGGCCGTTTGTAAATTTACGAATAGATTTTATTCAAATGCAGAAATGTTGTTCTTATGAATATGTTCTAGTTATTGTATGTATGTTCCCTGGATGGGTAGAAGCCTACCCACGTGCAAAAGCTGATACCACCACTGTGAGCAAAACATTGCTCAGAGACTTTATTCCAAGGTTTGGTATTCCTTTATCCATAAACTCCAGTAGAGGAACTCATTTTACTGGGCAGATAATGAAAGAAGCCTGCAAAGTCCTGCAAGTCCAGCAGAACGTTCATTGTCCATACTATCCACAAGCCTCGGACCAAGTGGAACGCCAAAATGGCATTTTAAAAAATAAACTGGCCAAAATTTGTGCTGAAACTCACTTGAAATGGCCAGATGCACTTCCCATAGCCCTTATGATAATGAGATCTACTGTCAGTCGGAAGACTGGACTTAGCTCACATGAAATCCTGATGGGAAGACCCATGAGGCTCCCCGCCTCACCACCTGTTGCCTCCCACTTTTGCAATATACATTTACCGCTGGAAAGGCCCATTCCAGGTACTCCTGACAACCAACACTGAAGTAAAGTGTCAAGGACTCCAACCGTGGATCCATGCTTCACACACTAAGAAAACATCAGCCCCGTTAGACTTAGAGTCTCCTCCATATCAACCTTGTAATCAGCCTCCATGGACTGGTAGTGAGCCTGGCGCCTGCCAACAGGAGAGCTCAAGACCAGTAGTGAGCCAAGCGCCTACTGGTGAAGAGGATTTGCCACTACAGAGCAAAGAGGATTTACCACTACAGAACAAAGAAAATGTACCCCAACAACACCACTATGGCATTCGGGAAAGGAAAAAGGCCTATACCTAGCTCCTGGTTCCCGAGGTGGGGTTGGTTAGTCATGACTTTGGTACTACTCAGTCTTTCTTTTTAGATCATCTTATATGAACTTAAAGACTCACCAGGTAAAAGAGACTTTATAAATCACACTAGACTTCAGAACAGGTCAAAAAGATCACTTCCACACTGGCATGCTCACCAAAATGCTTTTCTTCGAATGTCTTATCAATATGCAAAGGATTTAAATGTTTCTAAATGTTGGGTGTGACCCCACTTGCCTCCTAGTACAATGACAGGGGTGCTCATGATTGCTTCATCCCTTAATCGGACAGACTTTTGTGATATGTATGTTAAAATACTGAAAAGGTAAACAGAAAGAAGAATTAGAAGTTAAAAGGCTCATGGCTATAAATATCTAATATGTTGGGCCAAAAAGGCCCAAAAGGGAGAAACGTGGAAATAAGTTTAGCCAGGCCTCTTACTTAACTAAGAAGAAAGAGAAAGAGAAGAGACAAAGATGCTGATGCTATGCGTTTCAAAATGATCTAAGATAAGGAAAAACCTTCATGCCTTGTTTTGTCTGTGTGCAGATGTTAACTTCCTCCTTTCCGGGAACCAAAAAACCAAAAACACAACACTGAGAGCTGTTCCCAAAAAACAATGTGTTTACTGAAGAAGTAAACTGCTTACGTTTGACAAGTGAATGATCAAGATCTTCCTGTTTCTCTCAAGGTTGCTTTGTCTGAACCCTGAATTTTTTCTGTCTGTCTAAAGTATAAATAAGCTTGTAAACTTGTAGAGGTCAGAGTACCTTTGAGACCCCTCCTTGCGATCACTCGTATAGCTTTAAATAAACCTAGATGGCTCTGCCAATTCTAATACAACTACAACGCGAAGTTTGATTTCTTCCACACAGTAGAGAGGGGGCAAGCGGGATGGAGGCAGGGGAAGGAGCTGTTCTGTCTCCCAAGAAACTGTTCCCGTGAGGTGTGACAAACAGGTTACTGCCTCTCCATCCCCGTGGTGATGTCACTGTCATGGAGAGGATGGGAGACAGAAGAGACGAGGAAAACTGGACCTGTGTGACTCCATAATTATCTTTGCTTGAAGACTGTAGATCATGAATGGTGTCCCATTCCCTTGCCTGCCTGGCTCTGTGTTGTTACTCCAGCCTGTCCTGCAGTCTCCGTGTGCCAGGGAGGTTGTCAGCTGGGAGTCTGTATCCCAGATGGATCCTTAGGGGAGTGGATAAGCCCAACCCTAGACGAGCAATCCAGGTGGTTTCTCCCACTGGATATAACTTCCCCATGTGCATGGCACTGGGAACAGCTCCCCTGCCCACTGCATTTCAGAGAGGAGACACAGATATTCCTGTGCTAATGGAGGCTAAGGAGCTTCGCTGCCTGGCAGGCAATGTCCTGTGTAACTATGCAGTGGAGAGGCTGCAACCACCTCTTCGGCCACCTGGTGACAAGGAAATGGCAATGGAAAAGCTTTCTCTGGTCCTGACAGGCAGTAACCATCTCAGTATCTTCCCAGCCTCTTCTAATTGTTTTCTACTTGCATTGTGTCCTTACCTCTCTTTCGGTCTGGGTGTCCCAGGTTATGGCTACTACCTGACCTCAAGCAGATACAGGGGGAGCGAAACTAGTCTCTTTTGTATTGGCCCTAACCTCATGGCAGAGGGGCAGTGGCACAAGATACGTCAATCTCCGAGTTGTCAGGTTATGCTTTTTAATTTGATTAGGTAACACCCAACAACATCTGGTCTTCATGGGCCTGAAGGTGAGGTCATTTGAAAGCACTGGGCTTCAGCTAATGGGGCTCCTTCTGACAGGACCTTAGTGATGAGGTCACGAAAAGTTATTTAAGAGCCCTTCTTCCTGGAAGAAGTGGAGAGGACCATATTGGGCAACATGTGAGCAACAGACTAGGCAGTGCTGGGGATCTCTCAGGAAACTCACTGACACACCATGAACTGCCGCCTCCAGAGGAAAGCTCAATCACCCTCCGGATACTGTGTGAATACCTTACCTGAATGTAATCTAGAAATATCGCTTGCTGTATAGAAGACGTGTGTTCAAAAGCTACCCAGCTAAACTGTTTGCTCTCAGGTTATTTTGCGATACCACTCTATCCTGTACCCTGGGGCCACAGGGCCTGGAAACAGTCCCGAACCCTGGGTGGTGGGAGCGGTGACCCCAGGATAGTGGGTGTGCTCCAGGAAGGAGGTCGGGCAGATGTGAGGCGCCCCTGGGGAGGCACTCAGACCTTCGGAGGGGGTCAGGTGCAGTAAGGTGGGTGCCTCAGCGGAGGAGCACCTCCTACTGTCCAGCCGCACTGAGCCTGGTGGTATCTGGCCTTTCCACATCATATTTCTGGGGTTTGGTGTCACATCAGCTCTTAAAGTCAGAAACTAAAAGTAGAGTCTGATCCTTTGGGCTTCCCACAGCCTTATCTGGAAAGCAGGTGCCCAGTGATTCTCCCTTTGGAGCCGTTAGTTGGTCCAGCTTCATCCAGAGGTTGCAGAGCTGGACCAGAGGGTGTCACACCCCTCTCCAATCTGCAGGGACATGCACAGTGCGATGGGTAGTAGACTGTGCTACAATTGTGAGTAGAAACACCAGGGGACAATCTGTACCCATAAACTGTCAAAAAAAGGAGGAAGACTGTTCCTATTCCAGTGACCATGGAGGACACAAGCTGCACAGAGCCAGGAGGGCATCTTGGTGGATTGTGAATGATACCAGATTTCCACCATCCATGGAAAGCAGATTCAAAGGCCTTTTCATGCAAACAATGCACAAACACACAGAGCTGCGACAGCCCCTTGCAGAGCGGGAATGCCTGCTCACAAAATGTGGGAATGGGACAACGCACTTGTCCCTAAGATAATGAACATAGAAGAAAAAAAAAAAAAGCAAAAAACCAACACAGCGAGCAGAGAAATGAAACTCTTCTACCACATGACATATATCCACACCAAATTTTAATCTTAAAAATGGAAAAATGCTACAGTCTTCTCTTGGGACACTGTTAGAGAGTTAATTTTAGAAAACAGCTCATGGTCCAACTTCTCTTTCTTCTTTCTAATCCAAGCTCTGTCCATATTCCTGGTTTCTCCCCATTCCACTGTTTCTCTGTTGGACATCAGGGATGAGAACAGAGGGTTGTGAATACGGTAAAAGTAAGCGCTGTTAGGCATCGATCAGCTTAAGGCTTTTAAGAAACTAACATACAGGTGCATATGCTTCCAAGATTGATTCAACTCACAGATCTCTCAGTCACACTTTCTTGTGATGCCTTCAATCATTTTTCTAGATGCTGATAGAGGCTGAATACCAGAGGTGTCAATGTGAGATCAGAGTGATGCCTTGTGTTTTGAAGTCTAAAGGACCTTCTTTGAGGTGAGACCCACTGTCCGCCTCTAGTCCACAGTCCCAAGGACAGAGTCACCTCTCAGGTAACACGTCCTTGTTAAGCAGAGATCGTTGCTCCAGTCTCTAATATCCCACGTAGTTCGACACGGGAGTTTCTGACCAGAAACAGTGGACGAGGCCTGTGAAATGGTTCTGGGCGAGGAAATGGGGAGCAGAGGGTCCTGGGCTGTGCATTTTCTTTTGTTATCTCCTTGTAAAAACAAAACAAAGCAAACAGGGCAGTTTCCCCAGGTCCTCTGTCCAAACTCGAGTGACCACAATATGGGCCGACACCAGTGCGCATGGGAGGAGCATGGGCTGCAGAGTCCCTCCCTTCTCCTCCTGGCTTTTCTCAACTGCAGAAATAAGGTGCCAGCAGCAGCCAGTGAGCAGAGGGCAGATTTACATGAAGGGGCCGATCTCAGCTGTGGGCATTTAAAGAGACTTGTATGATCCCAGCCAGCAACTGGTTTCCTTGAGGAGGGAGAGCTGGTCTGCATTTCCACCATTGCCTTGGCCCCACTCCTGCTCGTATTGCTCCTGTGCTGCTCAGGTGCTGAAATGGGGGTTTTGTCCCCTGGCTGCCTGCAGATCTCGATACAAGGGGTTATTTCATGCCTGTGTGTTCTCTCTTGTTCCAGGTTGTCTTGCTCTGACCGCGCCGACTCAGCCGCCTTCGGTGTCCGTCTCTCCCGGACAAACTGCTACAATCACCTGCACGGGCAGTAACATTGGTAGCTACGGAGCGAGTTGGTACCAACAGAAACGTGGGAGTGCCCCCCTGCTCATTATGAAATATGATAATAACAGACCCTCCGGTATCTCGGAGCGGTTCTCTGGTTCCAAGTCCGGTAACACGGCCACATTGACCATCACTGGAGTCCAAGTCCAGGATGAGGCTGATTATTATTGTGGTGCTGATACTGGCAGTAGCTCTCCACACAATGACATAGTGCAATGGGGAAGTGAGACACAAACCTCCTGTTACAAAAGGAGTGGGTCGCACTGTTTCTATAGTGATCATTCCTGTCAGAAAGGGGACACATTAAAAATAAGAGTGATTTCAATCAACCCTGAATCCTTTCCAGCCCCCGGAGGATTTGTCTTCTCACTCACTTCCTTGGAGGTCTGGGTACACAGGGTGATTGTCCCAGAACTTTTGCAGGGACAGAGGGAGCTGGGAGAAGGGTGAGAGTTGAGAGAAGGAGGATTCACCTTCCTGCCTTCAAAACAATTGTGAAAGAAAGCAATGTGATCCACTGTGGCCTGGTTCCACGTCACTACGGTCACTACTGCTTGTTCAGATGTTGCCTGCCTCCCAGTGTGACCATCGTTTGAAAATGGAAAAGTGGGGGACATGCCTCCCCCCAACCCCCCAACTGGGAGCTAAACCAGGTGGAGCCGGTGGGATGTGAGAGTACATGTGGGCTGCCCCTGTGGGGCGCTTTGGTCCCCTCTCTGGTGCACTCCTCTCAGGAGCTTCTGCAGCCCAGGAGGTGAGACATGCCATGGACTGGCCAAGAGACTCAGCGCTGCCACCACTGCTGGAACCGCCACGCGGGAACCGCCACGCCAGCAGGAACAGGTGGCACAACTCCATGATGCCACCACGCCCTCTGTGGCCGGGCAGAAAGGGGATACCTTGCCATGGTGGCACAGCTGGGGCAGGGCTCCGGTGGTGGTGGAAGTGGTGGTGGTGGCACCGAGCCTGCCCACCTTGCTCCACTCTCCCATGCCAGGCCCCACCTGCTGGACCATGAAAACTTCAGGAGAGGGCAGGAGGATGGAGAGCCAACAGCGGTGCCATGCACAAACACTGGGGCACATGCCTCCCCATGCCCCCCTTCCTGGGAGTGCATGCACCAGCAGGGAGCCAGCCCCCCCACCCCTGTCCCCCAGGTTAGCCACCCATGGCTCTATGCCTGTCTCTGGCCAGCCCTGCAGACACTCATCCCCCCGCAGCATCTGAACATCCTCGGTGACTCTTGCATCACAGCTGGCACACAGACATGGTTGACATTTCCCTTTCCCTACATGTCTGTCGCATGGTGTTGTGGTTGTTCAGCCACCCTGCAGATGAGAGGCCAGCACCAGGCCCTGGTGGAATCCGCTGAAGCTCGTAGCAACGCCCTGGGGACATGAATGGAAACTGCAGAGAGGAAAATGGTGAGGGGAGGCAAGATCAAATTAAGGAACCAGGGGACTATGTTCATTACTAGACATGATGGAGCTCGTCAGGGCAAGACCTGGAGGTAGTTGTAACGGATGCCAGCATGAGGAGCTCTGCATCCAGCATTCATCAAGCCAGACACACAGCTCATTGGATCTTGTAAGACAATTTGGTTAGACATTGCTGGGAGACGCTTTATACAGAGATATTTTGGTTCTCCTCTCCAGTATCCCTCAGGTTGCTCCCTCTCCCGGTTCTCTCCCAGGGTCACTACCTCTGGGAAAACAGGATGGGCGCAGGAATAAAGCAAGTGTTGTGAGATGTGGATCCTCTCAAGCCCCATGGGGCACATCCTGCAACAGCTTTCACTCCCAGGAGATTCCCAGATGGATCCTCTTTAAGGACGTCCACTCACATCCTGCTACTTGGATGATGAGCAATTAGGAGCAGGGACTGTCTGTCTGGCTTGTGTCTCCAGGCATTGAGTGGTTGTATCCATGGCTGGGGTCGAGTCCCATGGGCATTATAAATAATACTCAAAATGGCTCATGCTAGGGTCATGTGACCTTCCCTCCCTGGGGCCCACCCACCCTTTAATGGGAGAGGAGGTGGGTTTTACGGATGCAAGATTAAACTGCCCTCGGGTGGCGTATATTGAAGCCTCATAACAACTGCAAAAATCACTTTAAAGTGTTAACATGAGAACAATTCAGCAGTTAAGAGCTCCAGAAGCCACACAGTATTACAGTGGAACAAGGCCCTATCACTGATTAACATTTGATCAGCTCAAAGTGTATTGTGAAAAAATTCCCAAAGGTTCCCCAGTGCAGTACCAATGCTGATGAGATACTTTTAATCAAATGGTGTTAAGGAGCCTTTATGGCTGTAGCGGCTCCAGACGATTCAGCGACCCAGAACATGTCCTTTGCTCTAGGGTGATTAGGAATTATTAAATATTAGAAAGTGCACAGCCTGAATCCGGTGATCACTGACAGCATCTGAACCACACTCTGACATCAGTAAAATTACCTTCACTTTTACACCATAGTACAAAGGGAAGAAGGAGGTTCAGAGTTCCCCATCTGAGGGCCTGTCAGATTGGTGAGTGTGGTACGTTTCTAGGAGCCCGTGTGAGGGGAGCAGACTTGCATGAAGGGCCTGTTCTCAGCTCTGTTGGATTTCAAATTGGAGTCAAATTGTCTCAGCCAGAGACCTGTAAGCCAAGTTGGTCTGGATTCCCACCATGGCCGGGGTCCCTTTCATTCTAGGAGTGCTCACATACTGCTCGGGTATTATAATGCATTTGGTTTCTCACCTGGCTGCCTAGAGATCTTGGTAACTGGAGTTAAAATCAGACCAAGACTTTCTATAAACTTAGGTTGTTCTTCGCTTCTAGGTTCCCTGGCCCAGTACTTGATGACGCAGTCACCTTCGGTGTCCATCTCTCCAGGACAAACTGCTAAACTGACCTGCACAGGAAGAAACGTGGGTAGCTACAGTGTGAGTTGGGACCAACAGAAACCTGGCAGCATCCCCGTCCTGTTTTTATACAGCGATAGCATCCGAGCCTCAGGCATCTCTGACCAACTCTCTGACTCCAAATCTGGGAACACGGCCACATTGACTATCACTGGAGTCCAAGCCCAGGACGAGGCTGACTATTACTGCCAGGCATGGCATAGTGACAGCAGAGCTTGACACAGTGACACAGGGCAATGGGGAAGTGAGACACAAACATGTGCAACCAAACAGAGCTGGTTGGCTGTTTTCCAAGTCAGAGCTCTTGTCAGAAATGGGGGAAGGGGAACAAGTGCGACTGATTCAATGAACCACAAATCTTTCCCAGTCACCTGAGGAGACAGATCCTCAGTCACTCCCGAGAGGTCCAGGCATGCAGGAAGACTTCTACTAGGGACTCTGCAAGGGAAGTGGAGGGCAGGGAAGAGTGATAGTTGAAACTAATAACAATTCTCCTTCAGGCTTTTACACCAGGGAAAGGAATAATTGGGACTTGAGTGTGGCTTCCCTCTGGGCTACCGTCATTTCCTTTTGCTTTTTAATATATTGCATGTCTACACAATGCCTGCCGGAAGCAGTGCAGAGGCATTTCCATGTGGGGAATATCACAGAGAACAGTGACGCCCATGGACAGATGTAGGATGTTGAAAATGGAGCGGGGTGCAGATTTTGTGGTTCCTCATTCCATATAACACAACACCGGTTTCTCCAGGTAAAATTGAACTAGAAATGTTACTAGGGGTCCAGAGCTATATTGCTCGGTTTAATTTCTGTTTTTGCTACCATCCAACGTTATTACAATGAGGTAAAAACAGTCTGTAGGGCTGTGAGACAGGAACTACAGTACCAGGAGCAGGTACCAGCAGAATTGCAGAAGAAAGGACGAGTGAAAGATCCAGACCATTAAAAAGCGAGAGTGTCATTAATACGTGTCACCCGGGAGTCTGTATCCTAGATGGGCCCTTAGGAGAGAGGATAAACCCTATCCTAAGAGAACAATCCAGGTGGTTTCTCCCATTGGATCTAACTACCCCCAGGTGCATGGCAGTGGGAAAACCTCCCCTGCCCACTGCATTTCAGAGAGGAGACACAGATATTCCTGAGCTAATGGAGGCTAAGGAGCTTCACTGCCTGGCAGGCAATGCCCTGTGTAACTATACGGTGGAGAGGCTGCAACCACCTCCTCTGCCACCTCGCGACAAAGGAAATGGCAATGGAAAATCTTTCTCTGGTCCTGATGGTCACAAAAAGCCATCTCAGTATCTTCCCAGACTCTTCTATTAGGTTTCTACTTGCCATTGTCTCCTTACCTGTCTGTCAGTCTGGTTGTCCCAGGTTATGGCTACTACAGGAATTCAAGCAGGTACAGGGGGAGAGAAATTAGTCTCTTTTGTTTTAGCCCTAACCGCATGGCAGAGGGACAGTGATTCAAGAGATTTCAATCTCTGAATTGGCCAGTGATGCTTATTAAATTAATTGGGTAACATTCAAAAACATCTGGTCTTCCCGGGCCACAAAGTTGAGGTCATTTGAAAGCACCTGGCATCAAGCAATGGGGCTGCTTCTCATGCAGACTTAGCGATGAGGTCACAAAAAGTTATTCAAGAGCCCTTCTTCGTGGAAGAACTGCCTGCCTCCGGAAGAAAGCTCAGTCAGACTCTGGATGACACTTGTGAGGAATTTACCTGAACCTTATCTAGAAATACAGCTTGTTGTAAAGAAGATGCGTGTTCAAAGGCCACCCAGCTACACTGTTTGCTCTCAGGTTACTGTGTGATACCTCTGTATCCTGTACCCTTCCCCAAGTCTCCTCTCTGCAACCAATAGAGTTCTCCACTGTACCAAGTGTGGTGGGCACACTGGGAGAGGGTTTGGGCTTGTCTTTTGTATTGCCTTGCCTCGGATGACCAAGGGAGGCTACTTTGTGTGGTTCAGGCTAAAGGAAGCACCCCAAGTCCTAGCAGTGGGTCAAGCACACTCAAGGACCAAGGCCTGTCTACCCCAGGGGGCATAAGGCCCAGAAACAGTCCCGAACCCTGGGTGGTGGGAGCGGTGACCCCAGGATAGTGGGTGTGCTCCAGGAAGGGGGGTGGCCAGATGTGAGGTGCCCCTGGGGAGGCACTCGGAGCTTGGTAAGAGGTCGGGCGCAGTGAGGTGGGTGCCTCAGCGCAGGAGCACCTCCTACTGTCCAGCCACGCTGAGACTGGTGGTATCGGACCTTTCCACATCATATTTCTATGGTTTGGTGTCACATCAGTTCTTAAAATCAGCAGCTAAAGTAGAGTCTGATCCTCTGGCCTTCCCACAGTCTTATCAGGAAAGCAGGGCTCCCAGTGATTCCCCCTTTGGAGCCGTTAGTTGGCCCAGCTTGGTCCAGAGGTTGCAGAGCAGGACCAGAGGGTGTCAAACCCCTCTGCAATCTGCAGGGACATGCACAGTGGGATGGGTAGTAGACTGGGCTACATTGTGAGTAGAAACACCAGGGGGCAACCTGTACCCATAAATTGTCAAAAACAGGAGGAAGTCTGTTTCTGTTCCAGATGACACCAGCTGAACAGAGCCAGGAGTGCATCTGGGGGGATTGTGAATGATACCAGATTTCCACCATCCATGGAAAGCATATTCAAAGGCCTTTTCATGCAAAGGACACGCAGACAGAGCTGTGACAGCTCCTTGAGGAGTAGGAATGCCTGCTCACAAAATGTGGGAATGGGACAACACCCTTTTCCCTAAGATAAGTGAATGTAAAAGAAAAAAAAATACTACAACGAGCAGAGAAATGAAACTCTTCTACTACATGACATATATCCACACCAAATTTTAATCTTAAAAATGGAAAAATGCCACAGTCTTCTCTTGGGACTCTGTTATTGTGTTAATTTTAGAAAACAACTCATGCTCCAGCTTCTCTCTCTTCTTTCTAATCCAAGCTCTGTCCATATTCCTGGTTTCTCCCCATTCCACTGTTTCTCTGTTGGAAATCAGGGATACTTTTCAATACGGGAAAAGTAAGCGCTGTTAGGCATTGATCAGCTTAATGCTTTTCAGAAACTCACATACAGCTGCAAATACTTCTAAGATTGATTCATGACAGATCTCTCAGAGTCACACTTCCTTGAGAAGCCTTGAATTATTTTTCTAGATGCTGATAGAGGCTGAATACCAGAGGTGTCAATGTGAGATCAGAGTAATGCCCCATGTTTTGAAGTCTGGTGGACCTTCTTTGAGGTGAGACCCACTGTCCGCCTCTAGTCCACAATCCCAAGGAAAGAGTCACCTCTCAGGTAACACGCCCTTGTTAAGCAGAGATCGTTGCTCCAGTCTCTAATCTCCAATGTATATTGACACGGGAGTTTCTGACCAGAAACAGTGGACGGGGCCTGTGAAATGTTTCTGGGTGAGGAAAAGGGCAGAAGAGTATCCTTGGCTGTGCATTTTCTTTTGTTATCTCCTTGTAAAAAACAAAACAAAACAGGGCAGTTTCCCCAGGTCCTCTGTCCTCACTTGAGTGACCACAATATGGGCTGACACCAGCCCGCATGGGAGGAGCACGGGCCGCAGAGTCCCTCCCTTCTCCTCCTGGCTTTTCTCATCGGCAGGAATAAGATGCCAGCAGCAGCCAGTGAGCAGAGGGCAGATTTACATGAAGGGGCCGATCTCAGCTGTGGGCATTTAAAGAGACTTGAATGGTCCCAGCCAGCGACTGGTTTCCTTGAGCAGGCAGAGCTGGTCTGGATTTCCACCATGGCCTTGGCCCCGCTCCTCCTCGTATTGCTCATGTGCTGCTCAGGTGCTGAAATGGGGGTTTAGTCCCCTGGCTGCCTGCAGATCTCGATACGAGGGGTTATTTCATGCCTGTGTGTTCTCTCTTGTTCCAGGTTGTCTTGCTCAGACCGCGCCGACTCAGCCGCCTTCGGTGTCCGTCTCTCCCGGACAAACTGCTACGCTCACCTGCACGGGCAGTAGCATTGGTAGCTATGGAGCGTATTGGTACCAACAGAAACCTGGGAGTGCCCCCCTGCTCGTTATGTACAGCAATAATAACAGACCCTCCGGTGTCTCGGACCGGTTCTCTGGTTCCAAGTCCGGTAACACGGCCACATTGACCATCACTGGAGTCCAAGCCCAGGACGAGGCTGATTATTATTGCAGTGCTTATACTGGTAGTAACTCTCCACACAATGACACAGTGCAATGGGGAAGTGCGACACAAACCTCCTGTTACCAAGGGAGCGGGTCACACTGTTTCTTTAGTGATCGTTCCTGTCAGAACGGGGACATGTGAGAAATGAGAGTGATTCCTATCAACCCTGAATCCTTTCCAGCCACCAGAGGATTTGTCTTCTCACTCACTTCCTTGGAGGTCTGGGTACACAGGATGATTGTCCCAGAAGCTTTACCAGGAAGGAGGGGCTGGGAAATGGGTGATAGTTGAAAGAGGGAGGATTCATGTTTTTTCCCTCAAAACAATTGTTAAAGAAAGCAATGTGATCCACTGTGCCCTGGTTCCATGTCTCTACGGTCACTACTGCTTGTTCAGATGTTGGCCGTCTCCCAGCGTGACCATTTTTAGAAAATGCAAAAGTGGGACACATGGTCACCCAACCTCAAGCCCCGCACTCCATTCGCAACCCCCCGCTGATGGCACAACCAGAACAGAGCTGAGCAGAGCCCATGGGCGTGGGGGAGGATGTGGGCTGTCCTCTACATGGTTTAGGTCCCCTGTCCTGCTCCCCTTTCTCCTGGGGCCCTCCACGGCCCATCAGGCATGATCCAGTGCAGGACGGTGGAGAAACTTGATGTTGCTGCTATCACCAGGAACCCTGTGCCAGCCGTGCTACCATGGCAAGGCTCCCCTTCCTCGCCCAGCAGCAGAGCGCGGCACAGCTCAGCACTGTCACCACCCCTGTTAATGCCAAAGAGAAACCACACTTTTCCTTTAGTTTGGCACAGTGGGTGGGAAACCCGGATCCCTGCTCATGATACTGGGGGGATAGTTCCTATAGTTTCACTGTGTGGAGGGGAACCTGGGACAAATATTATCCTGGAGTCATTCAGTGCAGGACAGGAACTTGATTTTCACCTTTTGGGATTGTCCTATCCAGTAAGGGATGTGTGGTCACACTTGTGTCTCCGCCACACCCAGGGCAAGCAGCATGGAGGCCTTGAGCAGACACAGCCTTGTGCTCAGAAGTGAAGTGTAAAAACCAGGCTCTTTCTTTTTCATCCTCGTATCCACCCCGCTGCCTGGAAGCCAGTGGCCGATAAAAGCAGAAGAACGGATCAAAGGAAAAGAAAATGTCACAGTATCTAAGAATAAGTAAAAAGACAGAATTCCTCCCAAAGTTTATAACTTGTAAAGGGGAATAGTGCCAGATGCCCCACTAGGGACTTTGGAGATCATACCAATTTCATGAGGAAGGTGCTCAGGTACTGGTTTGGGGGATAAGAGGACCCCACAAGGTATGATACGCTGCTCATTTCATGTCGGAGGAAGCCGAGGATCAGAGATGTATCCTGGGCCCAGTCGCACAGAACATCTCTGGTAGTTTAGATCAAACCTCTGCCTTCTGCCCCCAGGGTCCTCCCCTCGCGCACGGACCTGCCTCCTCCCACAGCAGCCTCATTGGAGTCCCTGTTCCCACCGCTCCTTTCTCAGCTATGATCTGTCCCTTCGCCCCCTTTCTTTTCTTGGAGCCCTGGCATTTCTAGCCGCACCTCAGAAATGTCCCTGTCCTGCACGAGAGGAGTGGGCTCTGGTGATTACGTGGGCATCAGGGTGTCACAATCGTGATTCACACATGTGAGAGTGGGAGGAAAATAGGACCCTAAATCTCCCCCTTCTCCCCATGACTTTTCTAATCTGAGGTAGGGAGATGTGAGCAGAGCCAGTGAGCAGAGGGTAGCTTTGCCTGAAGGGGCTGGTCTCAACTTTGAGGGTTTAAGAGAGACTTGGAGGCTCCCAGACCAGTACCAATCTGCTTGAGGATTCTGAGTTTGTCTGGATTGCCGCCATGGCTTGAGCCCCGCTCCTCTTTAATCTGTTCACGTGCGCCCAGGTGCTGCAATGGGTTGGGTTTGCCCCTTTTGCTTTCTGCAGATCACCACACTCATACACTGAAATCAAAATTGTCATTTCATTGCTTTGTGCTCTCCTTCTGCTCCAGGTTCTCCTGTCCAGTATGAGATTCATAGATTCATAGAGTATAAGGCTGGAAGGGACCTGGGAAGATCATTGGGTCCAGCCCTAAGCACCAAGCAGGAAAGATAGGTGTTGGTCAGGTGACCCCAGCAAGGTGACTGTCTAGTCTCCTTTTGAGACGAAGCTGTCTAGGTCTGCCTTTATCTGCCGTCTATCTTCAGACGTGACCATGCTTCCCCAGAACTTGGTGTCATCTGTGAACTTGGCCAGTGAGCTCTTCACCCCCACAGCCAAGGCACGTTCTCAGATGTGATGACTCAGGCACCTTTGGTGTCACTCTCTCCAGGGTAAAAATCCAAAATCACCTTCACAGAAATATTGGTAGCTATGATGTGAGCTGGTGACCTTGGCTGCAGAGTGAGCCCCAGAGTTATGGAGGCCCCTTGTGCTGCACAAACACCAGCCCACCAGGTGTAGAATACATCAGTATTTTATATCCAACTCATGGCACAGGTGATATCTTTCATTAGACTGACTGGATATTTGCAAAAAAACCTCTGTATCTGCAAGGTTGTGGGGAAAATTTACCCTTCCTCAGGCATAAGAGAGTGCAAAGCTTGTAAAATGTCTTGTACGTTGAACTGAAAATTCATATTGCACAGGAGAGGTTTTATGAGGTCTTCTGGTTGGAATAGTTTGTTCTTTTCAAATTAGGCTCAGAAAAAGTCAGAACGGTCTATTTATCTGGTTGTTGTCTGCTGTCAAACAGGATATTGAACTCACCTGCAAAGATAGAAATGTCAGAAGTAAGACAAACCTGCGCTATCAAAGGGAACAGCTCTCCTTTTTGAATTGCTCATGTGCAACTTGCCTTCAAGTGTCCTTTCCTTTCCATTGCTCTGGGATCCACTGGCTGTGTAACCTTCATTAGTGCCCCCATTTGCACTGAAAGTTCAGTATTTCATTGAGAATAAGCAGTGGGGCAATGCTGTGATGGGGAAGTGAGACATGACCCGGCAACTTTCAAACACAGCAACTCTACTTTTTGGTGGGCTCATTCCCAAGTGGCTCCAACGTGCACTGGTCATTGGTTTTCTTTTCATTGTTATGGGAAACTCAACCTGTGTGTCCTTAAAAGTAATTATTATATTGAGAAGGAGGCAGGAGGAAATGCATTGACTTGTTCCTCTTTGTTCCTCACCTGTATCACTTCATGCAGCATTTCTTCTCTAACTGTTTCTGCCCCTACCTCCTCCTGTGGCCCGGGAGCTAGATTATACAAAGCTTTCAACACATTCACATGCACATTTCCAGCTGGTTTCAGATCACCAGGTTGTGGACTGTCACATGGAGCCTAAGCACTGCAGTGCAACTGCCAACACCTTTTCCTTTATTCCAGCATGCGGTTTATTGTCCAAACCTACCGTCAGTCTACAACTGTTGCTCTCAAGCATTTTAGACACAAAACACCTCTCAGAGAATGCCAGTCTTTCATTTTCTTGAAAAACTGCAGCTGTCAGAGGGAATGAGTCTCTTCTTCAGTGAGAGCACCCATTGCTTCAGGGAAAGCACATGAAATGATATTGTAGTCTCCCAAAACACCTTCTGTGAAGTTCTGCCACACAAGCGCCCTCCCCACTGTCTCGGGGACATCTGCCTACACAGAAGAGCTCCTACTGACCATTTAGGACATGGGAAAGGAAGGAGGAAGGGCAACATTTGACGATAGTGTGAACTCACCTTCAGTGTTTTTAAGCTTGGGAAGGAAGAACTGTGGCTTCCCTACTGCCTGGGTCTGCATTAGTGCCACCAATCATGGCCTGCGCACATATCCACTGTCTCCACATCACCTGTGGGAACTTGCGTGAAGACCTCTGCACACCATGGATAAGCCAGCACCATGACGTTCCCTTATACCCAGCTAACTGAGCTGAAACCATGAAAACACCCACCTGAAAAAAGTCCTCTCTCAGACAGAGAGAACAGATGGATGCAATCTAAATAATCAGTAACACATCTTTTACATGGGCAGAATTTACACCTCAGAAGGGGAAAAGTATCACAGACGTCCCTAAGACTTGAGCGTTTCATCTGCCTGATGGTGGCTAGAGCAGTCCTTGAACTCACAGATGGGACTTTGTCTAGAAGGGCCTGGCCTGAAGCGCTAGCTTCCTGTCCTCCTGTCCTATATCCCATCAGTCCAGTCTCCTGCTTCTGCCCCATTCCCACATTTGTATGAGGAAGAAACAGAGATAATGCAAGGTACTCCACCTCAGGAGAAAAAACCCGCGTAACGCTTATAAGCTCGGCAGTTCTATGCTTGCTAGCACCGCGGCTGAAAGAGACTTAGGGGTCATGATTGACCACAGGATAGCGCGAGCCACCAATGCAATGTCACAGCTGGCAGAGCAAGCAATATTCTGGCTTGCATCCATAGATGCTTTTCAAGTAAGTCTCAGGGTGTCATCCTCCCACTGTACTCGGGCTTGGTGAGGCTGCAGGTGGAGTACTGCATCCAGTTCTGGGCTCCGCAATTCAAGAAGGATGTCGAGAAGTTTGAGAGAGTCCGGAGGAGAGCCATGCACATGATCAGAGGGCAAGAGAATAGGCCTTACGGAGAAAGGCTGAGAGGCATGGGACTCTTCAGCCTGGAAAAGCGCAGGCTCAGGGTGGACCTGGTGGCTGCTTATAAGTATATAAGGGGCGTACATCAGGACCTGGGAGCAGGTGTGTTCACCAGAGCACCCCGAGGAAAAACAAAGACCAATGGTCATAAACCCCTCCAAGACCATTTTAGGCTTCACACAAGGAAACATTTCTTTACTGTCTGAGCCCCAGGGCCTAGAATAGACTCCCTCCAGAGGTGGTGCAGGCACTTACTCTGGACTCATTCAAGAAGTGTTTGGATGCTAATCTTGCTGGGATCCTTTGACCCCAGCTGACTCCCTGCCCCGGGGCGGGGGGCTGGACTTGGTGATTGTTGAGTTCTCTTCCAACCCTAACATCTATGAAACCTATAAAATCTATGAAACGGGATGAGGAGAGCGGGACATGCATAGTGGAAAAGTAAGTGCACTTAGACACAGATGAGATCCTGACTGCTATGACACAGGCACACTCCAAGTCTTCAGTGAAAAAAATCAATTAATTCATTCCCTGAGCTGGTATCTTTGTGGTGATGTCCTGCATTTGAACTCTGTAAAAACTGGCCAGAAAGGTGGCTAATGGAGGTTCCCCTGAACTTGCCCTTCCTGCGCACTTCCAGCCTTGACTCCAGGGGGTGAGTGTCCTCTCCCTTACAGGTCTCCATCCAGCACAGCAAACCTGGCTCCTTTTCTCCTGCCAGCACCATCCATGTGCATATAACCAGTGACCCTTGCAAGGGGTAACCCCTGCTGCTCCATACCATTGAATGGGAGATGCCTGCCAGAAAGAAAGCAGCTGGCTCTGGGAGGGGGAGTGCACGGTTTCCAGGAAGATCCAGGTCCCACAGGGCAGCACTGGTGCTGATCTAATAATGGGGGATGATATTTCTGGGCATGCCTGGGCTCTGAGCATTGCAGTGGTTCAGCAGGCTGTCGGGCTTCTGGGTACTAGGTACTTTTCATTAAATAGACAAGATACAGATTGTCCTCACACTGACACTCTTTGCACAACGGAAGGACTGCATATACCACTGCCATTACCCCATTCTTACTCCGTAGTAGCGAGGGCAGAATAGGACCAGAGCCTGCTGCCTGCATCAGTGCCTTTGTCAGAGGGGCAGGAGCGGTGTATTGAGCAACCAGTGGGCAGGAAGCAGATTTGCATGAAGGGGTTGCTCTTGGCTCTGGTGCTTTAAGAGAGATGTGCACGGTCCTAGCTACAGAAGCATTCCCTCAGGAAGTCGAGCTGCTTGGGTTTCCCACCATGGCCTGGGCCACACTCTTCCTTGTACCAGTCCTGTACTTTTCAGGTGCTACAGAGGTTTTATCCCCCCGCCCCCAGCTGGCTGCCAGCAGATAATTGTAATGGGCTTCTAACCAATAATTAATCTTTCTACCACAGCTTTTTTTTTTTTCTGTTCCAGGTTCTCTTGCCCAATATGTGATGACTCGGCCACTTTCAGTGTCCATCTTTTCCAGGCAAACTGCTAAACTCACTTGCACAGGAAGAAATGTTGATAGCAACTATGTGCAATGGTTTCAACAGAAACCTGGCAGTGGCCCCCTGCATATGTGGGGATAGCAACAAACCTTCCAGCATCCCTTACCTATTCTCTGGCTCCAAATCTGGGAAAACGGCCACGTTGACCATCACTGGAGTCCAAGACCAGGATGAGGCTGCCTATGTGGTGCTTTCATAGGTGTCACCTACAGTGCTGCAGCCGGGACACCTGAGACACTACCTTCCTGCACACGGTACCTGATGCTGCTGCAAGGGGTCTTGGGGAAGCGCTCTTTGGTCTCCCACCTAGTGGCATTGGGCCCTTTCACGCAGTAGGCTTGGGCTTCAGTGTTATACGTATATCCCAGGTCTGCGAGAGAATCTGGGTCAGATCCCTCAGGCTCACCGAGATTATGTCAGGAGCCTGCAGGGGTTTCCACTGAGACCTCTTTAGCATGTCCAGCCTTGTCCTGAGGTTTCAGACTGCAGCCTCAATGCAGTGCATCCAGCAGGGCCAGGACAAGAGACTTTGTCTGCAGCTGATTTCTCACTTCCCTCTCAGACCTGGGGGAGAGCAGCTCTTCTTGTCTCTGCCCCACAGCCTGACAGGTCTGCAGGAGAACAGGCCTTTCCCTTCAGAAACTGCATTGATGATGATGATAATGATGACAGACAGGGTGGGCCAACATGCTAGGCACTAGAAGGAGCTGTTTAGCCAGGATGTATCAGAGAGGGAGAAACTCTTGAAGCAAGGATGAGTTTTTGGTGATACCTTCATTTGGACCTACTGTGTAGTTAAGAGACATGGTAAATAAGCTTTTGGGCACAGTGCTCCTGCCCTTCTTGGTGAGGGGAGCAAGGCCCTTACTGGCACAAGCTGCACTGACCCATGATGGCGCTGCATCACACAGGCTTTTCATGTGCACCTGACATCTCCCATCTTTAACTTTCCACAGTGACCCTACAGAAAGTCTGCCTGGTAAAATGCAGGCTCCTCAGTGAAGGGTGCTTCTCTGCACCTGCACTGGGTTGTGGGGTTTGATCATGGGGAGGAAGGAGCTGCAGTCAGACATGGAGGAGAAGAAGACCACTCTTCAATTAATCGACCTCTGTGGAAAATACCTTCTTGGGAAGGTCCTGTACTATCCCACTAGCCTGCCTGCAGATTGAGGCTTCACAGCAGGGATTTGAAGTTGAGGTTAGCATGGAACCTGCCCACAGCAAAGTCCAGCTTGTCCTGAACTCATCCTTCCCATCCACCTCCAGCCTCCGATCCCATGCTGGCCATCACCTCTCGGTGCACAGGTCCGTCTGCAGGAGATTGAGCCTTTTCCTTCTCCACCCTCCCTTGCTGTCTGTATGGAAATAACCAGCCCCCAGAGCACTGCTTTCCTGCCCTAAGGTCCCATATCATTATGGGGGAGATGCCCATTGGGAACCCTGCAGGAGGCTTTGGGGAGCACAGCGCCTACTCCCAGGGACCTAAAGGCTCCAAAGTGCAGTGCCAGTGCTGGTATGATGCTTGTGAGTACAAGGTGTCCATGATCCTTTCATGAAAGTTTGAGCACTGGATGATTTGGGGATTTGGCTCTTGTTTTATTAAACTTTGTATAAATGTTGGAATTTGCACAGGCAATTCCCTATGGTCCCTTAACCGACCCCATTTGGACAACAGCCTGACTGCATTGACAGGAACACAGTTACACCTACCTTTCCAACACTGCAGGGTAGAAACTTTTGGCCAGAGTCCATGACCTTTGTCAGTGTTTGGTCAGGTGGGCAAATGAGGTTACCCAAGCAGCCTATGCCCAGAGAGCAGGGGCCATTCTCAGCTCTGGGACTATGAGACAGAATCATAAAATCCCCAACCAGAGACCCCTTTCCCTCAGGAAGACAAGCTGGTCTGCATTCCCACCATTGCCTGGGCCCCTTTCCTCCTCACGCTGCTCACACGGTGTGCAGGTGCAATAGTGGGTTTGGCTTCTCACCTGGAGGCCTGCTGGTCATCCTAACGAAGGTGAAAGCCAACAATGAATCCTTACATCTACCTGTTTTCTTCTTCCCCTCCAGGGTCTCTTGCCCAGTACATGTTGTCTCAGTCATCTTCAGTGTCTGTGTTTTCAGGACAAACAGCTGAGCTCACTTGCACAGGAGGATAGGTTGGTAGCAACGATATGAGCTCGTACTAGAAGAAATCTGGTAGTGTCCCCGTGCTGATAATTTTATATGAGGATCTAAAAGGCGGTGAAATCCCCAACCGATTCTCTGGTTCCAAACCTGGAAACACAGCTACGATGACCATCATTGGACTTCAAGCTGAGGATGAGTCCGATTATTACTGTGCAGCTTATGATAAAGACTGTAGCTCTTGACGCAGTGGTACAGTGTGGTGCAGAAGTGAGATGCAAATCTTCTGTTGTCAGAGGGAGTGTACCACAGTTTTTTTAGTGGGAGCTTTTGTCAGGATGGGAAAAATGTGTGCAATAGTTTTGCTTCCATGATAACTAAGCTGGGAGATGCTGAGAGAAACAAGTATCATCCTTGCAGTCACATGCAAGATCTGTCTATGTGGCTTGGCTTCTTTGGTCATTTATAATGTGGAGTGCAGAAGGAGCAGAGAGCGGCATTTGAATTCATCGTTACATTGAAACCATAATTGTGGCTTCTCTGCTGCTTGGTTCTGTGTCAGAACCCACACTTACCTCAGATATTCGGTGTCTCCACAATCCCAGTGGGAAGTGGTGTGAAGGCTTTTCCATGATAGCATGACACACAAAGCAATTATAACTCCTTGTACTCAACCAACCCTCAGAATCAACCCTCATCAAGATGGAATTGAAGGATGAGAAAGTAGAAGGATTGTGGGTTAGGTTACATGGGGGCAAGGAGAAAGAGATTTCATGGTAGGGGTCTCCTACAGACCCCTACACCGAGGGGAAGAACTAGATTCGGGGCTCCTGAGGCAGCTCTTGGAGACCATAAAAACTAAGGAGGCGGTAGTCATGGGGGACCTAAACTACCCAGACACCTGCTGGGAGACGAAGACAGCAAAGTCCCACCATTCATTCACCTTCCTATCCTGTGTACAGGACCTCCACCTGGCGCAGGAGGTACACGGTCCCACTAGGGGGAATGCCTTACTGGACCTGGTATTGGCAATGGGGGATGATATGGTAGGGGACCAACAGATCGGTGGTCACCTGGGGGACAGTGATCAACAAATAATAGAATTCTTCATAAGACATCGAGTGGGTAAGGTAACTAGTAGGGTGAAAGTGCTAGACTTTAGGAAAGCTGATTTCAATGAACTCAGGCGATTAGTCAAGGTCGCACTGCAGAGTAGGAGTTTTGAAGAGATGGGAGCCCCGGAAGGGTGGCTGTGCCTTAAGGAAATGATCCTTGGACCGATACTCTTCAATGTCTTCATCAGTGACTTGGACGAGGGAGTGAATGTACTCTGTCCAAGTTTGCGGATGACACAAAGCTGTGGGGAGAAGTGGACACGCTGGAGGGCAGGGAATACCTACAAGCAGACCTGGACAGGTTGGACAAATGGGCAGAAAACAACAGAATGCAGTTCAACAAGGAGAAGTGCAAAGCGCTGCAACTAGGGAGGAAAAATGTCCAGCATACCTACTGCCTAGGAAATGACCTGCTGGGTGGCACGGAAGTGGAAAGGGATCTTGGAGTCCTAGTGGACTCCAATATGAACATGAGTCAGCAGTGTGACAAAGCCATCAGAAAAGCTAATGGCACTTTATCGTGCATCAGCAGATGCATGACGAATAGATCCAAGGAGGTGATACTTCCCCTCTATCTGGTGCTGGTCAGACCGCAGTTGGAGTACTGCGTGCAATTCTGGGCACCGCACTTCAAGAGGGATTCGGATATCCTGGAGAGGGTCCAGAGAAGGGCCACTTGTATGGTTAAGGGATTGCAGACCAAGCCCTACGAGGAGAGACTAGAGAACCTGGACCTTTTCAGCGTCCGCAAGAGAAGGTTGAGAGGCGACCTTGTGGCTGCCTATAAGTTCATCACGGGGGCACAGAAGGGAATTGATGAGGTATTATTCACCAAGGCGCTCCCGGGGGTTACAAGAAATAATGGCCACAAGCTAGCAGAGAGCAGATTTAGACTGGACATTAGGAAGAACTTCTTCACAGTTAAAGTGGCCGAGGTCTGGAACGGGCTCCCAAGGGAGGTGGTGCTCTCCCCTACCCTGGGGGTCTTCAAGAAGAGGTTAGATAAGCATCTAGCTGGGGTCATCTAAACCCAGCTCTCTTTCCTGCCTATGCAGGGGGTCGGACTCGATGATCTATTGAGGTCCCTTCTGACCCTAACATCTATGAATCTATGAAAACCCCAAACAACCAAAATAGAGACATGAAAACCACCTTCAGGAAACCTAGACAGTAGTAAATATTGTGTAAGGAAACAATCACACTAAATTTACTTAGGCAGAAATTAAACCTCCTAAAACGGAAAAATACCACAAATGTCCCTAAGGATTTTAACACTTTTTCAGCTGGAGAGGTAGGGACTCAGATACTGTGCCCCTGGAAGGTAGTAGAAAGACTATAGGACAGGTGATAATATTTCCTTAATAGATGAGGAAGCGATTCTCAGCCCTGACCATGGCCACACAGCACATCTGTGCCACAGCTAGGAAATGCAACCTCTGGCTGGTGCCTAGCACGCTCCTTGAACAGACAGACCTGGCTTTCTCCAGAAGAGTCAGCCCTGCAGCTCCAGCTCCCTCTTCTCTTCTCCCATTTACAGGCTGTCTATTTTACTGGCACGTGCCCATTCCCAGGTTTCACTCAGATGCAGACCCCCGTGAAACATGCAGTCTCCAAACTCTCTTCAAAGATGAACTCTACTTTTCTGTTGCCTTGGATGGGATCGTCCTAGCGATGCCCTCTCAAGCAACTACCCACCTGCTGAAAGGGGCAAACAGCAGGCTTGTGAATTGGACTTGTGTAAGGAACCCTTACACCCAGAATGACGTGTAATAGAGCTAATAGCACAGTCCCACATCCCCTACTGCCCTGTGCTGCAGAGCCAGAGACGCCTGCCACAAAAAATGTAGGTGGCTCTGCGAGGGGGAGTGCAAGGTTTCCAGGAAGATCCAGGTCCCACAGGGCAGTGCCGGTGCTGATCTAATAATGATGATCTTTTTGGGCATGCCTGGGCTCTGGGTCCTGTAGTGGTTCAAGAGGCTGTCAGGCTTCTGGGTACTAAGTAGGCTTCATTAAAAATACAAGTTTACACAGCAAGAATCGAATTGTCCTCACACTGACACTCTTTGCACAACAGTTGGACTGCATTAACACCACTGCATTTACCCCACTGTTACACCATAGTAGAGAGGGCAGAATAGGACCAGAGCTTGCTGCCTGCATCAGTGCTGTTGTCAGAGGGGCAGGAGCAGTGTCTTGAGCAGCCAGTTGGCAGGAAGCAGATTTGC
Source organism: Alligator mississippiensis (assembly GCF_030867095.1). NCBI lineage: Eukaryota > Metazoa > Chordata > Crocodylia > Alligatoridae > Alligator > Alligator mississippiensis. The sequence goes on along the minus strand of NC_081833.1, from coordinate 17,465,005 downwards.
ATGAAGGGGTTGCTCTTAGCTCTGGTGCTTTAAGAGAGATGTGCATGGTGCCAGCTATAGAAGCCTTTCTGTGAGGAAGCTGAGCTGCTTGTGTTTGCCACCATGCCTGGGCCATACTCCTCCTCATGCCAGCCCTATACTTTTCAGGTGCTACAGAGGCTGCCACCAGATGATGGTAATGAGCTTCTAACCAATAATGAGTCTTTACATCCATGCATTTTTTCTTTGTATTCCAGGATCACTTGCCCACTATGTGATGACTCAGTCGCCCTCATTGTCCGTCTCTCCAGGTGAAACTGCTAAACTCACCTGCACGGGAAGAAATTTTGGCAGCAGCTATGTGCAGTGGTATCAACAGAAACTTGGCAGTGTGCCTGTGCTGATTATTTATCGTAAGAGCAAGAGTCCCTGCAGCATTCCTGACCGAATCCCTGGCTACACATCAGGGAGCACAGCCACCTTGACCATCACTGCAGCCTAAGCTCAGGACAAGGCTGACTTTTGACTCTTGACTCTGCCCCACTTACCTTCGGGGGATCAGCTCTTGCTGCCCCTGCTGCTGATTCCTCTGCTGCTGCTGCTGCTGCTGCTTCTGCCTCCGGTCTGTAAGAGCACGCCGGCGTTTGCACAGGCGTTTGCACCAGCTGGAAAGCAGGAAGGGCCAGGAGGGAGAGTCTTGTATGGGTAGAGCGTAGACACCACACAGATCCAACAAACAGCAGCTTATACAATGGTGTCGGCGAGGAGTGCTGCTAGGGCCTCTGCCCAGGGGGGCCATGCCTACCCGGGGCTGGTCTGAGGCCTCCACCCAGACTGAGCCCATGGGGGGGCTGGTGTCCCCCTGCCTCCTGGCTTGCGGGGGATCCCCAGCAGGGCCGGGGGCCCAGAGATTGGGGGCCCTCACACCTGTCCGGTATGTGCCCATCTTAGGGCTCTGGAGGCCGGAGGAAGGAGCTCCGGGAGGAGGTTAGCAGGCTGAGGGGGATCAGGGAGGCGGAGGATGAAATTGTCAGTTATTTCCTTTCCCTGCAGGACCAGGCACCCAAGGAAGAAGCACCCCAGGGAGTGCCCTCCACAGCAGAGTGGCATCCAGGTCTGGAGCTGCTCGCAGTAAACTGGTACCAGTTCCTCCAGTGTGACTGGAGAACAGGTACGAGGCCCTGGCGACCCTGCAGGACATGGAAGAAGAGAAGGAAACCTCTGGGTAGGAAGCAACGCCACATTCTCCACACTCTGAACAGGTCAAGAGATCCAAGCGGGCCCAGAGGAGGAGACGTTGAGTGCTTGTCATAGGCGACTCCATCCTGAGAGCTACAGAAGGACCCATTTGTCGCCAGGACCCCTCAACATGAGGGGTCTACTGCCTGCCCGGAGCAAAGATTTGGGATGTGATGGGAAGAATCCAGGCCAGGATTAAGCCCACCAATTACTACCCCATGGTCCTAGTCCATGTGAGTACTAATGATGAGGCCAGGAGAAGCCCCAATCACATGATGACAGACAACCATGCTCTGGGCGGCGTGCTGAGGGAGATGGGTGCACAGGTGGTAGTCTCTTCTGTACTACCAGTGAGCAGAGGTAGAAGACGACATGAGAACTCCATTAGAGAGACCAACTGGCGGCTTCAGCAATGGTGTCTTGAGGCAGGTTTTGGCTTCCTTGACAATGACCCGCAATTCACGACGAGGGACATGCTCATTTGGGATGGGCTTCACCTGTCCCCCAAAGATTAAGCATGTGTTCTTTTCTATGTTGCGGATCTCCTCCAGCGGGCTTGAAACTAGGCTCGTTGGGGGGAGGGGAAGATGAGGACGGGGGAAGCTGTGGACCACCAAATCATGTGGCACCCACAAGGACAGAGCAGCCTGAAGAAGGAGAACATTGGGAACCTGCAATCCATGGGGCGGCCAGCACTACAGCACAGGTAACAATAAGCAGGTAAGCAATAAGGGGCCCTTTGGGGATCGGAGCTGGAGGCAAAAAAGGCACCAGTCACAGGGCTCAAGTGCCTATATACTAATGCTAGGAGCATGGGGAACAAGCAGGATGAACTAGCACTCCTGCTTGCAGAAAACAGCTACGACTTAGTAGGGCTAACACAAACCTGATGGGAATCTTCCCATGACTGGGCGGTACATATTGAGGGTTATAAGCTGTACAGAAAGGACAGGGTGGAGAAGAAAGGGGGAGGGGTTGCGCTCTATGTCAATGAGCAATATACATCAACCCTCATCAAGATGGAATCAAAGGAGGAGGAAGTAAAAGGATTGTGGGTTAGGTTACATGGTGGGCAAGGAGAAAGGGATTTGGTGGTAGGGGTCTGCTACCGACCCCCACACCAAGGGGAAGAACTAGATTCGGGGCTCCTGATGCAGCTCTCAGAGACCATAAAAACTAAGGAGGCAATAGTCATGTTGGGACCTAAACTACCCAGACATCTGCTGGGAGACAGACAGCAAAGTCCCACCATTCACTCACGTTCCTATCCTGCGTACAGGACCTCCACCTGGCACAGGAGGTACACGGTCCCACTAGGAGGAATGCCTTACTGGATCTGGTATTGGCAACGGGGGATGACATGGTAGGAGACCTACAGATTGGTGGTCACCTGGGGGACAGTGATCACCAAATAATAGAATTCTTCATAAGACATCGAGTGGGTAAGGTAACTAGTAGGGTGAAAGTGCTAGACTTTAGGAAAGCTGAATTTCAATGAACTCAGGTGATTAGTCAAGGACGCACTGCAGAGCAGGAGTTTTGAAGAGATGGGAGCTCAGGAAGGGTGGCTGTACCTTAAGGAAATGATCCTTTGGGCACAGAGGGAGAGGATCCCGCTGAGAGGAAAAAGAGGGAAGGGGGCCAGGAAGCTTCCTTGGCTGACCAGAGAAATCCAGGGCAGCCTGAGGACTAAAAGGGGAGCATATAACAAGTGGAAACGGGGAGAGATTACCAAAGAGGAGTATACCTCCTCTGCTTGCACTTGTAGAGAGGCAGTTAGACGGGCCAAAGCTACCATGGAGCTGAGGATGGCATCCCAAGTAAAGGATAACAAAAAATTGTTTTTTCGCTATATAGGGAGTAAAAGGAAGGCCCAGGGAGGAATAGGACCCCTACTAAATGGGCAGAAGCAATTGGTGACGGACAGCGGGGACAAGGCTAAACTCCTCAACGAGTTCTTTGCCTCAGTGTTCCTAAGTGAGGGGCAGGGCAAGACTCTCACTGGCATTGTAGAGAGGCAGCAGCAGGGTGCCAGACTACCATGCATAGACCCTGAGATGGTGCAGAGTCACTTGGAGGAACCGGATGCCTTTAAGTCGGCAGGCCCGGATGAGCTCCATCTGAGGGTACTGAAGGCACTGGCTGACGTCATTGCACAGCCACTGGTGGGAGTATTTGAACACTCGTGGTGCACGGGCCAGGTCCCGGAGGACTGGAAAAGGGCTAACGTGGTCCCCATTTTCAAAAAGGGGAGGAAGGAGGACCTGGGCAACTATATACCAGTCAGTCTCACCTCCATCCTTGGCAAAGTCTTCAAAAAAATTATCAAGGCTCACATTTGCGAGAGCCCGGGAGGACAAATTCTGCTGAGGGGAAACCAGCAAGGGTTCGTAGCAGGTAGATCATGCCTGACTAATCTAGTCTCTTTTTATGACCAGGTTACGAAACGCCTAGGCACAGGAGTAGGGGTTGATGTCACATACTTAGGCTTCAGGAAGGCCTCCGATACGGTATCCCACACCATACTGGTAAACAAGTTAAGAGGCTGTGACTTGGATGACTACACAGTCTGGTGGGTGGCAAATTGGCTAGAGGGTCGCACCCAGAGAGTCGTGGTGGATGGATCAGTTTTGACCTGGAAGGGTGTGGGCAGTGGGGTCCTGCAGGGCTCGGTCCTTGGACCGATACTCTTCAATATCTTCATCAGCGACTTGGACAAGGGAGTGAAGTGTACTCTGTCCAAGTTTGTGGATGACACAAAACTGTGGGGAGAAGTGGATGCACCAGAGGTCAGGGAACAACTACAAGCAGACCTGGACAGGTTGGACAAGTGGGCAGAAAACAACAGAATGCAGTTCAACAAGGAGAAATGCAAAGCGCTGCACCTATGGAGGAAAAATGTCCAGCATACCTACTACCTAGGAAATGACCTGCTGGGTGGCACAGAAGCGGAAAATGGATCTTGGAGTCCTAGTGGACTCCAAGATGAACATGAGTCGGCAGTGTGACGAAGCCATCAGAAAAGCTAAAGGACCCTTATTGTGCATCAGCAGATGCATGACGAATAGGTCTAAGGAGGTGATACTTCCCCTCTATCGGGCGCTTGTCAGACCGGAGTTGGAGTACTGTGTGAAGTTTTGGGCGCCACACTTCAAGAGGGATGTGGATAACCTGGAGACGGTCCAGAGAAGGGCCACTCATATGGTTAAGGGCTTGCAGGCCAAGCCCTATGAGGAGAGACTGGGGCACCTGGACCTCTTCAGCCTCCACAAGAGAAGGTTGAGAGGCGACCTTTTGGCTGCCTAGGTTCATCATGGGGGTACAGAAGGGAATTGGTGAGGTTTTATTCACCAAGGCGCCCCCGGGGGTTACAAGAAATAATGGCCACAAGCTAGCAGAGAGCAGATTTAGACTAGACATTAGGAGGAACTTCTTCACAGTTAGAGTGGCCCAGGTCTGGAATGGGCTCCCAAGGGAGGTGGTGCTCTCCCCTACCCTGGGGGTCTTCAAGAGGAGATTGGATATGCATCTAGCTGGGGTCATCTAGACCCAGCTCTCATTCCTGCCTATGCAGGGGGTCGGACTCGATGATCTATTGAGGTCTCTTTCGACCCCAACATCTATGACTCTATGAATCTATGAATATACATAAGATATATAAACTACGTACAATATATATTCAAATCCCTACTACTAGTCCCTGAATCCACACTCAGGGGCTGGGTCCTCTGTGTGCCCCGTCTCCCCACTCAGTGCCCTCCAGGCCAGAGGGCAGGGGCCCTCAAGGATAGCACAGGGATTCATTTAGGAAATAGTAAGGGCTAGCAGCGGTAAATTAGTGATTATATATTCATAACGGGTTTCATCAAGCATTGTACCTTCTTATACAAATAAAAAAGCACAGGGTATACTAATAATAATACTAAGGTGTAGAATCTCAGAGAAAGGCAAGGAAATGCCTTGCAGTAGCACAACAGCTGTACATCAGGATGAAACAATCCCCAGGGTGGGGTTTGTGGGGGTGGGGAAGAGAAAAGGAGAGGAAAGGAATGTCCCAAGATCCCAACAGGCACCCTTTAAGCCTGCTTAAATTACCCAGTCAGCCGGGCCTCAACCCAGGAACCCCCTTTCCCTTCCAGGGCTTCCCCCCAGCTGCTCACCACCGAGGGACTCGATGACACTGCGCTCATGTGCGACGGCAAGGCATCTCCTCCCTCTGCATGGAGGCCCCAGCTGCTTTGGGGGTTCCTTTGGGTTTCGGCCTGCTCTCAGCCCTGCGCACCGTCCCATGCACCGATGGCCGCTCTTGGTCCTGTGCACTGTCCTTTGCACCATACTATCTGCCTCGTGCAAGAAGGCTGGGGACCCGCGCTGCCTTTTGCAGTGCCCGAAGTCCCAGTCCACCCCTGGACCCTCTGTGCACTGGCCTGTGCACCATCATCTCTGCCTTGTGCAGTGGGTAGGGGACCTGTGCTGCCCTGTGCAGCACCTGAGGTACTGGTCTGCTCCTGGACGCTCCGTGCCCTGGTTTGTGCACCAACGCTGTGCTCCTTCATGGCGGGGCAGGGGACGCAGCTGCAGGCCTCTCCCCAGCTGACGAGGTATCTTCTGGGCGCTTCTGGAGCAACCGCTCTGCCCCACTGGTCAGCTCAGCCAGCTCTTCACAGCTCTCTTCAGCATCCCTCGTTGCAGCCGCCTGTGTGCTTGGCATGCTGCCTTTTGATCCTCTCCAGAGGCTCCGTCTCAGCTTGTGTTGCCCTGTGGGGTCAGGCGAACTCTCAGGATCTCAATAGTGTGCTGTTAGACAGGAGGGTGTGACACAATAGCCCATATACAAACACACAAATCAATTAGGTGCATACACACACACACACACACACACATACACACACACATACTACCGACTCAGGCACATACACGTCCAAATGAGCCTAGGCACATGCATACCTATCACCAATTTAAGCACATACACTATAGACCCCAAAAGTTAGACAAAAATCAATTGTCCATACCCGCACACTCAGTACACATACACAGATCACTAATTCGTATATCATGCACACAGTGACATATACATGCACACACACTCACCAGTTCACACACATATAACCCACCTACACATACACACAGGTAAGTTCCTAACTTGAATGGTACACGGCGCATGTGTGTGCTTGGGGAACCTGGGATACTTGGGGGAAGGTTAAGGTGATAGAGAGAGAGTTAAAGTATAGGGAGTGAAAGTTGCTAGAACCAGGATTAGAGAAAAGCTGGTGAAGGAATTGAGGCTTGGGTTTACTTAAGATGAAGTGGCCCCAGGGTTACTTGAGGTCACTGGTGCAAGGGAAAGGAAAAAAAAAAAGCCTGGTGGCAAGGAGGAGACAGCCAGGAAAGAGAAAGAGACAGAAACCTGGGAGCTTGGGGTTGAAAACTGAAGCAGACAGCTGAGATATTGGGGGGTGGGCAGATAAGTGGTGGCAAGGAGGAGACAGCCAGGAAAGACATTGAGGCAGAAACTTAGCTCAGGAGAAAAGGAAAAGGCATTGGGAGAAGACAGTGACAAAGAAACAGGGGGTTTGGAGGCAGAGAGGAGGTCAGGACAAGTGTTGGGGGTGGGACAACAGTCTCAGAAATGAGACAGAAGTTAGAGGGGCGAGGAGTGGAGATTGGAGCAGGGTCAAATCACAGGAAAGCAGAAGCCAACTTAGGGGTCCAAATAACAGTTTTATTAAACAGACAACACACTACACAGCCCCATGAAGTTATTGGTTCTCACACACACACGCACACACACACACATGCACTCACAATGGAAGCAGGAGAAAGAGACTCATTGGAAGGTTTGGAGTCCGGGTAGGGAAGAGAAGCAGAGTCCAAGTCCTTGGTAGAAGAGGAGGTGGGGGTGATAGCTACCTATCCAGGCAGGAAATGGGTCTTTTTCCAGTAGGTGTTGTCCAGAGGGGGGTCGCCAGCAGGGCCTCTGGGTGTATAGGTAGTGTGGCATGGTGCTGGTCCAGATGAAGAGGGAGTCCCAAGGAGTCAGTCTTCACTACCCCTTTTATTGGGCAGACCACCTTTGATCCCTGCAAGGGGAGGGCCTGTCCATGCAGTGTCAGTCCTGTTCCAGAGGGCTCCAGGTGTTCTTACTGAGCATGTGCAGCCTGGCACAATGGTGGGTTGCCTCATCTGTTGTTTCTTGAATGCAGAAGGTGGTTCCAAGGGCTGGGTCATTGGTCCAGGTATTGGTGTTGATGGTTTCGTCATTCAGAAGGAGCTATTTTTAGAGCTACTGCCATTGTCTCTCAAGCACCCTCATTCATCCCCTTTCATTCAGGGACCAGGTGACGTAGAAGGGGTAGGTATGAGTCATGTGTTACACAGCTGGGCCTGGGGACAGGATGGAGACTTGACAAACAAAATGGAAACTTGACATGACTTATGGTAACTTACATATGGAGGCCTAAATCATACAGTACCAGTAATACAGTAATATAGAACAGTAAAAATCACTATAAACATAATAATTATACAATGTAAAGAAGGAGAAAAAACAAAACAGATACAACTTGATACCAAAATAAAATGCTGAATATTATCCAATGTCTTAGCTCACTTATACTTATCTATAGGGAATAGAGAGGGAGAGACAAAGTCAGAAATGGCTGAGGAAGGGGAGGGGGAATGCATTAAAAAAAAAAAAAAAAACAAAAAAGAAAAACTGGGGGTTTTGCCACACTTGAAAATGGACCAAATAGAGAGAGGCAGGGTTAGCCTCTCTGGTCTGTCTTTTCACCTTGCCCCTGGGTTGGGGCAGGGCAAGACTCTCCCCTTGTCTTTACTGGTTGGTGGGAAATGCCCTGAGGCCTTTCTAGCCAGCAAGCCGGGTTGCTGTTCGCAAGTCTGCCACATGTGGTTTATGGTCCAAACTTTTTGTCACTCTACAACTGTCATTCTTAACCATTTTAGACACAAAACATCTCTTAGAGAATGCCAGCCTCTCTCTTCTTTAGTGAAAGCACCCACTGCTTTAAGGAAAGCACATGAAATGAGATTGCAGTCTGCCAAAACACATTCTGGAAAGCTCTGCAACACAAGTGCTGTCCCTACCATCCCAAGAACATCTGCCTACACAAAATGGCTCCTATGGAGCATTTAGGATATGGGGAGAGAAGGAGGAAGGGCAACATTTGATGATAGTATGAACTCACCTTCAGTGTTTGCAAGCTTGGGAAGGCTTCCCTACTGCCTGGTTCTGCATTAGTGCCACCACTCATGGCCTGCTCAGACATCCACTGTCACCACAACACCCATGGGAAGTAGCATGAAGACCTCTTCACACCATGGATGAGCCAGCACAATGACATTCCCTTATACCCAGCCAACCGACCTGGAAATATGAAAACTATCCACCTGGGACAAGGCCCCTCAGAAATAGAGAGAGAAGATGGATGCATTGTAAATAATCAGTAACACATCTTTCACAAGGGCAGAATTTACACCTCAAAAGGGGAAAAGTATCACAGATGTCCCTAGGACTTTGGCATTTCATCTGCTCGTCTGCCTGATGGTGGCCAGAGAACTCTGGAACTTACACAGAGTAGACTTTCTCTACAAGGGCCTGGTCTCAAGGTCTAGCTCCCTCTCATCCTTTCTGATATCCCATCATCCCCTTCTCCTGGCTCCACTCCAATCCCAGGTTTCATTGAGCAAGAAATGGGATAAGGAGAGTAGGATGGGCATAGTGGGAAAAGGAGCACTCAGAAATGGATGAAATCATGACCCCTATGAAACATGCATACTCCAAACAGCTCTTTAATAATCAGATGAATTAATTCATCTCCATGGCTGGTACCTTAGTGGTGATGCCCTGAACCTGAACTCTGTTTAAGGACCTGCCCAGAATGGCAGCTAATGGAGGTTCCCCTGCACTTGCCCTTCCTGTGCACTTCAGGCCTTGACTCCAGCGGGTGAGTGTCCTCTCCCTTACAGGTCTCCATCCAGCAGAGCAAACGCAGCACCTTTCTTGCTTCCAGCACCATCCATGTGCGTATAACCAGTGATCCTTGCAGGGGTTAACCTCTGCTGCTCCATACCATTGAAAGAGCGACGCCTGCCAGAAAGAACGCAGCCAGCTCTCGGAGGAGTTGGGGGGTGGGGGTGGGGGGGACTGTTCTTAGGAAGATCCAGGTCCCACAGGGCAGCGCTGGTGCTGATCTAATAATGGGGGATGATCTTTTTGGGCATACCTGGGCTCTGGGTACTTCAGTGCTTCAGCAGGCTGTCGGGCTTCTGAGTACTAGATATTCTTTATTAAATATAACACTTTACACAGCAAGAATTGATTTTCCTCACACTGGCACACTTTGCCCAAACAGTCTGACTGCATTAACACCACTGCAGTTACCCCACTGTTACACCATAGCAGAGAAGGTAGAATAGGACCAGAGCTTGCTGCCTGCATCGGTGCCTTTGTCAGAAGGGCAGGAGCAGTGTCTTGAGTAGCCAGTCCACAGGAAGCAGATTTGCATGAAGGGGTTGCTCTCAGTTCTGGTCACTGGAGTCCAAGGCCAGGATGAAGCTGATTATTACTGCTATGCTTATGATGATGACAGCAGCTCTCTTCACAGTGATACAATGCAATGGGGATGTGAGACAAAAACAGGAAATGGGTCACAGTGTTTTCTACAGTGAGAGTGCCTATCCTAGTGGGGAATAACATGTTTCCACTTCACCCAGAGACATCCCTGATGCTGTGAAACACAGCTAGTCTTCATTACTCTCCCCTAGAAATTCTGCCTGTGCAGCAGGGCTCTTACTGGAGACCTCTGGGACATGGAGGGGGACTGAGAGGAGGGTTACATTTTGAAGACTCTGAATTCTCATTCCATGTTTCTAAACTCTAGAAGCAGGAATTGGGGGCTCCCTAAGATCTGATTCACTGTAGCACGTAGCCCTTTGCACAGCGCAGATTATATACAAAATAATCACTGTGGCAGGCCAGTAGGAGGAGCTCCTTAATTGAGCTTCCCACCTCACCACAGCTGTCCACCTTCCAGACTCCACGTGTTTCTCCAGGGGTACCCAAGACCTGGCAGACCCCCTTTCCAGCCTCACCGCAGAGTCTGGGGGTAACGAGTGCTGCCACCACCCCAACAAGGGACTGTCTGGGTCCTGTGTCCTCAGGGAAACACAGGCCTAATAGTCGTATGGCTACTCGACCCAATACAAGAACTTGGGGCACTTCCCCAAGTTGGGGGCCAAAAAGGATAGTCTCCCTTAGTCTGTAGACCCTCCTGGGCATAATTAAACCCACCCCTCAATAAGTCTCCCACACTAGGTACAAAGGAGAACTTTATTGGTTACAGAGGGTAGGGCTAGAATAGGGTACAAGGTAGAGCAATATCAGAGAAATCCCATAGAGCAAACTCCTGTGGCTGGGGTGGCCTTTGATCTCGCATCTGAGTTACTGCAAGCTATATATCTAGTTGGATCTCAGTTAGCTTACTCACAAGTATCATCCAGAGGCAGATGGAGAATCCCTGTGGAGGCAGGCAGTTCCTTGATCGTGACTTTTGAGAGAGAGCAAGTTTCAGATTGTACAGCTCTTCTTTGTTCCTGAGTATCCCTCATGGCTGCTGCATCCTAGGGCAGGCTGTTCAGGACCACAGACATGTCACCCTCGACCAGAGCAGCCAGGTGTTTCATGAATTCTTCCTTTGGTAACTTCCATCGGAGTGCTAGGTTTTCGAAGATACTTAGTAACACTTCCGGATCATCCCCATTTTTGTAGCGAGAGAATATTGGGGTGTTCGGTCTGGGGGATGCTTCTAGTGTGGGCTGGGCACTCACAGTTTTAGCAATCTCCTCCATTTGGAGTACGGTGAGCTCATGATCACGCTGTTCCTTTTTGCACTCCAACTACATCCTTTTCAGCTCTAGCTCATGCTCACGCTGTTCCTTCTGGTGCTGGGCCTCCAGCTCCATCCTTTTCAACTCTAGCTCATACTTGCGCTTGCTCTCTCACTCCTACTCCTCAGCTTCTAGCGGCATGTAGTGCCTCCAGTGCTCCTCCACTGGGGGTGATCCCTCAGAGGGCTCTGGACTTAGCGTGTGGGGATGTGATTCTGGGGAGGACCCAGGAGTGGGCAGGCGTGGAGGTGGCTCTGTGGCTGAGTCATTGTCGCACTGGGCAGCTGCTCACCATAGCGCACCCCTGACAACCACACGTGCATCTTGATACAACCACCTCTGGTATCCATGAAACTTCATCTAATTGATCTGTGGGGCCCAGAAAATCCTTGATCCTTGATTGCAAGCATGTCTCCCAGGGTATGTGTGGTCCAAGGAATGGAAACCCACACCCACTGTGGGGGACTCCTGAGGGGGTGGTGTAGTTTTCCAGAATTTCCCCATTCTCCACTAGCTCTGCTCTAGCCTTGCTCTGACTTGTCTTAATACCCATGACCAAAGGGTATTTACTTGGCTGTCCTTCTTCAGCGAGTGCATGGGGTCGTGTCTGCCCCAACAGAGAAGGAACGCAGAGCATTCAGACACCACTAGAAAATAATCGGGCTGAGCAGGCAAGGGGCTGAACAGCTGCAAACTGGGGAACAACAGGAGTAACCTGTGGTGCAGCCTATACTCAATGGCTGCGTCCACACATGGTGTGGACATTTGGTTCCCTGGGGACAGCTAGCTGTGGAACACCTTGTGCCACCACTAGTTGTCCATAGGGAATGCCTGTGCCATCCATGCATGCTGTGGTGCACAACAAGTTACATTTGGGGGTGGGGGTGGGTGGGGAGTGGGTAGGGAAGGCTGGACCAGCTCTGGGCTGACCCCAGCAGCCTTATCTGGGGTCCTGGGAGCCTAATGGGGCCAAAGCACCAGTGATTCTGCTGCGCAGAGCCTGGCTGCCAGCTGCAGCAGAGCTCTGTGTGGCCCGGCTCCAGTTTTGAGCAGCACACGCTGCCTGTGCATGCACTATTCCACTTTTTTAATCCACAGGTTTTTTTGACCCCTATCCAGAGGTCAAAACATCCCTCTGCACTGCTCCCTTGTAGCATAAAGAACAACTGAACGTGTGGTATGTGGCACCATAGCTGCCTGCAACACTACATACCACATGGTCGCTCTTGTCTGGATATGGCCAATGTTTCTGTGCTGAAAGTGTGCTAATAAATGCACATGGCAGAGCAGTCAGTGCTGGAGTGGAAGTGAGAAATTGCCTTATAGAACTGATGCTTCTCGTTAAGGGGTGGTCTCCCCTCCCACATGGCCACTGTCCAGTGACCATGGGGACCAAATGCAGAAGAGCACATTAGTATAAAGGTGGAGCTTGGATACTCCCATACAGAAGGATCATTATAAGAGGTGACACACTGCAGCATCCTCAGGGGATCTGGGTGTTTTTTCTTCCACAGACCTGGAATCTCCTCACCATGCCCGGGGCTGTCCCTGTTCTGCTGGGGACCTGGTGCTCAGGTGAGACCAGGAGGGACCAATTTAAATCTGGATTGTAGCGGCTGCTGATCTAGGTACAAGCCATGTCCCCATCTGCTGGGGAGACACAGGGAGGGCTTGGCAGGCTTCTATCATATTTTTTTCCAGGTGCTGCGTTGCAGCCTCTGCTAGCTCAGTTGCCTGCAATCCGTGTCCCTGGGAAATACTGAGAAACTCTCCTGCACCGTGAGCAGTGGGAACAGCACTGGTGACTCCACTATACGCTGGTATCAGAACAAGTTTGGGAATGCCCCGTGATACCTGTGTAGCCTGGGTAGGACCCAATTATGTACTCTCCTCTCCAATTGGAGGGAATGTCAGCAGGGCAGGTGCACTGCGGGGTGAAACTGCTGGCTGCATGCAGAGTCCCTCCTTCCCCTATGGAGCCCGATCAAGACACTCAATAACTTAACTATGTATAAATTTATTAATATACATATAAAAAGAGTTAGCATTGTCATGACCCAAAAGGTTATTTTTTGTGTGTGTGTTTTGGCACAGCTGAATTATTCCCGCCACTCAGAGCTTTCTTTGCAGGGTGCATTTCTTAGTTGCAAGAGAAGTGCATGGTGCAAAAGAGTTCCCGCCACTTGTATGTAAATTTGGTTCCCGCTATTGGCTAGTTCTAAATTATTCCCACGTGGCGGCTAGCAATTGGCCTGCTAGCCGTGTAAGAGGCTTGAGTGGTTTCTGCCCAAGTTGGAGAACTCCGAGGAGAACCCCGCAAGGGAGAACTCCAAGGAGGAGGAGGAGGACTTCACATCCATCTCGTGAAGAACTCTAAGTGCGCTGTGGAGCTGATCGAACCCAGCGTGTGCTTAGAGGAGGATACCGGGGCCTGACCAACCTCTAGCCTCTCCCCGTCGCCGCTTGATCCCTCGACGTACCCTTCCCTGCACGCTCGTGGAGAGTCACCTTTCGGACTCTCATCGTGTATCCAGAGCTCTGATCCGGATTGTTCTAGAGGCTCGAGTTTATCTGCGGGTCTTGTTCGTTTTGTAACTGCAACTTAAGCAAAGTTTTCTCCTGCCTGCACCGCGACCATCTACGATGAAAGTAAAATAATCTTTAATCAACCGCTATAAGTCCGTGCCTAATTCTAGTCCGTCGTGCCGCCTTTCCCTGGCCCATGTGCCGGAACTGCTGGCCACAGCCCCGCGTGCCGCGCGCCCCCGAACGCATCGGACCACTCCCGGCCCGCACAACCATAACCAATCTACAAAGGACCTGGGAATTATGTGCAATATATATATATACAGCTCTATGCCAATACTCTGGGTGCAGGTGAGGGATTTGGGAAACAAAGGGCCTCCCGAAACATTATGCAATCTGATACTCTAGTTAAATACTCATTTACAAAGCATGAGGCGCAGGGTTCACAGAATATGAAGTGCAGAAATATCAAATGAATAAGCTAGATTGCTAAAGGGAACCAAAAAACAGCCCTTGTTGTCCTGGGGCAGTGGCTATGCCCCAAAGATAAGGAGAGGGAAAAGATCCCCAGGGCCCTTCAGGTTCCCTGCTACCCATGCTACCCAGCTTGAAGAGCCCACAAAGGGGAACCCTCAAGACCCCCAGGGGCCCTTTCCCTCCAAGGCTTTCCTTCTGGCTACTAGCCCCAACCGATGGAGGGGGGGGAATCCCTCCTCCCCTGTGGGAATCCCGCTTCCCAAGGCAACTCACAAATCTCCGGCCCTGATGAAATTGTGCTGGTTTCCCTGGGTGAGGTGTTACCTCCCTCAGCAGGGAAGTCCCCAGCTGCTCCTGGTTTTCTCTGGCCTGAGTCCTCTCTAAACGGTGTGCACCACCTTGTGCACCAATGGCCCTTCTATGCTGTGTGTCTGGCCTTGTGCCAGGGGTTGGAGACCTAAGCCACCTTGTGTGGCACCAGGGTCTTGGTCTGCTCCCGGGCTCTCCGTGCACTGCCTGTGCACTGTGTTCCTGGCCTCGTGCTGGAGGTTACAGACCTGAGCCGCCTCAAGCAGTTCCTGGATCCCAGTCTGCTCTGGGAGCCTCCAGGCACCAGCTGTGCACTGACTGCCTGGCTTCATGCCAGGGGTTGAAGCCCCGAGCCGCGTTGCTCAGGTCCCAGGGGCTCGGACCCTCTCAGACCCTCTGTGCATTGGCCATGCACCGCTCACCACGCCTCCTTGTGGCGGGGCTGGGGGATGCAGCCGCTTGCCGCTCCCTACCTAACAAGGAGCCTTCAGGCTCTTCTGGGGCAACAGCTCCACCCCACTGGCCAGCTCTGCCAGGTCTTCTTTGCCCTCTTCTCTGTCCCTCATTGCAACGGCCCATGTGCCAGGCATGCTGCCTTTTTATTTCCTTTTGGACTCCACCCCAGATTGGAAACGGACCAATCAGGGAGAGAGGGGTGTTAGTCCCCTCTCAGGTCTGCATCTTCACCTGGTCCTGGAGTAGGGGCGGGGCAAGCTTCTCCCCTGCCATCACCTGATTGATGGGAACGCCTCACCAATCACTCGAAGACCTTCCGAGCCGGCAAGTTGGGCTGCCGCTGGCCAGGCTGCCACACCTGCTGAGTTATAAATCAGTTTGTGACAAGCACCAGGGCTCCGGGGTCCCCACTCGCTTCCTTACCTCGAAAGACATGTCCAGTAACACCTACTACTTAACCATCGCTGGGCCCCTGGCAGAGAATGAAGCTGATTATTAATACAAAACATGGCATAACAGTGCATTTTAGATAACACAGGTGGCTGGGGAAGTGAGACAAGAACCTCTGCTGCTTTTCCGGGGCCTGGGCTCTGCAGGGCCTTGCCTAGCCTCAGAGCTGGAGCGTAACACATGAAAGCAAAAGGAACTTCCTCTCCCTGCTGCTATTTCTATCTCTAGTCCTCACGCTATTTCTGGGTAACCAGATAATTTTTTCAGTGTTCTGTTTAAGAAGGGGCTGGTACTCTCATTACTGCCTGCCTGCAATGTACTCATTTCCTCACACATGTGGGACTAGCATTTTTTCCCTACCATGTTTAATGCTGTCTCCAGCTTTCCTGTACACTGTGCACTGATGCTGGTATTTCCAGAGCCTTATTTTTAAGGATAAAACAGTTCAGCTTTCTTCACTGCAGACAGCAAAGATCACTATCATCTCCAATGCCTATGGTATGGGTCACTCATTCAGCAAGCTTCTCCTGGCACAGTCCTACTTCCCCAAGTCCATCAGTCTCAGAGCGACTGCTGCAGGGCCCCTTCTGTAGCACACAGAGGCCAGTGACACTGGAAGAATGAAGGTCCTTCTTTGTCTTTGTAGGG